>NC_067156.1:66974439-67331106 GCF_903995435.1 Acomys russatus
TCTTGGTTATAGAGCTGGCATGCCACAACACCACCATACCAGGCAAGATGCGCCTGTCAGCTTACAACTACTCTTAGGTCACACTCAACCACTGAGGGAGGCCAGGGCAGACACTCAAGGCAGGAATGTGAAGGCAGGAACTGATCAGAGGCCGTGAAGGAACATTGTTTACTGACTTGCTTTCTTATGCTAGCCAGGACTACCTGCCCAGGGTGTGCTGATCTCTCCCACATAAATTACTAATCAAGACAATTCTCCACAGACTTGCCCATAGGCCATTCTGATGGAGGCATTTTTCTCAGTTGAAGTTCTCTCTTCCCAGATGACTCTAACTTGTATCAAGGTGACAAAAATCAAGCCAGCACAGTTTTGAAAATTAAGACAGGGAACTTTAGGAAGACACCTGCTGTTGGCTTCTGGCCTCCACTGACCTGCTCACACACTGGCATCTGCACCTGATTGCACATGGGTCTGCTCACATTCAGGAGCACACATACACGCACATGCACACACAGACCTTAAACAATTGTTTGTTTCTAGAACTTTGCACTTAGTATTTTTATTCCATTTCATATATGTCTGACCATAAGTCTGTAAAACGTAGCAGGGCTAGAAGGGCTGCTGTGTGTGATAACTTCCTGTGAACATGAGCAGTGTGTGCTATGGGTGTACACACCTGTTGATAGTGGCCATATTTCCTTGAGCTTTTGACTCACTGGGGACTGGAAGGTTGTCACTGCTGAGCTAGTGACAGGCAGAGGGACCCCATATGGAGTTAAGACATGAGAGATGAAAGTCAAGCAGATAATACTAGCCCAAGGGGCATGTCCCACGAAAGCCTTCACTTACCAGGAAACTGGGACAGAGGGGAAGGCATCCTATTGGGACTCTAAATGAGAGATGCATGGGAGAACAGCAAAATAAAAGGACCCAGAGGGTCCTAGAAATCTACAAGTAGAACAATATGATAGGCAGATTTGGGCCCAGGGGTCCCGCTCAAACTAAGGCACCAGCCAAGGACAATACAGGAGGTAAACTTTAAACCCCTTCCCAGATCTAGCCAATGGTCAGAATATTCTCCACAGTTGAGTGGAGAGGGTGATACGACTTTCTCACGTACTCTGGTGCCTCACATTTGACCATGTCCCCTGGAGGGGGAGACCTGGTGGCACTCAGAGGAAGGACAGCAAGTAGCCAAGAAGAGACTTGATACCCTATGAGAATATATAGGGGGACGTAATCCCCCTCAAGAACAGTCATAGGGGAGGGGAAGAATGGGAAAAGGGGGGGGGGGCAGGAATGGGAGGATACAAGGGATGGGATAAACATTGAGATGTAACAAGAATAAATTAATAAAAAAATAAAAAAAAAAGAAAGTCAAGCAGATAGACCTCTGCCTTAAAGAACTAAGATCCTGTAGTCTGAACATTAGAACATCGGTCTGGATGCTCCTGGGGGAAACAGAGGTTGACAGAAAGCATGGGAGAGCACTCACAATTTTACAATTTGTGAAAGACTAAGTTTACTCCTTACAAAGCTGGAGAGTAGATGTCTGTTAACTTCACACTGCCATCTGGTGAGGCCCTTTGCTTTGTCCTCAAATGGAGGACAAGGAGGAGAGAGTGAACCCAGTCCTCTTTGATCTTCCTACGGTGACATTAATCCGTGATGAAGGTGATGGCCTTGCCACCAAGACAGAACTGAGAGGGCCTTGCTCCCATGAGGTTGCTGCACTGGTGAGCAGTTTACGCCATGTGAATCTCAAGGAGGGTCCGCTTAGATCACAAGGAACTCTAAGGGGTGTGGCCAAGGCTTCTCTTTTGGAGCTCCTATCTTTTATTTATTTATTTATTTATTCTCCATTGAGTCAAAGCCAGATTTTGTGAAGATAGTATTCACTGTAGGAGAAACTGCCTTGGCTGTAAGGTCAACCGTGGCCAGAGCAGGAAATGTGACACCTGATCGTATATGATCATATATGTGCCAAGTCCTCCAGAAAGGACCACGGCTCGCACAGTGGGCAGTCCTTGGTAGCAGTCCCATCTCCGACTGGTCTGGCTCTCTGTGGCTTTGTAGCATGTACCCACAGGGAGGGCCCCAGCTTCCTGTGTCTACTGGGTCAACTGGAATCAGGATACCTTAGAGCAGAGGCTGCAGGTGGAGCAGTGGGAGACGCAATCCCCACCCAACTTGATGTACTCATTCTCTACCCAAGGATATGGTGTGTGTTGTGCAGAATTAGCATCCCACATCTCATAGAGGGGCACTAAAGCCAACCAGTTGGTATGCAGACATATGGGGCTGGAGGTCGCTTTGTGGATTCTGGTAATTAAAACGATAATCATTTGGAATATCTGCCAAAGGTCTAACTCTAAGTTCGCCCAAGAGGCAGTGAGTCGACGTCCTTTTTACGACACTCCCCAGCACCCACGGATGCCGTGGCATTTAAACCTCTGACAGCTTGTCTATAGGAAACCCCACTGGCGAAAGATTTATAACTCAACCATAAAAATTCACTCTGAGCTTAAGGTTGGCATGTGAGAACCAGCTCAGGAGCGAATTAATTAATGAATTTGTCCTTCATCAATTTGACTGACGCCTTCAAACATACCCTCTGGAGATGTGATCTCAACAGTTCTCATAAAGCAAGAAACTTTAGGCTTGGCCAATGCCCATGGTGAGAACACACCCACATGAACTGCTAACACTGTAGGAACATGAGAGTGGGAAAACAGCTCTATTTAGGACCCTGGATGAGCGGGGTAGTGCAGAGAGAATATGGAGACAATTCTGACCAGGACAGGGACTCCTTTCTGTGCCTGTTATGACACTAGGATTCCACCACCAGCTGTCCCTCAGTGTGGAAATGCTCCCCAGGTGGGACCCAATTATACCCCATCCATCCTTATGCACACAGTGCCCTCTCACAAAACTTTGACCAGTGGTCAAGACTCGAACCAATGGCTTTCTAGGACTCTAAATTGGAATGAGTGGCACTGTCATAGACCCCAGTGAGAAAGCCATGAGGAAAGCCAGAAACGGAAACACACACCTCCATTCAGAGGTGCGTGTGGAGCCCTGGGTTTTGTTTTGGTTTTTGGCTGATACGTGTCTGCAGGTATTTGTGTGACCTGCGCAGAGAGAGGAAGTGGAGGAGAAAAGGGAGGAAGTGTGTCTAGGCCCAGGCACCTGTTTCAGAATCCTTTTACTCTCTCTTTCAGTAGAGGTGGAGCCAGGATATTGTTTTGGTCCAAAGGCAGGTGCCCACTAGGGCATAGAGCCACTGTTGTCACAGCTTGGAACCTCTGAGAACTGAGATCCCAGGTTCTGTCTGTAGCTCCAGGAAGCTGGTCTCCATCAGGACAGGGAGGTTTTCTGATTACCACACCTGACAGGCAGGCTAGCTTATCTTGATCACCTCCTCTGTCTCTGTTTTCCATAATCGGTTTACACTGGGGGGGGGGTGTTTGGGAGGTAATGGTGGGGGATGGGTAGGTGGGATGGGGTTGGGGTGGGAGCATGGGGCATTAACCCTTGAGAAGCTGGAGACCAATCATTAATGAAGAATTTAATGATCATGATGATGATGGTGGTGGTGGTGGCAAGGACAACTGTTTCCTCAGTCCAGTGAAGGCAAGCAGACAAAATGGAGCAAGGTTTCCTACTTCTCATCATGTAGAGAGATGAGACTTCATACATCTGGGAAGTTTGAAGCATTGTAGAAACTATCACCCAGTTGTTCACTTGAAGGTCCCATGTGCATCTGAGGCAGTTCTGACTTTGAAACCAGGAACACAGATGACTGGTCCATGGTCAAGGAGTAGTCTTAGTGTCCTACTCTGCATTGGGTAGCTTCTCTGTGTGTCACCAATGTTTGCCTGGAGTGAGAAAGGCTGGGCACCTGTCATTACCCCGACCCTTGTGATAAGCAGTGCGTAACAGGGATAGCCTCATACGACACCAGATACCAGCACAGTTGCTTTACCACATGCAACGTTAGGGACTGTGCGAGCCTGATGAAGCCCACAAAAGACACACACACACACACACACACACACACACACACACACACACACACACACACACACATCCCTGGACAGGTACCTTGTCCTTTGCCCTCCCTCCTTCCCTCCCTGCCTCGCTCCCTTCTTTTTTTCTCCTTGGTTCTAAGAGGGGCCTTCTTCTTCAACACTGGGAAGGCAAGGGCAGGATCAGTCTCGGATTCCAGGGACCCTAGCGTGCCATCCCCCAGTGGGTGGGATGGTTTGTGATGCCCTCTCTTTCCTGGGTATCCTTGAAGATGTCACTGTCTGTCCCTTGGTCAGTGCCAAGTGTGTGTTTCTGGCCACTGTTTTACAGATGGTCTTGTGCTTCACCTGCCCTTCTGGAAGCTGGAGATGGCCCAGCACCTTCCATCCTCACCTCTCTCATCCTAGTGAGCTTTATTATACTCTTTCTGAATTATTTCACAGAAAACAAAAGGCACCTTCCCCTCTTCCACAGACATGTTTCTCTCACAGATAATTATGAGTAAATGTCAACTGACAAATTAATTTAGAAGAGTATATTTTCTTTGAAAACAAGTAGTACTTTGTAAAAAAAAAAAAAGAAATATTTTATAAATATTTTGAAGGATATTTTTGTAGACACAACCTTATTTTTATCTTCGTAGCAAAATGCATACAACTTTTTCTATGTATATTTATGATCAGTTGGAGTATGTCACAGAAATAAAATACACTCATGTTTAGGATTCCCCCCGCCCCATAACCCATTAGTCTAAGAAATTGTCTTAAAAACAGCGTGCCATTATTTTAGAGTTAAACAGTTAAGCGTTTTTATACAGGAGCATCAAACCCAGATATGCTTCAAACACCAAACCTTTTTTTAATGGCTTTCAGATAAAACAATTTATTTATGCAATTAACAACAACATGCAATTTCTAATAATTAGCAGATAATAGTTATCTCCAAAGTACTTTATAAAATTGCCTTTGAACTGCATTCATTCTGTAGGGAATCACTGAAAATTGGACTATAAAATTACCAGAAAATGCAGCGCATTAACAAGAATTTTCTGTATCAGTTTCTCTTCAAATTTATGAGCTCGAATATTTGTAAACATTGGGTTTCATAGATGGAAACCTGTCACCTCACCTTCCTTTTAAGGGAAAAAACACATTTTGCTGTTACAGGATTCTTATTTGACTTTGACTTTGCCGTCTTTTCTTGTTTTCTTCCTCTCCAGTAAGAAGATATTATTATTGCTATTATTTCTTCTTTGAAAATTAAGAAATAATTACAAATATACCATTTTATGGGAGTACATCAATCTTTTCTAATTCTCTTTCATGAACAATGTTCTACATTCAGCTATTGTAAAATGTTCCTATTAAACTGAGCCATCTTTGAAGAAATAACAATAAAAAATATTAAAGACTATGTTAATGAGGATCCAGAGGACTCTGAATGGGCACAAGGTGTTTGGGGCCACTTACTCAGTTGGGAGAAGAATTTCTCATTGTGTTAACTCACAGAGGGTTGGGGTATACGGCACTGTTGGGGAAATCACATCGAATGTGACTTCCCTTCTTGTCTCTTTTGTTTTTTTACACACTACAGTGACAATCCAAAGCACAAGTCGAGTGCCTTTTTGCTAAGCAACTATCAGCTAGAGGACCCACCACCATCATGGAGGCCTGGCCCATGCCCAAAGGGCTGAACTCAGCAGCCTGGAGGCAGAAGGCACACTGCCCCTCTCCTCTGACAACTGCAGCTGCTCTTTCTGACTTACTAGGACAGTTCAGTTCTCTGCATGAAGTGGTGGTGGTGTGGGCACTGTTGCAGAGGAGAGAAGCAAGCGGGAGGTCCTCCAGCCTCTTCCCTGCCTGCCTGACACAAGTGCCTCTGGTGGAACTGGTTCATAGGATGAAGAGATATGTGTGCTTCACATCCTGTCAGCCATCCCACCCTCCCACCCCCACCACTTCCCAGAGGCACGCAAACCTTCCTAAAATGCAGGAGCCATCCAGCTGTGAAAGTTTCTCATGGGCAAAAGGCAGCCATGTCTGGGGACTATACCTGCCATGAGGTTGTACCGTTAAGATGCATCTTCTCCATACATGGGTGTCCCTGCCCAAAGGTGAGGTCTGGGACTCAGAGAGGTTAGACAATAAGCTACTGGTCACCTCTTGCTATATACACAGAGGCCATGGAGAGAGGGCTACCCAAGGGTTGGTGTCTCAGATAGTGTTCTATTCCTGTAAAGAGATGGCATGACCAAGGCAACTCTTATAAAAGAGCATTTAATTGGGCTTAGCTTACATTCAGAGGTTTAGTTCATTACTGTCATGGCTGAAAGCATGGCAGCGTGCAGGCACACATTGTGCTGAAGAGGTAGCTGGGAGTTCTACATCTTGATCTGCAGGCAGCAGGCAGAGAAACCCTGGGGCCTGGCTTGAGCATGTGAAATCCCCAGTGACAAACTTCCTCCAACAAAGTCACATTGGTACTCTAGCAAGACCACACCTCCTAATAGTGTCGCCTTCTGACCAAGCATTCAAACATATGAGCCTATGGGGGCCATTCTTATTGAAACAACCCAGTCAGGAACCGTTCCTGAAGTAAGCAGGCCATGGATGGAAGTGGCATTGACATTGCTGCTTGGGTCTCTCAGTGATGGTCTTGTTCACACAGGCAGCTTTGGACTTTGGCACTTTCCCCTTCTGTGCTGACCCCAAAGGGCCTGCACTGCATGGGCCCAGGGATCACAGCAGAGACTGAGGATGAGGATGAGCAGAGAATGAGGATAGGGCACGGCCCTGCATGCTCTCTGATGCACTGGTGTCCTGAGCCAGCTATAGTCCTACCGGACTCTCGCAGTGGAGTCAATAGTGTTACTCTAATACCCCAGGACATGGAAGAAGAAGAAGAAGAAGAAGAAGAAGAAGAAGAAGAAGAAGAAGAAGAAGAAGAAGAAGAAGAAGAAGAAAAAGAAGAAGAAAATCTTATGTGTAAATATGGATTTTATGTGTAAATATGGTTCTTCTATATGTAATCAGCTAAGAAGAGGTGGTACCGTAGCAGGGTTGGCCTTAATCTATCTTTATATGAGGACGGCAATAGTAAGTCATAGACACACAGGCAGGGAGAAGCCACGATGGGGGCACAGAGCACAGACCACATTGGGGAGGGTAACAACCACATCCAAGTCTGGCAATGATCATGTGAATCTTCCATGACCTAGGAAAGACAGAAAGACTCTACCCAGAGACTCAGGTGACATGGCTCTGCCCACACCTAAAGCTGGGTCCTCTAGGCTGGAGAGCTATGGGAAGAAGCAAGCTCCTGTTCTGGAAATGGTCTCCATTAGAATGGTGCTGTCTGCTTCGTCAAGTCACTGTTGAGGATTACATGACCTTTGTGCAGCCTTCTCTGCTTCAGGCTCATGTGAACCCGTTCACACTCAGTCTAGGGCCTCAGTAGGTCACCAGGCCCAGCTCTCATCAGGTCAAGGTCCTTGTTATGTTTGCAGCTGCTCTGATCCTAATTCCAGGTCATCCCTTTTCTGGGATGCCCTGGTTTAGTCACTGGCTCCTTTCCATACCTTTTCTCCTGGCTTTTCTCAGAAGCCTTTCATCCGTCCTGACTGGCCTCCCTCACCCACTACCAACACCTCTGGGCTCCTGAATATCTGCATCTCTGTTCACAGGCCCACTCTCCATCTCAGACCTCAGATGACCCTCCTCTGAGATGTGCCCTTAAAATGCCCTCCCATGACTATTTTGCAAATAGTATCTGAGTCCTGGTGCAGTGTGTCCAGTCATCTTCTCATTTGGAAGTCCTCATGGTGGCTCTCAGCCAGGCTTGTAGGCATTGGGAGCAGACAAACCAGCTTTCCCCTGAACCTCACGTGTGTTTGTCTATGGATACTCCAGGGATGTTAGCCTATTGCCAGATAGAGACCCTTAGTTCACAGAGAGCAAGCCCAGAGGCAGGACCACCTGACCCCACCGACTCTTGCTTCTCTCCCCTTGCTCCTCTCATGGGCCTTTGCTCCTCTAGTAGATGAATCTTCTCTTGGAGTTAACAGTGATGCTCCAAGTATGTCTCCAGTGGCATGCCACACTGTCATGGGATCTGGGAACATGGATTTGGTCTCCTTCCCACTCTGTGGTAGGAACCTCACCTCTCACTGGTTTGCCATGTCTTTTCAGGAATTCCTCCTGTTTTCCCAAGGGACCTTGATGTCCTATAAGTGCATGGGTGAACACATTGGAAGTAATATGACTGGACCAGCTAACCCCCGGAAACCCCAGAACCTCTTGGGTTCCTCAGAACACAACCCGGCTTCCCACCACAGCACTAGGGTATAGCTGAAGCTTGGCTGGTCATAGCATGCCTGATTTTGGATGGTGATTGTGAGGGGGAGCCACAGGTTCACTGTTGGGACCCCAGAGAGAGAACGGTGTGTGGCTGGCCACTTGCTGCTCTCACACCAGGCTACATGATCCATCTGTTCACACACAGTTAACGTGGCTAACCACCTCGCAGCACCCATTCACAAAGCACTGGCACTTGTGCTCTGCTGAGGCTGAACTACTTGCAGGGTGCATGCATGAGTGCGTGCGTGCGTGCGTGCATGCATGCGTGCGTGTGTGTTTTGAGCTTTATGAGGAATCAATAGAATCAACAAGGCAGGGCAGAACCTCCGAAGAGTAGGAAAGGATTCGAGATAGAAGAGGTCACCCTGAAGAGCCCCGCTTCAGCCTGTACAATGCCCAGTGCTTGTCTTTGAGAGCCCGTCTCAGCTGATGGTCACTTCATATAGGAATTGCTTCCAGGAAGACCAGCCTGCTCAAGCTCAGGGGAGCTCATCACAGGAGGCGCTTTCTTCTGTGATGCCCTAGCTATTGTGCAAAAGGCCCCTGAGCAGACAACTATGGACACTGCTTCAGCTCATATGAGGCAGCAGATCTCAGAGTGGGCATGATCACATGTTGGGACAGGGAATTAAAAGAAAAGTAGGCAAGTCATGCTGAAGTAAGAAGGGTGCTCAGATCTATGTTGAATGTCCAATCTTTTCAGGGTAGGACTCTAGT
The DNA here is from genome assembly GCF_903995435.1 of Acomys russatus. Taxonomy (NCBI): domain Eukaryota; kingdom Metazoa; phylum Chordata; class Mammalia; order Rodentia; family Muridae; genus Acomys; species Acomys russatus. The sequence continues at coordinate 66,983,541 of NC_067156.1, forward strand.
GCCCTCACCTTACTTTGGAAGCATATTCTTTAATTGAGAGATACAAGCTCATCTGTACTTTAAGGATTTTTTTCTTTTCAGAATCCTTCACTCTTTTTGAAGAGCTCACACTGAAACTTTATAATTTGTCAGGGGTGTCGGAACATGACGCCATCCGTGAGGTCCTAGCGCCAGGGGGCTCTGGTGACTGCCTTGTTCGGTAGATTTGTCAACAGCAGAAGGTTTCTGCCAGCTGGCTCCCAGAGATGTGTTGCATTTGTGAATTGGCTTATCAGTGAACTGCTACTCCCTAAATTGATTTAGGGCAAATTAATCTTTGATTAATTGACCCTAAGTCCAGTCTTCCACTTGAAATTCTTAATTAAACTTTTAATTTTGGGACGATCATGGATTCGCACACAGTTATAAGATACAATGCAGATAGCTTCAGTACCCTTCCCTTGGTTTGCTCCCAAGTAACTGGTTACAAGCAATAGAACAGTTTGAGCCTCAGGACACTGACAGGAGTGCAGTCCAGACTCAGACTCAGAAGACCCACCATCCAGGGTCCTTCATCTCTCCTGAGACTACTATCTTATTTAGGGTTTCTATTGTTGTGATAAAACACCATGACGAAAAAGAAACTTGGATTTTAAAAAGGGAGGGCTTATTCTAGATTACAGTTTCATATCACAGACCATCATTGAAAGAATTCAGGGAGGAAAGTTGGGATGGAAATGGGTCAGTGAGCTGTGGGTCTGGACTTCCCAAAGGATGCAGAAAATTCTGTCAGTGGATCTATGGGGGAAAGGTGATGAGATTTACAAATTGTTTGGTCAAAACATTGGAGATAAAAATTGTTCTTGACAGCGAATGAAAGCAGTTGGCTGTAGGAGGTCCTGGTGTGTCCTTTAGGCCATGTTTAGACTAGTTAGGTTAGAGAGGAAGGGAGAGAAAGGAGACGGGGCCTCAGAGCACTCAGGCAGGGAAGAGAGCAAGCTGAACTTTAGATGACTGTAGTCAGCCAAAGGGAGTCTCCAAGCCTAAGCAAGGCAGTTTCAAGACCACGATGTACATAAGTAACAGCAGACCACTCACCGAAAGCCAGTCTGATAATGGGGCCTTGAGTTGGAGAGATGGACACGGTTTTAGGTACACCATCCTGAGAGCTGGCCATGTTGCCGCCGATCGCGTCTCTCTCACGGAGAAGTCACAACACAAAGAGGCTTCCACCTACAGACTCAGAACAGTGACCTTTGCAAAAGATCAGAGCGGAGCAGGAAAGAGATTCATGACCAGAGCCGTATCTACTTGTCTGTCTGCTGGGGAATCCAAGTGTTTGCACAGAGATTACCCGTCTCTAGCTGAGCTTGTTGTGTTTATCTGGCAATGACAAGGGTAGGCGGTGGGGAAGATGGATCGGAAGGCGTCTGGCCTGTAATAAAGACAATCTGCACGACATGATGAGAATCGTGTACCTCAGGTTGTAGGCCTGAATGCTTCAGGAGGATCATTTTATGTCCAGTTGCATAATTTCATAGATACATCAAGATCCTGGGGGAGGCTATTGACTAAGTGTCTCTCATACACTGACAGTGAAAAGTCCATGAAACAAAGGAACACACACACTTGATGTCTTCGGGTGCTCTGACATCTGGGTTGGCACATGCTGCCCTTCCCAGGTGCCATCTCTCTCACCTCAGAGCCTTAGCATCCCTTCTAGGATAAGGTGTGCTTCCTCTTTCTCTACCACTGAACATCCTTCTCCCACATAATACTGGGGACAGGCCACTCACGCAAAGACAAGTGGAGTGTAATTTTTCACACCAGCATCCATAAAGTATCGCTTTTCTATCATCTTTTGATAATCTACAGATCATTTCTAAAAAAGTGGTTTGGTTGCTGTACATCAAACTACCCCACGCGGCAACTTAAAACCATAAAAATGGGGAGATGCACTCAGCTCTGGTGAAGAAGTGGGTGCAGAAAAACAAGCACCTAGAGCTTCTTCAAAGTGGTAGGTGGCATGCCAGTGACAGAGCTGTGGGCTGGCTGTCCATACCTGCTCTTGTGTCTGTCATATTGCTGGGTGATCACACAGGGAGGCAGGAGGAATAGACAGAGTCAAGATTGTCTCTCAGGGTTGCCTTTGTACCACACTGGGCTCTGGAAAGAGAAGCCATGCCGTGGGAGACCAGATAAAACAGGGAGCCTTGACTCTGGACTTGGATTTCACCCATTAAAATGTACTTTTCTCCCACTTTGAAGGATCTGCCTGATTTCTCTACACACTACATTTTGTTATTTTGAAACTGAACACATATCCCTGTGTCTTCATGAACTTAAGCTATTAAGTGAACTGGAGAGGATGAGACCAGTAATACTGCTCCTGAGTGACTTACAAAAGCAACAAGGTTTAGACAGAAACATGGAAACATGGAACTACAGACCGTGGAAGCAACACGTCAGACAGCGAGGGGCCAGGATAGGAATGAAGTCCCAAGCAAACAACAGAAGCTCCAGGCCCTTGACTTCCTCGTTTGTGACACAAAGGCTTGGATCATGAGTTCCTTCCACTTCGGTGATTCTCCAAGAGAAGAAAAGGATGTAAGTGGCAAAGAGATTCATAGAAAGGAAATCAGTAATGTGGAGCTAGTATTAAAAAAAGAAAAAGGATAAAAACTGCAACGCGGATAACAGGGGTGGGAAGGCACAAGAGCATACATTAGAATAAAGGGAGAGGACCGAATTCAGGAGAATAAAAGGCACCCTCACGCTAAAGGAGGCGACCAAGGTGGCTTCTGTGTCTTTTCTTCTGAATCATGATAAGAGACTAGGGCACTGGAATGTCAGTGGTTCTGTGGTGCCAGGAGGGGATGTGTGGAACGTTAGTGGTTCTGTGGTGCCAGGGAATGTGTGGAATGTCAGTGGTTCTGTAGTGCCAGGGGATGTGTGGCTTGTTGGTTTTTTGCTCTTCTGGGAAAGTCACCGCCCCATGAAGAATAGGAAAGGGGTGATAAAAACTGGGCCAGAGACAAAACAGGCATGAAGCAGTCAGAAGCTACTGACTGCATATGATGTGTCATGAGCCTAGGCTATGGCATGAGTCTATGCCATAAACCCAAAACTACTGTACCCGTCTATGTCACAAGCCAAGACTACTGAATCTGCCTAGGACATAAGCCTAGACTATGGCATCAGCCTATGGCACAAGCCCAGGCTGTGGCTTCAGCCAATGTGATTGTGCCAGGCACAATCTGCCTATCACATGAATCCAGGGTATTGCATCTGCTAAGACATATCTTAAGCTAATACAACCACTGACGTAATAAGACAAGCTGTGGCATTTGTTTGTGTCATAAGTCCAGTTATTGCATATGTCAAGTCAGAGGCCCAGGTTAATGTATCTGCCATGTCAGAAGCCCAGGCTAAAGCATATGCCATGTCATAAGCCCAGATTAATGCATTCATCTGTGTTACAAACCCAGACTATGGCATCTTGTCTATGTTATAAGCTCAAACTATGACATCTGCTAAGTCACAAGCCCAGCATTTTGCATTTGTCTATGTCTAAAACCAGGCTATGTCATCTGCGAAGATATAAATCCAGTCCACTGCTGCTGGCTATGTCACAATCCCATATTATTACATCTGTCTATGTTACAAGGCCAGGCTATGACACCTGCCCCTATCACAGGCATCTACCTGTGTAACAACTCCTGCTTGCATGTCACAAGCCTAGCCTCTGGCACCTGCCCGTGCTGGAAGTGCAGGTTATGGTGTCCTTCCCATAGACCCCAGGCTGTTTTATCTGCCACACCACAAAACCTTAGGTGAAGACCCCAGGCTAAGGGATGTTCCAGTCTCACAAGCTGGAATACGTCATCTGCCAGCTTCACGGGCTCAGGCTACTCATCTGCAGGTTGTAAGTCCAGACTATGACGTCTGCCTACGTCATAAGTCTAAGCTTTGCATCTGACTATGTAATAAAAGAGGCTTGCCTCTGCCTGTGTCATAAACCCAGGATTCTGCATCTGTCAAGTCATAGGCCCAGGCTAATGCTTCATTCTCATCACAAACCCAAACAATTGACCCTGACACGTGACCAGACTATTGCATTTGTCTATACCATCATCCCATGCAACTGCCTGTGTCATAAACTGAGGCTATATCATCTTTTTGTGTTACAAATTATGCTATTTCATCTGCCAATTGATATGCCCAGACACCTGACATGTCAAAAGCCCAAACTATGGCATTACACCACAAGTTCAGGTTAATGCATCTGTCCTTGTCACAAGCCCAGGTATCTGCTATGTCACATGGCTAGGCTATGGCATTGCTTCTATCTCATGTCCAGGTGATAGTGCCTGCCTATGTTATACTGCCAGGCTATGACTTCTGCCCATGTCACACCTGTCTATGGCATCTGTCTGTATCTCAAGTGGAGGCTGTGTCATGTGACATATCACAGGCCTAGGCAAAGACACCTGCCTATATCCAAGCACAGGATAACACATCTAAAAACTCATAATCCCAGTCTACCAGCCCTCGTCATAAACCCAGATTATCATACCTGACTATGTCAAAAGCCCAGATTAAATAGCTGCTTATGGAACAAGCCCAGATTATTGCATTTGCTTAAGTTACCAGCCCAGGCTATGGGACCTGCCTATGTCACAAGCTCAGATTATGCCATGTATCTATGTTATAAACCCAGGACACTGCTTCTGCATAGCCATAATTCAAGGCTTATACATCTGTCTAAGTCACAAGCCAAGCCTATTGCATCTGCCATGCTACAAACACAGTGCACCTCATGTGGCATTGCCTACACTCAGGAGCCCATGCTAATGCATCTGCCTGGTTTCCAAACCCTGACTATTGTGTCTGCAACACAAGCTTGGTTCTCACTGACTCAGGGCCTCCGAAGGTCAGGCTGAAGGTCCCTATTGACGTCCACAGTGGGATACTGCCTTCTAGTCTTTCAGAAGTTGACACATCCAGAAAAGATACCATTACCAATGATGACTCTGTTTGAATTGCTCATATTTTAATCATCTGATTAGAGTTTTAAAAAATAACATTCAATTTTGTTTAAAGTTTCATAAGCATAAGTAGTGTATGTTGATCTTACCCTCCCTACTTCCTCACAATCCATCTCAAGCCATTTCCTTCTAATCTCTGTGATAATTATTGCCATTACTGTTATTATTATTAGCCCCTGATTCTAATTAGTGCTATGCATACCTGCATGGGGTAGAGCCATATACCAGCACATGAACAACTACCAATTGCCACAACCCCAAATGACTACGCTCTTTCCTCCAGCAGCCACCAGTTTCCAAAATCTTCTTCGTCATGGGTTGGGCCTCAGAATCCTCTCTCCCTCCAAGCTGTATTTTTTTTTTTTTTTTTTTTTTTGGCATCTATAAAGGTGATCACTTTAAAATTTTAAGAAACACACATAACTAATTTTTTCAAAGAAGACAGAAAATAAGTATTCTCCTAATTCCTTTCAGAAAGTAAACAAAATCCTGAGTGCAAAATTCTGAAAACTTTACAAATGAGCCCACAGGCCAGGCTTATTTCTATAAAACTTAGAAGGAAGCTGAAGTGTGCTGAGGTGTAATGTTGAACTTCAGGAATCAGAACTGGGCAGAAAGTGTTATGTGATATATTTTTAACAATGAAAATTTAGGTTGAAAGAGGAAGGCACCATGTCTAAGTCTTTAATAAATCTCTACTTCATTCTTGGTGATTCCTGATGAATTGGGTGTGGAATGTCATCTAGAAATAGTAGTGTGAGAGGGATAGAAGGACAAATTTTAACCACAATAATCCTAAATGGAAAACAAAACAAAACAACCCCCCAAACAACAAAACAAAATAAAACAGAACAAAACGAGTGTTTTGCACACAGTGGTGGAGAAGAGGCAGCAGGACAACTCTTTTTATTTTTCATTTTATTTTACTTTTTTCAGGACAACTCTTAAGGCAGGTGCCCCACTGTGATACTACCAGTGCTTTGGCCAGGTAGGTGTCTGCAGTAATGCTTCTTTGGGTACCATTGGGTGAGGAGTGGCCTCCCCAGGTCCCACTCACAGATGCCCAGAGCACCCCCTTGTTTCAACTATAATAAGCAGCAACACCTGCAGATGTGATCAGACATCCCCAGGGTACAGGATTCCCATCCTGGGGACACAGAACCCTAAAAAGATACTAAGTTCAAGAGTGCAGTGTCAGGAGGAGCCCTGAAGTGTTGGGAACCTTACGGTCTGAAGTACACAACCCATGAGCAGGGGAAGTGACGTTAGCGTAACTTCCTGTTACATCCTGCAGGGCACAGTCGTCCTGGTGGGCAATGCTGGCTGCAGCATTTAGTTTAGACCAACTTAAGCTTGGGCATTTTAATGGATGTTGTGTTTTTGTTCAAACAAAAGAGTAGATGAGATTATGTTTAAAATGTGCTCCATATTGTCTCTTGACCACTTTGAATGTTTTAGGTTGAGAAATATTTGTGAAATAAATTGTCCATTATTCACTGCTTTTTATTTCAAAGATTTGTTTCACTCATGTTAGTGTTTGTGCGTGTGAGTGTGTGTCTGTGTTCGTGCCTGTGTGTGTGTCTGTGTTTGTGCCTGTGTGTGTGTCTGTGTTTGTGTGTGTGAGTGTGTGTCTGTGTTTGTGCCTGTGTGTGTGCCTGTGTTTGTGCCTGTGTGTATGTCTGTGTTTGTGCCTGTGTGTGTGTCTGTGTTTGTGCCTGTGTGTGTCTGTGTTTGTGCGCACGCGTGCGCGCGCGCGCGTGTGTGTGTGTGTGTGTATGTGCACCATTTCATTTGTGTGTAGTGCCCAAGGAGGCTACAAGGAGGAGTCAGAGCCATGTGGACTGCAGTTAAGGACATTGCTAGCTGCCATATGAGTGGTAGAAACTGAACCCGCCTCCTCTGGAAGAGCAACCAGTGCTCTTAACCACTGAGCCAAGTCTCCAGCCTACTTGCAGCTTTTTAAAAAATATTAACATTTTGGCTTTCTTAATTTTCCACTGAAGTCTCTAATCATCCATTTATAGCTTTGTATAAAATGATCTCTGATGCTGAGACAGCGACCCACTGTCATTATGATAGAGAGCTTATTGTGAACACACGCCTGTGGCATCTTATGAAGACCTACATTTACCTTCTTACAATTGCTGAGCCAACGCATTGTTCTGTTTCCTTCTTGCTCTGTTTATCCAAACACTTGTTATTACTGCAATGCCCTTATTTTGAGGCAACCTCTCCACTTTAGCCATTTGTTAACCATGTAGTTTCCTTTGCCCTTTAGTGAGTACTATTTAAGCTTATATTTACTTAAAAACAATATATATGTGTATATATACAAATATATCATATTTTCCAGCATATAAGATGACTTTTTAATTCTGAAAAATCCATGACAAAGTTGGAGGTTGTCTTATATGCCAGGTACTTACCTGGAGTTTGCTTCATATGTCCGGCGCATATAGTATGTGTGTGTGTGACATGGCCAATTCCTCATTCTGTGCAAGGAGTATGAAGCAGAGAGGAACAAGCTGCACACATCTTGCTGTATCTTGAGGAAGAGAATGTGAGCGTGGATTGGCTCTCCACCAGAACCTGCCCATTCTACTCTGAGGGCTTTGTGTCTTAGGGTTGAGTGTGGAACAGACTTTAAAGGGGCAGGGTAGGCTGGCGCTAGCTGTCTGCTGGTATTTAATAAAGTGCCTGGCTGTCTGTGCCCTGCCTGCAAATAGACACATGCCCAAGTCGGCTGCAGGGGGTGTGTGTTGGAAGAGGGGTAGTCTTATATGGCAAATATATTCCCAAACTATATTTTAACAGGAAAAGTTGGGGGGGTCATCTTGTATGCCCAGTCATCTTATATGTCAGAAAATTTTAATATATGTAAACACACACACACACACACACACACACACACACACACACACACACACAGAGCAATTCATTTGGATTCCAATGACCTCAAGCAGGTTTTCAAGGAAAATCAAAGGCTGAACTAGCCTGACTCCAGGTCACCACTGCTTACTGGTCAGAAGACTGTAGATGTTCCACAGTAACCAGGTAGGGTGGAAAACAGGATATCCTTACATCAGGAGAAGTTCATCCTGCACCAAACTAAGTTACCCTCTTAGCTTTTATCACCCTAGCTGCCAGGCATGTGAAGGTATCTTGTGTGTAGAAACAAAACAAGACATGGATCATCCCTGAGACCTACAGGCCATGCACATCAAAAGTGATTTGTCCTGTCACTGCCACTTAAGTAGAAAAGCCGGGCACTTCTGTCCAGATGAGAAATGCACACACCATCCACATGGGAAGTGTCTTCCGTTTATTCAACAAAGTTGAAAAAAGGAATCTTTACTTAGCACAAAGGCAAATTCTCTTTTTAGTTTCAAACATCGTCAGGACATGAAGGAACGCTGAGTAGGAGTTCTTTGGAGCTCAGTCATCTCTCTTAGCTGTCTTAGCTCTCTTAAGCTTCAGAGGTCCAGCACTCCTAGTTTCCGTGTGCAGAAGCAGGCTTAGGGACTTCAAATACAGACACATGCCTATATTTGTCTTTTCACTCTAATTTGATTTATAAGTGTGAATTATGCAGACAGCTGTGTGATTTTTTTTTCTCTTTCCTTGAAAATTGAAAATTCCCACATCACACTGCTCCATGGAATGTTCCGAGGAAAGCCTCCATATTATGTTTCATATTCAGTGCACATGCTGGCATAATAAAATCGATGAATTGAGCCCCCGGACTTATCTTTGGTGTGTAATTATCTCAAAATCACACACTAAGCACAAACTTTAGAAGTCAAAGAGAATGATACTGTTGAAGGCAGAGCAATATTTGTGAAGTGATTTTGGTGTGCTTGTATCTTACCTGAGAACCTGTTTATCTCCTGGTGGCATGCGTATAGTCAATAGGTGAGGTTCCTATGATGTCCATGTTGTGGACAAAGAAACTGAGGGCCAGAGAAGCTGGGGGATTCGGGGTGGTCTCCAGGGAGCTGAGACCAGAACACAAGGACAGGTTCCCTTACAGCATCTGCTGCATGCTTGCTTTGAAACCTTCTTAGCGTCTGGCCATAGAGTGAGTACACAGGTATGCATCGGGAAGCCACATCTACAGGTGACATAGTATCCAGGAACACTGATGATGGGATTTGGGTTGAGACTTGGTGCCAGAATTTTCAGGATCCCCACCTTGGGATTTTTCCTCTTTTTTTTGTCATGTCTATACATTTCCTGTATATATGTGTGTCTATGTGTTGGTGTGTGTACACATATGCCTGTGTAAGTGCATGTGAATATGTATGTGGGTGCATGTGTTCATGTGCATGTGTTTGGATGCATGTGTGTGTGTGCATGTGTGATGTGCATGTGTGTGTGTGTGTATACTAGGTAGACTAGAGATTGACACTTAAGTGTTTTTCCTAGTTGCTTTCCTTATCTTTTTAAGTCAGGGTCTCTCACTAACCCCAGAGCTCATGAATTCCACTATCCGGGCTAGCCAATGAGTTCTGTGACTATGGCCATGTCTTCCTCATTGGCACTTAGATTACAGGCTCTGGCTGCCGTGCCTGGCTTTTTACACAGGTGTATATGATTTAAGTGCAGGCCTGGGAGTGCTTAATCAACTGCTCCATTTCCAAAGCACTGTATGTTTCTTGTGTGAATGTTGGGAGAATTTGTAATATTTCTCTTATTGCTGATTTTGAAATATATGGTTTTCCAAAAGAGAGGTGTGGTGAGCAAACAGAAAACCATTGTATGTGCTAATGGGCAAAATGACAGATTAAAAGGTGTTTTGCCCAGTTAATCACGAACAGCCAAAATGCAGGTGGAAGCAGGTCCACCTGCTTGCAGATGGGAGGGGATGGAATGTGAGAGCAACTAGTGAGCGCTCTTTACTGGCCTGCCTTACTCTATGGTATAGCTATTCACCATAGGAAAGACAGCCGAGTCATGTCACCAGCCTGCTCCACTCTTCCAGGCATGTTCCCCTGCCCTTCGGAGTATGTGTATGCTGTGAGCCTGCTTCTGCTCTCTGCCAGGTGATTGACATGTGCTTTTAAGACTGTGGGAGTTTTATCGGCTTTATAATTATTCTGTGTGTGATGTTAGCTTAGTTTATATCGTTGTATATACTTATTTTATGCTCTTTAAAAGGCAATAAACCTAAATTGTGTATAGTTCCCGATAGCACAGAGGGTCTTAGGGAAGTGTAAAGAGTCTATTGTCTTGTCTTGCTTCCTGAAACAGTACCACATGTCCGCAGATCCAATGAGGATTACCGTGTGTAGAGCTGAGTTGACTTTATTTTTTATTTTTCTTAAAAAATTTTTTTATTAATTTATTCTTGTTACATCTCAATGTTTATCCCATCCCTTGTATCCTCCCATTCTTCCCTCCCCCCCCCATTCTCCCCTAATTCCCCTCCCCTATGACTGTTCCTGAGAGGGATTCCCTCCCCCTGCATATGCTCATAGGGTATCAAGTCTCTTCTTGGCTGTCCTTCCTCTGAGTGCCACCAGGTCTCCCCATCCAGGGGACATGGTCAAATGTGAGGCACCAGAGTATGTGAGAAAGTCATATCCCACTCTCCACTCAACTGTGGAGAATGTTATGAACGTTGGCTAGATCTGGGTAGGGGCTTAATGTTTACCACCTGTATTGTCCTTGGCTGGTGCCTTAGTTTGAGCGGGACGCCTGGGTCCAAATCTTCCTATCATAATGTTCTACTTGTAGGTTTCTAGGACCCTCTGGATCCTTCTACTTTGCTATTCTCCCATGCTCCTCTCATTTAGAGTCCAAATAGGATGTCCTCCCCTCTGTCCCAGTTTCCTAGTAAGTGAAGGCTTTCGTGGGACATGCCCCTTGGACTAGTATGCAGATATAAGTGAGTATATACCATTTGAGTCTTTCTGCTTCTGGGTTAACTCACTCATTATGATCATTTCTAGCTCAATCCATTTATCCCCAAATTTCGGGAATTCCTTGTTTTTAATAGCTGAGTAGTATTCCATAGTGTATATGTACCACAGTTTCTTTATCCATTCTTCTACTGATGGACACTTAGGCTGTTTCCATGTTCTGGCTATTATGAATAAGGCTGCTATGAACATGGTTGAGCAAATTTTCTTGTTGTGTGCTGGAGCATCTTCTGGGTATATTCCAAGGAGTGGAATAGCTGGGTCTTGAGGAAACCCTATTCCCATTTTTCTGAGATAGCACCAGATAGATTTCCAAAGTGGCTGTACTAGTTTGCATTCCCACCAGCAATGAAGGAGTGTTCCTCTCTCCCCACATCCTCGCAAGCATGTGGTGTCACTTGAGTTTTTGATCTTAGCCATTCTGATGGGTGTAAGATGGAATCTCAGAGTTGTTTTGATTTGCATTTCCCTGATGACTAAGGAGGTTGAGCATTTCTTTAAGTGTTTCTCAGCCATTTGATATTCCTCTGTTGAGAATTCTCGGTTTAGTTCCAAGCTCCATTTCTCAATTGGGTTATTTGGTTTGGTGGTGTTTAGCTTCTTGAGTTCTTTATATAATTTGGATATTAGACCTTTGTCAGATGTAGGGTTGGTGAAGATCTTTTCCCAGTCTGTAGGCTGTCGCTTTGTTCTGTTGACAGTGTCTCCAGCCTTACAGAAGCTTCTCAGCCTCATGAGGCCCCATTTATTAATTGTTGACATCAAGGCCTGGGCTGTTGGTGTTCTGTTCAGGAAGTTGTCTCCTGTGCCACTATATTCCAGGCTCTTCCCCACTTTTTTCTCTAAGTGACTTAGTGTCTCTGGTTTTATGTTGAGGTCCTTAATCCACTTGGATTTGAGTTTTGTGCAAGGTGACAAATATGGGTCCAGTTGCATTTTTTTACACATAGACCTCCAGTTTGACCAGCACCATTTGTTGAAGATGCTATCCTTTTTCCATTGAATGGATTTGGCTTCTTTGTCAAAAATCAAGTGACCATATGTGTGTGGATTCATATCTGGGTGTTCAATTCGATTCCACTGATCAACCAGCCTGTTGCTGTGCCAGTACCATGCTGTTTTAATTACTATTGCTTTATAGTACAGTTTGAGATCAGGTATGGAGATTCCTTTGGAGCACCTTTTATTGTACAAGATTGTTTTAGCTATTCTGGGTTTTTTGTTTTTCCATATGAAGTTCAGAATTGAACTTTCAATGTCTTTTAAAAAATTGTGTAGGTATTTTGATAGGGATTGCATTGAATCTGTAGATTGCCTTTGGTAGGATGGACATTTTTACTGTGTTAATTCTCCCGATCCATGAGCAAGGAAGATCATTCCATCTTCTCAGGTCATCTTCAATCTCTTTCTTCAGAGTTTTGAAATTTTTTTCAAACAAGTCCTTCACTTGCTTAGTTAGAGTAACTCCTAGATATTTTATATTGCTTGTGGCTAATATGAAGGGTGTGGTTTTCCCAATTTCTTCTTCTGCAAGCTTGTCATTTGTGTATAGGAAGGCTACAGACTTTTTTGAGTTAATTTTGTATCCAGCCAATTTGCTGAAGGTGTTTATCAGCTGTAGGAGTTCTCTGGTGGAATTTTGAGGGTCACTTATGTACACTATCATATCATCTGCAAATAAGGATAATTTGACTTCCTCCTTTCCCATTTGGATACCCTTGATCTCCTTTTGTTGTCTTATTGCTCTGGCTAGAACTTCGAATACTATATTGAAGAGATATGGAGAGAGTGGGCAACCTTGCCTTGTTCCTGATTTTAGAGGAATTTCCTTGAGTATCTCACCATTTACTTTGATTTTGGCTATTGGCTTGCTGTATATAGCATTTATTATGTTGAGGAAAGTGCCTTGTATCCCCGATCTCTTTAAAACTTTAAACATGAATGGATGTTGGATTTTATCAAATGCTTTCTCTGCATCCAAAGAGATGATCATGTGGTTTTTATTTTCAGTTTGGTTATATGGTGGATTACATTGATGGATTTCCGTATATTAAACCATCCCTGTATGCCTGGAATGAAGCCTACTTGGTCATGATGAATGATATCTTTGATGTGTTCTTGTATTCGTTTTGCAAGTATTTTATTTAGTATTTTTGCATCGATGTTCATAAAAGAAATTAGTCTGAAATTCTCTTTCTTTGTTGAGTCTTTGTGAGGTTTAGGTATCAATGAGACTATGGCCTCATAGAATGAATTTGGTAATTTTCCATCCATTTCTATCTTTTGGAGTAGCTTGAATAGTATCGATATTAGCTCGCCCTTGAAGGTCTGGTAGAATTCTGTACTGGAACCATCTGGCCATGGGATTTTTTGGTTGGGAGACTCTTGATGATTGCTTCTATTTCTGTAGGGGAAATGGAACTAGTTAGCTTGTTTATCTGTTCTTCACTCATCTTTGGCAAGTGAACTTGATCAAGAAAATCGTCCATTTCCCTTAGATTTTCAAATTCTGTGGCGTATATGCCTTCAAAGTAGGATCTTATGATTCTTTGTATTTCTTCAGTGTCTGTTGTTATGTCTCCCTTTTCATTTCTGATTTTGTTGATTTCAATACTGTCTCTCTGCCTTTTAGTTAGTTTGGCTAATGGTCTGTCTATCTTGTTGATTTTCTCAAAGAACCCTTTCTTGGTTTTGTTGATTCTTTGGACTGTTTTCTTAGTTTCTAATTTGTTAATTTCAGCCCTGAGTTTGATTATTTCCAGACGTCTACTCCTCTTGGGTGTTTCTGCTTCTTTTTTTTCTAGGGCTTCCAGTTGTGTCGTTAAGATGCTTATGTGCGATGTTTCCAATTTCTTTTTAAAGGCACTTAGTGCTATGAATTTTCCTCTTAGCACTGCTTTCAATGTATCCCACAAATTTGGGTATGTTGTTCCTTCATTTTCATTGAATTTCAGAAACTCCTTGATTTCTTTCTTTATTTCTTCCCTGACCCAGGTGTCATTTAGCAGAGAGTTGCTTAGTTTCCACATACGTGTAGGCTTTTTGTTATTTCTGTTGTTGTTGAATATCAGTCTAAGAGCATGGTGATCTGATAGGATACAAGGTATTATGTCAATCCTCTTGTATCTATTGAGGCTTGCTTTGTGACCTATGATGTGATCAATTTTGGAGAAGGTTCCATGGAGTGCAGAGAAGAAGGTATATTCTTTCTTGTTTGGGTGAAAGGTTCTATAGATATCTGTTAGATCCATTTGACACATGGCATTGGTTAATGGTGTTATTTCTCGGCTTAGTTTCTGTTTCAACGACTTATCCTTCAGTGAGAGTGGGGTGTTGAAGTCTCCCACTATTATTGTGTGGGGATCGATGTGTGATTTAAGCTTTTTTAGCAGATCTTTTACAAATGTGGGTGCCCTTGTATTTGAAGCATAGATGTTCAGAATTGTGATGTCATCTTGGTTGACTTTACCTTTGATGAGTATGAAGTGTCCTTCCTCATCCCTTTTGATTAATTTTGGGTGAAGGTCTATTTTGCTCGATACTAAAATGGCTACACCTGCTTGCTTCTTGTGACCATTTGCTTGGAATATTTTTTTCTAACCTTTTACCCGGAGGCAATGCCTATCATTATGGGTGAGATGTGTTCCTTGAATGCAGAAGAATGTTGGATCTTGTTTATGCACCCATTCAGTTAGTCTGTGTCTTTTTATTGGAGAATTGAGACCATTGATGTTGAGAGATATTAATGACCAGTGACTGTTAAGAGTCTTAATTTTGATGTTGTTTCCAGTCGAGCATTTGTGTAGTTGTGTTTTTGCCAGGGTATAGTTATCTATTTCCTGAGTTCTTTTGGTTGTAGCTTGACACTTTGGGATGGAGTTTTCCTTCTAGTACCTTCTGTAAAGCTGGATTTGTGGATAGGTACTGTTTGAATTTGTTTTTGTCATGGAATATTTTGTTTTCTCCATCAATGGTTATTGATAGTTTTGCTGGGTAAAGTAGTCTGGCCTGGCATCTGTGGTCTCTTAGGGTTTGCAGGATCTCTGTGCAGGCCCTTCTGGCTTTTATGGTCTCTGCTGAGAAGTCGGGTGTAATTCTGATAGGTTTGCCATTAAATGTTATTTGGCCCTTTTCCCTTGCAGCTTTTAATATTTTTTCTTTGTTCTGTATGTTTTGTGTTTTGATTATTATGTGACGGGTAGTTTTTCTTTTCTGGTCAATTCTATTTGGTGTTCTGTAGGCCTCTTGTATGTTTATAGGCATCTCTTTCTTTAGATTGGGGAAATTTTCTTCTATGATTTTGTTGAAAATAGTTTCTGGGCCTTGGAGTCTGATATCTTCTCTTTCTTCAATGCCTATTATCCTCACATTTCTTCTCTTCATAGTGTCCTTAATCTCTTGGATGTTTTGTGTCAGGAGTTTTCCAGATTTGGCATTTTCTTTAATGGTTCCTTCAAGATCTGTGATTGTATCTTCTAGCCCTGAGATTCGTTCTTCCATCTCTTGGATTCTGTTAGAATAGCTCACCTCTGTGTTGCAGGCCTTCTTCTCTGAGGTGTCACCTTCTCATTTTTCTTCTGTCTGTTTGTTTATCATTGAATCCATTTTCATTTTCAGATCTTGAATTTACTTTTTGATTTCTTTCATCTGATTGTTTGTATATTCTTGAGTTTCTTCCATTGCCTCTTTAGAGGTCTTTAGAGCTTGAACGTTTTATTTATTTCTTTCATCTGGTTGTTTGCCTTTTCCTGCAATTTTTCCAGTTCCACTCTATGTGCTTCTTTAATGTCTCTCACCTGTTTGTCTGCATCTTCCTGCATTTGATTACAAATTTTATTTGTTTCCTCCATTACCATCCTCATTACTAAGGATTTGAGGTCATTTTCTTGTAGTTCCATTGTATTTGAGTTCTCTGGGTTGTTTTCTTTGGGATAGCTGGAAACTGGAGACGCCATGTTGTTTTGTTTGTTTGTTTGTTTTTTGCGTATGCTTTTTCGCTGTCCTTTAGACATCTTGTCATCTTTGTTTTTGTTGGGTAGCTTCCAGAGTTAGATGGAGGGAGTCTGATGATAGATTCACTTGTTTTCTCAAGATTTCCCTAGGCTGGGAGCTCTAATGCTTCACTGGTATGGATGTTAGGAGGTTAGCCCTGTTGTTTTGGACTCTCACAGGCAGTGATCCTCAGCTCCCCTGTGCTGTGGGTACTGTAATCATTCTGGGTCTCTGAATGCGTGTTGGGTCAGACCAAGGTATGCACAGTCTTCTGTGTCCCCTGCCAAGTCCAGCCAGGGAAACAGGGCCCGAACCACAGGCCGGATTCAGCTAGATTCTCAGTGCCTGAACCTTCTGCCGAGCTCAGCTATGGATTCTGGGCCCAAAAATGGACACAGGGTCCAGCCAGAATTTTTGGGCTGGGACTACGCACCAAGCTCAGCTAGGGGCTTTTGGCCCAAAGTGTGTGCTGTGGTCAGTTATTGACTCAGGGCCCGAACTGTCCGCCAATCTCAGCCAGGAATTCTGGATTCAAACTGCACACTGTGTCCAACCAGAGTCTTAGAGCCGGTGGAACTGAGCGTTCTGCCCAGCCTGCGTCACAGCAGGAGAACTATGGCTGTGCTGAGTTAGTGCCTCGGGCAGAATTGCTTGCTGGGCTGGGCCAGAACCCGGGACTCTGGGGCCGAACTGTGCGCCAAGTCCAGTCTAGGTCCAAGGCACCACGTGACCCAAATCCTGCCCAGAGTCACCTCTCCCACAGCAACTCCCACCGGCCACCACACCAATTACCTCCACCGGAAGGCTATGAGCTGCAAACCTCAGCCATTGCCACTGGTGCCGCTGGTGCCGCTGGTGCTGCTGCTGCTGCTGCCTCTGCTGCTTCCGATCTGATCCGAGAAAATCCACGCTCCTCCCATGTGCAGGGGCATGCAGGTCCTCTGCACCCTGGTCCCTCTGAACCGTGGAGCACTCCCACAGCCATGGCGTGGGGACCTCAGTGTTCCTGGCTCAGAAATCTGTGCAATTCCTTGAACTGTTCACTGGAGCCTCCAAACATGGTCCACACTGCTTGCCGCCATCTTGGATCCCACTGAGTTGACTTTAAAAGTCCACTGTGCAAGAAGAGAGGCTGGGTGCCCAAGCCTCATGGATGTGGTGAAGGAAGAGGAGGCCACTGGGAGGCAGAGACTGGAAGGAAACTCAGGAGACACTGTTTTATGATTCCAAGATGCTTGTTATGCATCTAATATCGACTAAGAGACAGGTCCATGGAGTGTCGATAAAGGCCATTCCAGGAAGACTTAACCGAGACGGGAAGAGCCAGTGACTGCAGGGCATTGTCCCATGGTTTTGACTCCTAGAGTGAGTCAACAGGAGAAAGCTAGCTGAGTACCAGCATCCATTGCTCTCTGCTTCCTGTCTCAAGGCATGATGTGATCAGCTGCCTCACTCTCACCACGCTGCCTTCCCTGCCATGGTAGGTAAGCAGAACCTTTAAATCGTGAGCCCATAGAAACCTTCCTTAGGTTGATTTTTGCCAAGTTTCATTTCACAGCATGGAGTCATGTGACTAATGCTGCTGTGTAAGATGGCTTTACAGAGACAGTACTGAAGAAAGCACCCAAATGTTCTGAGATACAGAAATGGAGGAAATGGTTCCAACAAAGAATGGAGGTTGAAAACCTGAAAGCAGAAATTGAGCTGGGGAGCTTCTGGTAAGGAAGCCACCCAGAAAAGAGTTGAGCCTTGATGATCACTCTAGTAACCGACAGGCAGATAACAGTATGATAGAAATGGCTAGGGGTCTCTGTTGGAGTCAGGTTGGAGGAGAAAGTGACAGCTGAAGTTGTCCTCCAGGTGGGAGTAACAACACAGT
This sequence comes from Acomys russatus, assembly GCF_903995435.1. Classification (NCBI taxonomy): domain Eukaryota; kingdom Metazoa; phylum Chordata; class Mammalia; order Rodentia; family Muridae; genus Acomys; species Acomys russatus. The sequence continues at coordinate 67,001,360 of NC_067156.1, forward strand.
GTCTTGGAAAGGAGCCAAAACTAGCCAGCAGAGAGTTGTTGAAGAGTTAGGTACTGAGCAGAGAGGCAAGCATCCTTGATTTGTCATTCTGGGTGTTCACCATCCTGTGAGAGGCAGGAGTTCTTGATTTGTGGTTCTGGGTGTCCACCATGCTGTGAGAGGTGGGAGTCCTTGATTTGTGGGTCTGGGTGTTCATCATGCTTAGAGAGGTGGGAGTTCTTGATCTGTGGTTCTGGGTGCCCACCATGCTGTGAGAGGCAGGAGTCCTTGATTTGTGGTTCTGGTGTCCATCATGCTAGGAGAGGCAGGAGTTCTTGATTTGTGGTTCTGAGTGTTCACCATGCTGTGAGAGGCAGGAGTCCATGATTTGTGGGTCTGGGTATCCACCATGCTGTGAGAGATGGGAGTCCCTGATCTGTGGTTCTGGGTGTCCACCATGCTGTGAGAGACGGGAGTCCTTAATTTGGGGTTCTGGGTGTCCGCCATGCTGTGAGAGGTGGGAGTCCTTAATTTGTGTTTCTGAGTGTCCACCATGCTGTGCCCAGGGATGTCACCCCCACCTCTCTGAGCTGCACCCTCCTTTACAGCACGGGCGTTGGTCCTCTCCAGGTCTTGCTATGCTTAGCGTGCTTCTTCTCCGAACTGCTCCTCATTCTCCTGTGAGTGTCGCCCAAGCTAGGATGCTTATTTTGGACTTTGGCTTTACAAACATCATCTTATAAGAAAATTTCAGTGGGTTGCCATAGACAGATGCTGTTGTTTTCAGATTTACATAGTCCACATTTCCACATTAAGCTATTAACGTCTTCAGAAAGAAGTCAGAACATGGAAATAGCTTAAACCTATCATTTCTGCACTTAGAACTCAAGAGGGCTGCCATGAGTTCAAAGCGAGGATGGGTTATAGTGTGAGAGAAATCCCTCCAAAATAATAATAAATAAACAGTGCCCAGAAGAACACCAGGGGTGGTGTTAAATGTCCTGTGCAATTTTTTTTATCTGTGTGGTCTCTTCTGCGATACTCCTCTTGAACACACTGAGTTTACATGGCTGTGGGGCTCTCCATCTGGTATGTGTGCGTCTGGAGACTGGAGACTGTCCTCTGCTGCAACTGTCAATATGGAGGATTTCTAGAGAGGAGCCCTGTCTTCAGATGTTGCCTTGACCTTCTGTGACAGGAGGCCTCCTGAATCGGCCATATAGGGATCCCAGTTTTTATGAAGCCTTCGGTCCTGGATCGCTTGGGCTATGCAAGCCTGGAAGGACTTTTTGGAGTGTTTTCAAGTGATAGGAATAGCCAATAGAAAAGGAAGGCAGAGGCAGCCATTGCCTGTAGATGGAATTAAGTAACTGGCTCCCAGGGGTGGGTGATGTCAAGGGAACCAGGGGTCTGTCCCAGTAACTAGTTCGAAAAGAGTTTCCAGGATTGTGCTTGGGTGAGCCAGTGTGGAGTTCATGAACGAAGGAGCGATTCCAATCCTGTGAGGGCAGCACCTCTCCACTAACAGCGGCAAGACATCTGTCTTTCTCCTTTTCACCTTATCTAGAAGCATTTTTAAGCTTCCCAATTGCAACCTGTTCTTCTGAGAAGAGAGTTTAATGATCTAACGAAGTAGGAAGGGAACCCACTGCCTGCATCATGCAACATATTCTGTTACTCGTTTCTCAGCACGGATTTTGGCACATCAACAGATCATTATTTCCCCTGGCACTTAACACACCCAGGCGTTCCTGCATTGCTAGTGATGTGCTCCTGGTGTGGATACCTGTGCGCATGTGCATGTAGAGGCAAGAGGTTGACACTGCCTGTCTTCCTCTGCCCTCACCCGCTTTATGTTTTTAAAACAAGGTCTCTTACTGAACCTGGTATTCATCTCCCTTATTATCTGGGGTACAGGCACATACTTCTGTGCTGAAATTTTGACTGAAGCTATCGAACTCTTTACAACCTATAGTGTATGCTTGCATGGTAAGCACTGTACCACCTGAGCTGCCTATCTTCCAAATCCCCTGTTATTTTAGTGTCTCAAGATTTCACAAACAGAACCCATCACACACTAGTGTGTGAAGATGTGGGTGAAGTGTCTTTTCTAGCAGGGGTCTAGTGGTGATAAAAGGTGAGTAGGTCCTGTGTGGTCTTCACAGAGGTCCCTATTGTCACAGCCTTTGACGAACACCTGGCCATTGTGAGACTAAATAGGCTCATATACAATCAAAGTCAGTTAAAAATAATTGGTCTGTGCAAGTAGGATGTAAGTAAGCATCAAGAACAATTTGACTTGGGCTTAAATTTATATTTTGCAAATGTGTGTGGGCCAATAGGAATGCTACTGCAAAAAATCAACGAGGAGTAAAGCCAACGCCGAGACTTCTGCACATCCATTGCTAAACAGCACGAGGGATCTGGACACCAAGTAAATGGAATTGACGGGTCTTAACAACAGAATCGAAGTCTGAATAGGACAACAAATCAAAGTCGGACACTGCGCTGAGATTTCACACGTCAGAGATGAAGGAGCCTTATTGTTGGTGGGTGTTGGGGGTGGGGGCAGGGAGAAAGCAACAGCAGAGCCAAAAGCAGCCATTCCACACCTCTGCATGCCATATCTCCTGTTGTGCTCTCATCAGATCATCACACACATTGGAAATGGAATTGCTCTGAAGTTAAAGCTCTGTGAGTATTCACAGAAGTCTGCCAAGACCGCGCCTCATGATGGGACCATTTATGAATTAAAATGCTAAGTATCCATCCTCCCTTTGCTTTGCATAATGAAGCCTTTCTAGTTCCTCACTTGCATTTTAGGAACAAGGGAAATAAAGAGTTTCTCTACTCTCTTTATTTCCATTGTGCCTTAGAGGTACAGTGTTTGTGTGTGTGTGTGTGAGTGTGTGTGTGTGTGTGTGTGTGTGTGTGTGCACATGCATTCACACACACATGCTTCCTGCATGTATGTGAATGTGCTCATCAGTGCATGTGAAAGCCAGAAATTGTTATCTGCTGGAATGTCTTTCCCAAGTGTTCTCCTCCTATTCTCTGAGACAGGGTATCTCAACAAATGTCCCCTTTCATGAAGCTAGATTGGCTGGCTAGGGAAGCTCAGAGGTCGGCTTGCACACCCTTCCCCCAACACTGAGGTTACAGGTGAGTGCTGCCACACCCAGCCGGGATCCAAATGCAGGTCTTCCTGATTGACCTACAAGTACTTTACCCACAGAGCCATCTCCCCAGGCCTCATGATGCCTGTGTTCTTACTTTCACAAAATTATATTTGGGAGAGTTGACATCAACTCCCAGGTGAGGTTGACTTTGAATCTATGAGAGCAGTGCTGTGAGCATGGCCTGCTTTTCTTTCCTCAGTGCTTATAGTGGAATGGAGAAAGAAGACAATAGATAGAGATTTGCTGAACAAAAAGATGAGAGTTTGGAAGAAACAATATGTATCCCACTGAGACTGTCATCACAGTGGGAGGAATAGGCCCACCACATGGGACACTCTGGAGATGCTAAGGGCAACTGGTCACCCATCTTCCTAGGCCTGGGTAGATAGGATGCCAGGATGTCAGTCACACAGCCCATCCGAAGGGCTTGGGGACAGTCAGCGATGAGAGTCCTAATTAGGCATGTTTTCTCAGCAGAGCCATGGACTTAGGTTGGGAGGAAAGTCTCCAGTGTGGTTCCCAGTGATGTGGAAGGGGGAGCCGCATGGTTCTAGAATTTTATTCAACAGGAGCACCACACAGAGAACAAGAACAGAGTGTGTATCAGTGTGGGAAGGCACTAAGTGGCAAGTGCTTCCTAAGGAATGGCTCTACCAGGACACACAGTCTCCAATAGTGGATCCCAGAGAAACTTCTCCAGTGTTTCGGGTGCTCAGGCCAATTTTTCCCTCCACTCCCATCTATCTGTTGGTTGGTCCCTCCCTCTTTTTCTTCTTCTGTTCTTAGCTCCATACCTCCATTTCTCCCACCTTCCCTTCATCCATCTATGCCTTTTTCTTTCTTCTCGTGGCTCAGATGCACAACAGTTCTGACACACACACACACACACACACACACACACACACACACACATTGTTCTAACAAGGGAGCATAAGGCTTTCCTTCTACTGCTAAATCTCCACAGGAGCAGGAGACTTTGCACTGGAGGCATTGTACTTGGGGCCTCACTCCTCTGCATGGTTTGGACACTGTGGAAAACAAAAACAACATGCAAGGGACAGACAGTCACATGTGTGGCCCAAGCAGCCATTTCTATGCAATGACTTCTCTCCCGCGCTGATTGGCTCTGGGCCCTGCTCACATAGTGGTGTCTTTTACTTATAGAGAGCATCTGTGAGAGTGAGGTTTAAGGACCAGGATAAGTGAGTATCCAGCAGGGTATGTATGGAGTTGCATTTTCTTCTTCTAATAATAGAATAGCTGTAAGCTTGTCACAATCCTATGTTTTGCTGCAGTTATTGTTGGGGGGAACCATTTATTTACAATTATATTTAAACTGGTAAAGTCTCATGAGAGGAGCAGGATATAAAATAAAATAAAGCAATATTATCCTATCTCATAGAAGAAAAATGCCACTTGGAGACAGGGCAGGCTGGAGGGAGAAGACTGGTTTGGAGACATTGAATTCTTGACTCATGTATTGAAAATTGTCAGATTTTTCAGTCTTGACCCTGTTTGACCTTGTGTGACACTGTGGTGGGTATCACTCTCTGGAGGCTCAGGAGGACCGTGTTGGAAGGCTTTCATTACTCAAAGCATCTTCCTTCAGTGATAAAGCACGGAATCTGTAGGGCTACTGTACTGTACTGTACCACAGACTGGAAGACTGCAAACTCGTCTCGCCTCTGAAGAATGCAGAGAGTTCAAAGAGGTCAAATGTTTAATTGAAATGGAATATTTAAGCTAAATTGCTCATGCACTACTTCAATATTATTGCAGTCCTAATAAATACATTAAAAGACTGTTAGCGGAAGCGCTTCCTGCTGAAGAATGAGCCCGCAAAGGGCCTCATTAGCCCACTCTGTAATATACAGGGAATGCTGCTTCAACCTAATTAAATGCCGTGCATTTTTGATGGCACTTAACAATATGTGGTTAATTACTATATGCAGGGTTTGTTCTATAGCATTAATTATGATGAACTCATTGGTTTTCAGAGGGATGGGCATGGACACAGTGACTTGGGAAGTACGGTTCATTCCATGGTTTATTCAGATGGAGATGTGAATGGATAAGCCTCAGAGTTTTCTATGAGAAATGAAGGTTTTTGCAAATACATTCTGAGATTGAGTGAGTAAATGTCAATTATGGAAAATTGCTGTAGGTTAGATGTCTTTATGGAACAGGCATAAAAAAATTGCAGTTCTGTAAATTATTGTGAGAAATTCAAGGATAAACTGACTCAGAGTCTGGGTTGCTGGCCCGATGGGAGGAGTTTCTGATCCTCAAAATAAGGTTCTTGTGGATCACAAACCCCATGTGTCTTTAGGACTAGCTAAGGTTTGGGACATTCAGTGGGGTGCTGGAGTCCAACTCAAGTTGGACCTCTGAGGAGTGAGGACACTTGTGTGTTGCAACCTCTCAGGACACCCCAAGGTGGGTGGGTGCATGGAACTAGCAGGGCGTGGATAGAGGAGTGGGGTCTGAGGACATCCTAAATTTAATTTCAGCAGTGGCTGTAAAGCTCATGCGCAGTTTATGTGGTGCTGGGATTGACCCCAAGGTTTTATGCAGGAGAACAGAATGTCTGTTGAACTATGCTGTAGCCTTCTGGCCTGTTGCGTTTTGTCAAAGCCAAGAACTTAGGATGGAGGAAGAAGTGGGCCTCTCCAAGTCAAAGGTCGCATGGATCAAGGGCATGGCCTGGAGGTCCTATCTCTGGAAGAGAGACTGGTATTGGCGAAGGAGCTGGTCTCAAACAGAACTATATAACCCTGACTACCCATGAGCCACATAGATTCCCACTGTTTCTCATAACTCCCCTCTCCTCCTGTGTATCCCCAAAAGCTGTGGCCAGCCCCTTTGCCCAGGCCTGCTGGTGAAGTACTGGAGGTTACAGAAGTATCATTCATTTGAAGGACACAGAGGAGTAACATGATTTAGGTGGCACCTGTGGAGACACCTTGTATCCAGAAAGACTTGCCCAAACGTTCAAGAGCTCCATCCTTATGTTGGTGAAAATAATAATTTTCACTTTCACACAGTCTAGTCATGTCTACTAATGAGCTGTTTGTATAATGCAGGTTACCTATAAACAATTAACTGTTAACTCTGACCTCTCCCTTCTGGTGATAATTCCCAGTATGAGAACTAATTTAGACTGGTGTACCAGTCCTCCAAAGCACACACTGGGTTAGAGAGATCCACATGAATCTCCCATCTTATTGATAAAAAGAAGACTCTGAGAGAGCTGTAAGAATTGTGTGAAATGCCATATGGGATAGAACCACTTAACTAGGTAGTGCCCTGTAGCAGTATGCTCCAGCTCATAATAATAATAACCCAGGTGGGATGTTGTTGAGAAGGAGTCCCTGGAAATAATGCGTGCAAGCGTGGCTTGATCCCCCATTCAATTGTTGTATTGGTGAATACTCATTGTATACACTTTTTGGTTTCAAAAAGACCCTATAGACTCCACAGAGTTGATAAATGCTTTCATGAAAACAGTAGGATACATGAAACAAAACAAAACAAAACAGAAACATCAAATCTGTAGATTCTCTATATTAATGTGCTAAGGAAGAAATCTGGGAAACACCTAATTCACAGTAACTTCAGAAGAGACATTGGAGCAAGCCTGGCCGAGGGAGTAAAAGACACTCTCAATGAAAATTAACACCGAATTCCTTGTTTTTAATAGCTGAGTAGTAGGATCCACAGGGTACTGAAAACCTACAAGAAGAACTTTATGACAGGCAGATCTGGATCCCGGGGTCCTCCTCAAACTAAGGCACCAGCCAAGGAGAATATAGGCAGTAAACTTCGAACCCCTACCAAGACCTAGTCGATGAACAGGATATTCTCCATCGTTGAGTGGAGAGTGAGATCTGATTCTCACATGATCTCTGGTGCCCTTTTTCTGACCACGTCCCCTGGATGGGGAGGCCTGGCAGCACTCAGAAGAAGAATAGCAAGTTACCAAGAAGAGACTCAATACTCTAAGAGCATATATAGGGGGAGGAGGTCTCCCTCAATCACAGACAGAGGAGCGGAGAAGGGGGAAGTGGGAGGGAGGGAGGAATAGGAGGAAACAAGGGAAGGGCTAACAATCGAGATGTAATATGAATAAAATTAATAGAAAAAGTTAAAAAATATCCAATTGAGAGAAAAAAGGAATGTGATAACAATTGAGATGTAATATGAATAAATTAATAAAACATATTAAATATATATATAAAAAAAGAAAATTAACACCAAAGAAACTAAAGGAGCTGCCGGAAGTTGGTTATGCTTCGCATGCTCATACATGGGCAGGGTTAATACCGTGGAATTGGCTGTATTACCAAAATCTACAGATGCAATGCAGTTGCCTTCAAAAGTCCACTGGTATTCTTCACAGAAATAGATAAAACACCCTAAAACTTACATGGAAGCACAAAAGGCCTCCATATTACTAGCACAGTAACAGAGCAATTGAACAGAGCAGAAGATCTATAGAAAACTCCATGCAAATACAACACCTGGATTTTGGCAAAGCTGCTAAAATGTACATTCACATGTGAGCTGAAGCGTGTCACATGTTTTTACCACTCATTTCCTTAGGGTTCCCAGACACCAGGACAAAGAAAAGAACTGTGAATTCAATGACCTTTTCCTGTAAGCCAAGGTCAGAGGTCAGCTGAAGGGAGAGAAAGGGGTGGATGACAGGCTGTCCTGTGGAAACTAAGTGTTAGCCTGAGCTGGCAGCTGGCCCGGATATGAATGTCTACTAATGAGTTTAGTATATGCAGATTAGGAGAGATGGTCAGAGGCTGGACCAGAAGAGGGCTAGGGGGTTTAGCCGGGCATGGTGCTAGAATGATCCACACAGAAGATGCTCGGATGAAAGTCAGGCACACGAGAAGACATCTGGAGCATTAAGGAAAGCCTTCCCAAAGTAAAAATGACATGTCCGTAAATGGCACCCAGGCTCATCACCCAGGAAAGCAGGTCTGGCATGAAGGTGAGCTTAAACTTCATAGGAACAGTCTACATGAACTGTAAACTTCACTATACAGGACCTGGGTCCAGCCACAGGCGTATTGATCACACCTGAAAGCCAGTACTTCACCTTGGTGGCTGGGGCCATGCTCTGGGACAGCCTGTGTTTGGGAGATGAGCCATGCTATAAAGAAGCTCGGAGATGTGTGCTCCTGGTCTCTGACTAGGAAGTCTGAAGACACCGCTTTGAGACAGGGTTCTGGGTGAGGCCACAGATGGGCTTTGGATATACCAGCTGACTTGTACTCTTGACTTCTGCTGGTATATACACTGTTTTGTTTTTTTCCCAGTCTAGGCTTCATGCAACAACAGGTGTGCATTCTGCTTAGGACAGACTTAATTAATACTGAGCTTACCTCCTCAGCAAGAAGCTGGCCACTGCATGGGGAGGAAAGAAAAGAACCTTCCTCTTCCACAGGCCACCCTCAGGACTCTAAATACAAGGACCAGAGGAAGGAGGACACTGCCCTCCTCTTCTTCAGGTGTGTGAACTTGAAGGAGGCACTATACACTCGCAGGCTCAGGGACAGTGTGTCTTCTGTGGTGGGACTCTGGCCATGCTGACGAGGAGGCTGTTTCCTTTAATGCTGTGATGGCTTCACCTTAGATTTCTTATTATTTTGAACAAGGAGGACCTGACCAACAATTTTCACATTATCCTGGGTAGTAGGTCTCTAATTCTGTGTCTGGACCCAAGAGCTTCTGTGAAGCTTCTTTTGTGCCAGGGCCCTCCCACATCCTCTTCTTGCCTCCCTATGGCTCTGTTATTTGACCTTCGACCTCCTAGCCCAGGCCCCTCACAACTGCTCTGGTCTCTGCCCTCTCCCTTTAGATTTCTTTTCACCTACCATGCTACTCTTTCTAGCAGTATTTAAAACTAAGACCCCCAAAGGCAGGCATCATGGTACATGCCCGTAATCCCAGTACTCAGGGAGGCTGAGGCACGTGGATCACTGTGAGTTCAAGGCCAGCCTATCTAGAACCCGCTGCAAACACCCCTAGCCCAGCCCATGAGCTTTTGTGGACACTGAGTGGGGTAAAGTGCATGCTTGGTGTCAGGTGGCCTGCCTGGGTTTGCTGTGACCAGCCGAGAGCTGTTTCTCAGGAAGTGGAACTCCTGGCACTTTGTAGCTTGTATATAAGCCCAGACACTGGACCCCTCGGGACTCCTGTAGCAGATCTTGGGATGTTCTGCCCCATTCTTATTATACTGCTTGCCACAGGTGTCTACCTAACACTTTGATGTCATGATGGCCTGTCACCACTATTGTCTCCCATGGGTGAAGAGAGCTAAGGGACCTTTGACTGAGCTACAGGAGTTTTGTTTTGTTACTAAAGATAACAATTATGGCCATACGAATATACACACACATAGCATATACACGTATATGTATAAGTGTGTTTAACATGGCATTTGATACAATTATGAAATGTTGCTGAAGACACCATTTCAGACACGGGCTCAGAGAATTAGAGCTGGATCTGACTTGAAAGCCTCCTCCTCCCTGAGGAATAATTATCATAGTGCAACCAATAGTCCTTCCCAGCCATAAGACCTATGAACCATGAACTATGATGTAGGTATGTAAGTGTGAACTGTGGCCAGCGTAGTAAGACAGCCTTAACTGCAATAGTGGCACTCGTGTCTTGGCAGTTATCGCCGACTGTCTGATTGGACATAAGGCTTGGTCCACAGGAGGGAAATTGTGACTGGTACTGGAAACCAATCTAACTTCCCCAGGCTAGCGAGGTCATAGCTTTTAGAGGGAATTTACTATAACCACTCTAGCAAGCCATCACAGTTCCTAACTGCATTCTAAATACTTCTTACACCCACAGGTAGCTGTAGCTCTTACCCCGCATCAAAGAAGCCTCTCTTTTCAGCGGGTAGAGCCTAATACAGGAAAAATCGCCTGGGTTAAAACACAGAAAGCAACTAACCATGGGATGCCCAGACCCACAAATCCTTCATCCAGGCCTCAGGGAACATCTCAGAAAAGGAGGTGGGAAGATTGTATGGGCCAGAAGACCAGGGAGTCTGCTCTGAGATCATTAAAGCTATATTTGTGATACATCAACAATATGGCTGCCCAAACCAAGCAGGACCGGGATGGTGACAATAACAATGGGGGTGCTGGCATAGACACGGGACGTCTCACGGGATCCCAGTCTTAGACAAAGGACTCCAGACAAGGAAAGAAAGCCGAGGAGAGAATTAGTTATCACCAGAGATCAGTCCTCTAGTTGGCTATCCACTTTCAAGGGGTCAGCCCTGAAATCATGTGTGTACAAGCGACATGAGCTTATCAGGTTGCATTTATATAGTTATGCGTTTATGCACATGGAACAACAGTTAAAGGAGAAGAAGCCCTGCATTCGAGATTTGAGAGATGATAGGGCAGTGGCACATAGAAGGGACTGGAGGGAGGAAAAGTAAAGAAGGAAATGATGTAATTGCATTTTAGCTTTAAAATATTTTTAAAGAAATAAAAATGCTCTTTATGAAAAACATGATTTTGTTATGTATTTGGGTTAACAACAAAATTTATGTTTTCATTTTGTGTGTGTGTGTGTGTGTGTGTGTGAGAGAGAGAGAGAGAGAGAGAGAGAGAGAGAGAGAGAGAGAGAGAGAGAGAGAGAGAGAGAGAGAGAGGGAGTGTGCAGGTGTGCACATGCACGTGGAAGCCAGAGATGAACTTCTGTTTGTCCTCAGGAGCTATCCACCTTATTTTTTTTAAATAATTTATTTAATTTTTATTTTAGTGTGAGGGTGTTGCCATTGGAAGTGGTGTTGCAGACAGTTGTGAGCTGCCATGTAGTGGCTGGGAATTGAACCCTGGTCCTTTGGAAGAGCAGACAGTGCTCTTAACCACTGACCCATCTCTCCAGCCCCCACGTTATTTTTTGAGACAGGGTCTCTTATTGGAACTTGGGGCTCTTGCCAAGTAGTTTAAGCTGTCTGGTTAGCAAGCCCCAGGATCCACCCACCTCTACTTACCCAGTGGTGAGCTGACAGGTACCTGGCTCTGCATTCAGCATTTTACAAGGATCCTGGAAACTGGACACAGAGCTCAGGCTTACGTTACAAGCACTTTACCAGCTGAGCTGTTTCTGCACCCACATCCCCAAATACTGTTACTCAGGATCAGGGCATTGTTTGTTCTGACAAAAGAACCCTCACATACTTTGAATATCTTTTTTAGCCACCAAAAGGAAAATACAAATAGTGTGATTTTCTTTTATCAGATGGAACAACGGTGTGTCCTCCAACTCTCTAGGGGACTCGCAGGTTATTTCCACAGCTTCTTAACTCCCACACATTGGAAATAGTTTCCCAGGCGCCCTTTACCCTCTCCTCATATGCGCCTGTTTATAGAGACACTCACAGCTCCGTCTACAATTCCGATCGTTAGTATCTGGCGCGTCATCAATATCCTTTCAGATGCGATTTGATACATTCTATAGTCATTGAGGACAGTTGCGTAGCTCTGTTTCCACAGTGGCTAAATGTATTACAATAAATTTGCTTTCTCCATGCAGTGGAATTGGAAACCTTTAAGATGGTGAATAAGAAAACTGATACCACTGCTTATCTATCCAAAAGCTAGAGGTGTTAGGAAGCCCAGTAATTGAAAAATGGATAGCGTTGATATTTGAACCTTTTTATATAACCTTTGAGGTGTAAGCCTTTGGGGAATAAATTGCTTTTTGTAACAAGAGCAACGTCAGATCCCATGTTTAGAAACCTAGCAGTTAATTCATTTTCCGACGGAGAAACTCACGTTGTCTTGTTGAGGAAAAACATTGCAAAATGGATTAAGTTTCACCCTGGAGAGATGATAACCCAATATAAAAAACCGCAGGCTGAGCTTTATTAGTTACTGAACAAATATCGCCAAGGAGGACAGGCGACCTTCTGCAGTGATTGATCTGGGATAAGTCACCAACAACATTGCCTTCTGAGAATAACTTTGGGGCATTTTGGGATTCCGAGTCTCTTCTTATTTAAGGGATGTGACGATGGAACTCAGAGTGGAAGTTCACGTTACTTAACAGTAAAGGGTAGCTTGTTGCTCCTGACCCGGGTGTGCCAACTGTCTGTGTCTGTTGACCTGCTCAGAGCAGCTGGATACGGGGTTCAGATGAAAACAGACACCGGACCCTGCTCTCAGATTCAGAGGAGCCAGCCTGGGCTCTGCATCTCCCCAGTTCTGTAATAATGAATAATTTACTCAGCGCGACACAGAGAACTTGGACTGTCACTGGATCTGGCGTATATTGTAACTCAGAACAAGGCGGGACTGCGGACAATGATGATTATGTCTTCATTCCACTGAAATGAAGATCAGTTTAAGGAGGAAAAAAATCAGTGAAAGAGGATGTTTGTTTTCATGGAAATAAAGTACAATTTAAAAGAAAAATTATTGAACTCAAATATGCCCTAATTCTCACAGGTTGGGTGTTTCTCTCACAGGAAGAATACCTTTACTGTAGTGGCTTCTTCTAATTAAACGCTGATAAAGTTGTTAGTCATGGGACTTGGGAAGATGGATCAGCTGGTTGGGTGCCTGCTGTGCAGCCACGTGGACCTGTGTTCTGACCCTCAGAATGCATATAAGAATCCAGGCAATTTGTTGAGTGCCTGTAATCCAATACTAGGCTCTGAGGGGCAGATACAGTGGGGTCTCTGCAGCGCCTTGTCCAGCCAGTGTATTCTAATTGACGAGCTTTCGGTTCTGTGAGAGCCAGAAAGTAAAACTTGAGTGTAATTGAGGAAGGACACTGGACATCAGTGTCTGGCCTGAATACACAGATGCACATAGGAGCATGTGTGTAAACACACACAGACCACACACACACACACACACACACACACACACACACACACACACACTTGTAAATCACCACATATGGAGTGCCTCCATGTTTTTCAGCTGCAGCTATGTGGTCTTCCTTGAGGCCCTGACTATTTAATAAGCATGTGACCACACGGAGGAATCTGTACAGTATTCTCAGAGGGATTACTTTATAAGGGTCACTTCCCCACCCTTAACTCTTCTTTCTTTGGTCTTTCTGCCACATGCCCTCATGATGGACTGATTGTCACGGATCCAGCTGCACGAAGGAAGGTGAAATGAGAAAGTGAGTGGCAGATGCTGGGCAGGACCGGCCCCAAACAAGCTTCCTCTCTTGCTTTGGAGTGAAACAGAGCAGCTTGGAGACCTTTGTGACACCTTTCCTGTCTTGCACCTATGCTAGCATGTGAGGATTTCTGCCTACTGTGTTACTGAAGACATGGAGACACATGAAGCCTCCACCCCCCCTTCTCATGTGTGTGTGTGTGTGTGGTGTGAGTGTGTGATGTGTGTGTGGTGTGTGTGGGTATATATGTGTACGTGTGTGTGTATATGGTGTGTGTGTGGTATCTGTATTGTGTGTGGTGTGTGTGTGGTGTGTTGTGGTGTGTGTGATATGTGTGTGTGGTGTGTGGTGTGTATGTGCGCATGTATGGTGTGTGTGGTATGTGTGGTGTGTGTGTGTGTGTGTGTGTGTGTATGCTCGTGTGGATATGTGTGTGTGTATGTGTGTGTGTGCATGTGTGTGTGTGTGTGTGTGTGTGTGTGCATGGATGTGCACACTATATGGAGGCCACAGGACAGCCCTAGACATTATCCACAGGATGCCATCCTCACCAATTAGACACAAGCTTCCTGTCTTTATCCCTTCAGTGCTGGGATTGTAAGTGTATATGTATATATGCAGCTATGTCTGACTTTATAGTGTGTTTTGGGCATCAAACTCAGATCCTCATATCTGCAAGACAAGCACTTTACTGACTGAGTTACCTGCCTGGGTTCATGCATTGAATTTTAATGGAGAAAACGAACACAGAAAGTACTGGTGGGCTACGGGTAGACAAGGGCTTTGAGATTCGTTCTCCTTCACTGCCCTGTACATGAGAGGGATTTGGGCTCCTCTCATCACCTACAATGAGGATGACAGTGTCCTGGGCTCAGAGGGCTTTGGTAGGATCAGTATTCATGGACCTATGACCTGTGTCTGGAACACCTGGTGCTCTGCAGAGACTAGCTTGTCACCAGCCATTGCCTGCTGCTCTGCAGAAGCTTCTGTCCTGTATCCCAGCCACAGAGGCTTGGCAACAGACCCGTCACTGGTGCTTGCATGGCTGGACTCTACTTAGAATCTTCTGGAAGTCTGGCAGGGGATTTAAAGGAAGCAAGGCACTTCCTCCTTTGCTGCCACCTTGTGGGCAGGTGCTAGTGGTTGCCATGGTTACAGCAAGGTTGGTGGGTTTCCAGAGAGTGGTGGAGTGGGCAGTCCTGTTTCATTGGTCCCCTGATTGGAAGTTGCCCTGCTCTGGGGACAAGAGCCGAATGTGGCAGTATTTCATAGCAGGTACTCCAAGGAGCCCTGAGCGAAGAGCCCGCTTCACTGACCAGGAGCTTCAGTGTCCCCTGGGGACCATCCATACACACCACGTGGCACGGTGAGTAAACATGCCTTTCTCTACACTTTAGTATTGTTCTTGTCTAAGAGAGGTTTTATTTAAAAATGTGCTTTTTAAAATTCATTGTTGATGTAACAAGAGTAAATTAATAATAAAAATTAAAAAAAATGTTAAAAAATTCATTGTTAGTTATTTTTAAAGTTAAGATTTATTGTGAATTAGATTTTAAAGGTTCACTTCTTTGGTTGTTTGTAGCTAGAATCTAGCAAATAAATCTTGAGCCGCCCTATCAGTCCAGTGGTAATTCATTTGTAGACCCTCTTGACTTCAAAATGTCAGATCCCATCAACATAATGTTTGCTACATGTTTTCAGATTCATAAACATTATGCTTTGCTTGGCTTATATCAACCAACAGGCTCACCCCTCAGCACACTGGGACCTGAAGTGACAACAAATATCAACTGCATTCTGTACCTGACTTGCCATCTTCTTGCCTCTTTTCCCCATGCTGGGTAGCTGGGATAACAGGCCTGAAGCCCAGGCTCAGCTCGTACCTGATTTTAGAGAGAGAAAGGGAGGGCATGGAGAGATGGTTCTGCAAGTAAAGGCACATGCTATAGAGGCCTGGCAATCTGAGCTCAATCTCCAGTCCATGCCGAGGTGGAAGAAGAGAACCAACTTATAAAGTTGTCCTCTGGTCTCCATGTATGGGCTGTGGCAGGTGCATGCCCCAACCCCTACCCCCGACACAACACACACACACACACACAAATATATATGCAGACATACACACACTCACACACACAAACAGATGCACAGACATAAACATACACACAAACACACACTCCACACATAAACAATATACATAGACCCATACATATACACCACACACATGCAGATAGACTCATACACACATAGACAAACAATATGCACAGACACACATACACAACACACACAGACACTCACAGTATAATAAAATTTGAAAGAAGAGAGCAAGGGAAATGTTTGATAATTTAAAAATTAATTGCTACAGAGTTTTACTAACTGAGGATCTTTAGTCAGCTGATATTTTATTTTTTAATGATTGATTAAATAAAATATTAACTTTTATCCACTTTGAAAAGTTCTCTAAGGCTTTCATTCTTCAGTTTTACCCTTTGTTGGGTGGAGCGCCAATATTGGTCTTGGGAGGATTGAGAGTTGACATGGACGGACAGTGGGGACAGTATCTACCTGTGCAGTGTGCTGTAGGTGTTGGCTGCGGCTCCTGGTGGTGGCATTTTGTGGACAGGCCACTGTTGGTCCACCCTTACTAATGGCAATTGCCTGAACAGCCTGTTCTAGGTGTGGGGCAGATTTTCTCTGCATTCTGAAGTTCTATTGGTCCGCCTGTGTCAGCTGTTTGCCAGCTGTCCCTCTGCAGACAGTGTCTTTTCTCTCTAAAGAACTTACCGGCCTTGGTCTTCTGCAGTGCTGAGGGCGGATCCATGTTTACCTACTCTGCTTGTGAAGCAGGGAGGTACAGCCTCTCACCACCGCATCACGAATGCTTACCCTCCACCCCTCTCAGCACCTCAGGACTTTCTCTTCTCCTTGCTAGAAACCAGTATATTTACTCATCCCATCCCACCTTCAGCGCATTTACTCATCCTCTGCCTTCAGCGCATTTACTCATCCCATCCCGCCTTCTCCACTCTTTTATGCAGTGTCTTCTTGATGCTGCTCTTGGCATTCACCTCACATCCGAGCTCAGAGTCCACTCTTTGTTTTCTACTTGGTTGTCTACAGCCAGATTCCAATGGGATCGAGGGACAGATGTAGGCAGCAGGCAGTGGAGACTAGACATGGTCCTCCTGTCTACACCCAGGTTGCCTGGAAGCTGGTGCACATGCTGAGTCTTTTCCACCTTCTCTGATCTGCCTTGGTACTCCTTGCCCTAATCTACATCAGTGGGCCATACTCCAGGCTGGTCTGAATATTACGCCAATCTGATTCTGATTACCCGTCCTTTGCTCATGGTGCTCAGCCTTAAGTACTGTAACTTAAGCAACTTGTCCTTGAATTTTAATTCCCCTGCACCAACTTCCAGAAGAGATGTTTACTATTGCCTCAGTATTTCCTGAATGTGTTTTCTTCCATTTCTATTTGCTTTTTTTTTCTTTGTAGAAGAAGAGAGTCTCACATTCTCAGTTATTGGATTTGCTGGTTTCACGCCACTCTTAACTCATTTTTCTTGAGGCCACTATGTTAGGCAAGAATTGTGGGGCATCCATTCAGAAAATAATCCT
This sequence comes from Acomys russatus, assembly GCF_903995435.1. Taxonomy (NCBI): domain Eukaryota; kingdom Metazoa; phylum Chordata; class Mammalia; order Rodentia; family Muridae; genus Acomys; species Acomys russatus. Next base: position 67,018,317 of record NC_067156.1, read on the forward strand.
TTATCCTTAGATGGTTAGGTCATACGGGCATGATGATTTATGTAAACTCAGTAGCTGTTGGTGTGACACACACACACACACACACACACACACACACACTCACACACTACAGTATAGAGTCTGGATCCCCAAAGCAGCGTTTCTCAGAAACTGGTACATACTCTCAAAATGAGACCTCCCAGTTCTGAGCAGATTTCATATCTGACTCCTTTGTGGATGCCTGTTCCACCTCCTCAACACATGAGAGCTCAGGCTCATCCCTCCTGCCCATGTGGAAACTTCCTGTCACCGCTCAGTTCCATCTTTGCAACCTCATCTATGAGCACTCAGCTCATGCCTACTGCCAACTGCTTTTTAAAAATATCCTCGTCATCTCTTGGTATTGTCCTCATTTCATATAAGTGGAGTCACTCACTAAAGTCTGTGTTGGTCATAGTATCCAACAAAAGTAGAGAAGCCAGCCCCTTGCATGTGGCAGTGGGAGGAGCCTGCCTGATTCAGCTGGGTCTGGGAGTGAGAAGAAGGCTGGGACTGAAAATACTCAATCAAAGACACTCCCAGACACCACAGGACCAGCAGGGCATCTTTTCTTTTTTTCTAGTCAGAGAGATTTACCTTTGATGGCGATAAACGTCCCCCAAGCTGTTAATCATTTTTTAGGAAGTGAAATACTGCGCTTGGCTCTGTCCCCTGACAAGGTACAATGAGGTTTAAGCCCACTACATCAGCACAGTACAGCTGCCTCCTCCTGCAGCACGCATGCAGCAGCTTAATGTCACTTGGAAAAAGAGTGAGGGCATAATGTAAATGTGACAAGGATAAAATACTTCAAATAAGGCATCACTCCAGGGACAAGATAAATAATCAGTGCGCCAGCCGACAGTGGAACACGCATGTCAGTAAGGTGGCCGCTGTGAAAACATCATCTCTTCTGAGGTTTAGCACATGGTCTGCTGATGTTGTCCAGAGCACAGCCTGAGAGCGAGTGAGCAGTCTGCACAGCGACCTTCACTGAGTGGATTAACCTATGCAAACTCTTGAAAACACAACAGCATGAAACTGAGGCTTAGGGCTCTTTCTACTATGCAATAAAAGAAAATACTCAAATGAATAGAAATTAAGTAGTGTACACAGGTGTGGGTCCAAGAAAAAACATATCATTTTATCCAAAACCATGTGTCATTTCTCTGAGCCTGTGGTACCTACATGCTCTTTCATGAGCTGACCTGTATTTGGGATGGGACATGGTCACCATGCTGTCGGGGTGTGGAGGTAAAGGATAGCAGAAGACAACACAGAGCCCAAGGCATCCACACTGTTCTTCTGTTTCACACACACAGCAAGATGCCCCAAGAGCAATTTCTTCCACATGAAGCAACATGATAAGGATTGTACTTACATGAAACACTGACATTGCCCACCTATCCGGGAACCAGCATTTTAAAAATTGAAACTTGAGTATTTTCTCAATTCTGAAAAGAAATGTGTGTCAGAAAAGTCACAGATGGGACTTTCACTCCAAGTCACTTGTCTATGTGACCATAGTTTCCTGTATATGTGTGGCAGATGGAAAGATGAAGGCCACACAGGGCAGCTCCCAGGCTCTGCACACAGACAGCGAGCCCTTCTGAGTGGTGTTCAGCCCCAAGGTCTCCCCATCATGGTGGTCCAATACCTAACAACAAGTAACTTGGTGGAAGATGGGCTCATTAGGGGTCATGGTTTGAGGAGCTGTTGTCTACTATGTTGGAAGAGAGAGGAGGGGGGAGGGAGGAAGGGAGAGAGAGAGAGACAGACAGACAGAGAGAGAGAGAGAGACAGAGAGAGACACAGAGAGCCAGAGAGAGACACACAGAGAGAGACACAGAGACACACAGAGAGAGACATACAGAGAGAGAGAGACAGAGAAGAGAGATAAACAGAAGTATGGCCTGGATATGACTCCTAAGATCCATAGTCACTAGGCACCACCTCATAAAGACCCCACAGTGTCTGCAAACAGTATCATGATCTGGGAATCAAGCATCACAACATGTCAGTTTTTAAGGACACTTTGCATTCAGTTCATAACAATTTGTACATTTGCATGTGCGCTCATGTGTGTGGGTCTATGTTTCTGTGTGTGTCTGTGTCTCTTTGTATTGTCTCTCTCTCTCTCTCTCTCTTCCCCCCTTCCTGTGTGTGTGTGTGTGTGTGTGTGTGTGTGTGTGTGTATGTGTGTGAATGCAGTTACCAAAATTTGTTAGAGTTCCTGTGAAGGTCATGATCCACTTTTGAGACAAGGCCTCTCTTGTTCTTTCTGCCACAGGGTAGCATCCTGTGGGCTTGCTAGCCCGTGGCCGCTCAGGCAACTCTCATGTCTCTGCCTCCTGTCTCCCTGTAGGAGCACTGGGATTACAGATGCATGCCCCAACATCTGGCCACTTATGTGGGCTTCAGGAATCAAAACTTATTTTTTTTTTGGCATGTTCAGAAAGTCTTTTTAACTGATGAGATACTTCCCCGGTCCCTTATTAAATTGCAATAATGAATAGCTGATAATTTTATAGGAAACATTTAAAAACTATCTTGCAGACACTATTTAAATTGCCTTGATCGTCACCATAAGAAAAACGATGGTTTTAAACAAGATCAGAAAAGGCAGGAACGAGGTTTGAAATAAAAAGTTGAGTTTATCGTCCTTTGAGACTTAGGAATTTTAATGAGTGAGTGATCAGAGATTGAAAACTCAACAAATACATGAGAGAACTCTTGCCTCCCAGTCTTTCCCTCTAGGAGCACATCTTAAGCTTATGATGGCTTTTGCTGCTGCCAGTGGAGAAGGAGAAAAGAACTCTAGCGAGAACAGAAGTCCTCGTGAACACGCAGGCTTCTCACTTATCAAAGACACAGCACTGTGCGTAAAATACAATGCAGCAGAAAAGAATCGCAGAGGCCGGGGAGAGGTGGCTTGGTTGATAACGCACCTGCCCTGAAAGCATGAGGACACAAGTTTGATCCCCACAACCCACATAAAGAGCTGGGTGCTCATAATCCCAGCTCTGGGAGAGTGGGGGCAAGAGACTCCAGGGGGCTCCCTGGCCATCTTATCTAGCCTATCTGGCTAGCTCCAAGCCAGTGAGAGACCTTGTAAAACACTTGAAAATAATAATGAGGCAAGTAGCACCTGAGAAATGGCACTCAAGGTTGACCTCTGACCTCCACATGTGTATGCACAAAAATAAATCGGATTTGTACCACCCCATACATATACACCAATACACAACATCTGCATGCATATAAACACATACATGCACAAGAATATAATCAATACATAATAGCAAAGCAAATGAGCTACAAAGTATGGTTTCCTCAAACCTCCTCCTCCTGGGTCTGAGGTGATGATGGCTCAGTGGGTAGGAAGTGCTTGCCGTGGGAACGTGAGTACCTGAGTTCAGATCCCTGGCAATCCCATCAAAGCGGAGCACCGTGATATGTACTTATAACTTCACTGATGCAAGAACAAAGACAAGGAGATCCCTGGGGCTCACTGGCCAGCCAGTCTAGACAAAATGGCAAATTCCAGGTGCAGTGAGATTTGCTGCCTCAAAAAAGTAGGTAGAAGGTGAGAGAGGAAGGTGTGCAATTTGGCTTCTGGCTTCCACACATGCACACAGGGACAGCACTGGCCCAATAAAGAATGAAAAGGACTTTCTACCGTGGCCCTCGTGAGTCTCTACTACCTTCTGTGGATTAGCAAGACCATAGACTCACGCATGTGGACACAGACACACATGGACATATACTCACACACAGACACACAAAAACAAACACGCATAGACACACAAATGCAAGCACACAGACATACACAGACAAACATACAGTCACATTCATGGACACATGTACATCCACACTCACACAATCACACTCCTTATATCCCAAACTATCCAGGTTGGGGAAATATAAAGCTGAAATATTATTTATGAGTTGTGAATTCATGTCTCTTAAATCGAAAAATAAAAAAAGAGGTCCCATTTTCTTTCTCTTATAAGGAATGAATAGCTCTTCTCAGTATTTTCTTTTCTTTTTTTTAAAGACAGAGTTTCTCTGGGTAGCTTGGCTGTCCTGGACTTTGTAGACCAGGCTGGCCTCAAACTCACAGAGATCCAGCTGCCTGTGCCTCCCTGGGTGCTGGGATTATAGGCGCGCACCACTGTGCCTGGCTAGTTTTCAACTATTTCAAGTCCTTGACATTAAACATAGCATGACTGCAGATGCTTGCTTTTGAACATAAATGCCCTCAATCCTCACAATATAACTACAGATGCTCTGTGCCCGAACGCACATGGATGCCGCATACACCATAGATAGGTTGGACGTGCAACAAAGGAAGCTTGTTAAGAACCCAGATAAGACTGAACTCTGCATTTGTGCACACACTCCTCTAAGTGTGTCTGAGGCCACCCTTCCTGCCTTGTTGTATCACTGAGCAGACCGACAAGTAGGCAAACAGACAGACCGGCAGGCAGGCAGGCAGATGAGTTTCTGTAAAGATGAACACTGTGCTGGTGTGTTCTAGGCCACCTGACTGAGTGGGAGGAAGAGAGCATCAGGCCCTCATGTGTGTACAAGTGTGTGTGTGAGTGTCCTACCTGTGACTGTGACCAAGGACGAGCACTTGTGGGGTTATGTCTGAGAAAGTCACGCCCTGGGTAACGTGAGGGGAGATGGCTGCAAATCAGCCTCGGCAGACGAGATACAAATGGGGCCGGCTCAGCACTTTGTGGACACCTAATTACAAACAGAATGAAAAAGTCCCCAGTCATTCTCAGTAGCCCTCGCTGCTCAGGTCCCCTATGTGACCCTGACCGCCGACCTATGCTGATGCCAGCGCTCCTGTTCCTTCTGAGAGAAGACCTGAGATTTGTCTTATCAAGAATGGACTCATTTTATCATTTCAAGACCAGTGTTATTATTTTTTTTTAGGGGTTAATGTTACCAGAAGGGGTCAGGGTGATTATTTAGTGGGAAAAATTGTATTTGCTAGGACTTTATTGGTTCTCTTTGAGAAATCTGACTTATTTATGACATAAGTCATTTTGGGGCGGCTGATGGAAGGTAGTTCTCTTTTATGACACTTGTGCCTTTGTATAAAATTGTGCTATAAATGATATTGACAGTGCCATACAGGACTACTGTATTTTTTGTATGTTGTAAAACTTTGCTACTTTATGGCTGAATGAACCAAAGTTGTACTTTGTCGACATCTCAGGAAACAAGTGCAAAGGTGTCTATTTCACATTCTGAATGACATGCTGGGGGAAATGGGAAAATGAGAGGAAAAGAAGAAATAGCTTGTGCCATGTGGGCCCGTGGGTGTGTGAGAGGGCACGTGTGCATGTCACAATGGGCACGTTGCCCACTGTGCTGTTTCTCCAGCCACAAACCACCTCTTTGTGTCATGCTGCTGTGTGCGCACATTTGAGCTGAGAGAATAGCAAGTGGCTAATAGGCTTTTTCACCAGGATCCTGGGCTCTGGCATCAAGGCCCATTTTGTGGGGACTCTCTACCGTTGCTTTCGTGTAAGGCCTGAGCTAACGAGTTCCTTAATCTGCCCAGAAAGTCAGATCTATCACTGTCTGCAAGTTGACACAGGCTCTGGAACACCCTGTTGGCTTCTGATTGGAGAAGGAATAGCTTTCTCATGTCCCGTAGAATATTTCCATTAATACTCCCATCTTAGGTCATAGGTGTTGTGTGTGTGGTGGGGGCGTGTTCTTAGGCTTCTCCCCAAGGTCAAGAACAGCCCCCAGCCCTATCTGAGGGGCAGATTCAATGTAGGCCTCAGGGGCCCTTCACTTCTGTTTCCTCTGTCTATGGACATGTTGGCTCTTTCATTAAATATGATTTTTTTTTTTACCATTAGCACATTTCTATGGTTCACTGGTCTGAGGTAATATATAATGGACAGAGTGGAGCATCTTTGTGGCCATCATTGCAGATGCTGACAGCTAGGGTCCATGCTGTGTTCATACATGTTCATAGATCCCTGGCCAGGCACAGGAAGATGACCAGACTTTTAGTCACCTGCCTTTCACAGCGGGGTGAACCCCAGGACTACCTACCATCAGACAGACTGTGACTACAGTTTGATCTGGGGGCTTTAGAAAGAATGAGGCTATAGTTATGGCATCGGTGAAGTCTCAACAGAGCCAAGTAGGAAGTTTCTCTTGGCTCCTAGGCCAACCAGTGGTGCCTGGCATGAGCAACTGGCTTTCTAAATGCTGGGATGAGAAGAGTCCGCTGTTGACTTGTGGCTGGTCAGAGCAGTGAGTAGATGTGAGGGAGAAAAATGGGCATCTGGGTACAACCCCATTCTTTGCTTCTGGAATAACTGAAATAGAGGCCCACCGAGCTGAGCAATAGGCCACACCTGTCTGTTCTGGAAGTGGAAATTAGGACCTTTCAGGTATACAGCTTGACGTAGTTTGGCTGGGTCTCTGTGCTGAGGCTGCATGAAGTACAGCGACAGGATGAACCCCATTGGACTCCAGGCTGCCTTCCAAACTAGGCTCAGCTCTCTGAAAAGCAGCCCTTCCCTGGCTGGAGGAGCGTGTGTGTGTGTTGTGGCTTCCCTTCTTGCAGTATGTGTCTGTGAATGGCCTCCACCTGCTGGCCTGGGGTGTCTGTTGTCTGCTGGAGGCAGCCTATGGACCCAGCAAAGTGAGTAGGGGCTTTATACATGTCCCCAGAAGGAAGACAAAAGGAAGCAGGGTCCCTGGAGAGAAGGAAGAAGAAGAGGGCAGAAAAACAGAGAGGAAAGCTCAAGAAAGATAGTAACAAAGAGAAACAGAAAGGAGGGGGGAGAGAGGAGAAATGGAGATATAGAGAGGTAGATAATAGATGTTAGAGAGATAGAGAAATAGATGATAGATAGATAGATGATAGATGATAGATAGATAGATAGATAGATAGATAGATAGATAGATAGATGATAGATAGATAGATAGGGCAACAGACGGAGACAAAGATGTTCAGAGAGATGGAGAGATAAGACAGAATGGGACAGAGACAGAAACAGGAGAAACAGACAGAAAGACAGATTGAGACAAGAAGAGCAATAGAGACAGAGCTACCAACAGAGTCAGTCAGATACGGAGAGGGATACAGAGGAAGAGAGAGAGGGGGAGAGAGGGGGAGGGAGGGGGAAAGGGAGAGGGAAGAGGCCAGCTTTGACTGGGTTCTCTGTCACAGCTCAAGTGGAGAACTCATAGGAAGGCAGCATAAAGCCCATGCGGCATTTGTTCTAGAACCAGCCTTGCTCTCCCCTTGGAGCCAAATCCAACTTTTCTTCGGTGCTGTTTTGTTTCGCCTTTCATTCTTGTCATTTATGGTGCCCTCGACAGCACGGCGAGGCGCCCGCAGCTCTGGAATGCCAGCCTGGCACCGCCGCGCGGAGCCGCAGCCGTGGTGTAATCGACTAATGGCTTCTTTTCATTGCAGCCCTCCCTGAGAGACCCAGTGGCAGATTGTAGACTCAATTACTCTCATGTCAGGTGATTATCCCAGGTCTTAATGTAATCTTCCATTCACACATACCATATTTCAATTACGGCAGCTATGGAACAAGCTGTGTATTCAAATCGCCAATCACCTTATCACTGCGGAACAATGTCAACTGTAAAAGACGCCAGCTGAAGGCAATTACACATGTGTTGAGACTCGATTATGATGACTCTCTGTGGTATTTGTGATGAGCTGGGGAGCGTTCTGAAAATTTAATTTAATGACAATATGCTTGCTGTACAATCCATAATACCTCCTGAATCCAGCATGGGGCTATTAAAACTGATAGGAGCATATTATCGCCGCGCTGGAAGGCTGGGCTGGGCTTGGGGCTGGATGCCTCTACAGGGAACCATAGGTAATTTCTGCACATCTTTCCAGAGCAGGCAGGCAGCTCCAGCCCCAGCTGTATATGGAAGGTGGGCATGCCCGCGCTGAGTTAAGGTGTTTTGCTCCAAAGCCTCTATCCTGTTGCTATGCAGAGGCTCTAGGCCCAACAACCTTGTGATGTCCCCAGCTTACAGGATTGTACCTATGGAGACAAGAGACTCGGGGAAAGAGTGACAGACCATGTGTGGACCGAGACCTGCTATATTCAGCCTGACCACTCCCCACCCCACGACGCACGCGCACGCGCGCACGCACACATGCACACGCACACGCACACGCACGTACCGGAAGTCCCGATGTGGAGGTCACAGATCTTGTGGTGCTCAATAAACAGTGATAAGGTGAAGAAGACACCAAGCTGGGACCCTGACAGGGACACTAAAGCGTTGTCCTGGTGATCTCTGCTCTTGCGATCTTAGCTTCCTCTGACCCTATGGCCATCGGTGGCATCCAACTGTAGGTCGTACGGGAAAAGGGAACGGGGACACCTTGATGACCTCAGCTGTGGCTTTGAGTGTTGTGTCATAAGGAAAGAGGGGGCCTTGAGAGAGAGGCATCTAGGCTCTGAGTCGTTTTTCTCCCATTCGGACATGTCAATATTCTGTCCCATGTCCTGAGCAGCAATGACCCAATTTATTCAAGAACAATAGCATCTTGCCTTAATTAGCTCATTAGTTGGAGCTATGGAGAAAATGGAGGTACATATTTTTGTTAAAGTGAAAACAACTTTAGTCTGTGTGAGGCCTTGTGAGTTTTGCTGTCCTCTCTCTCTCTCTCTCTCTCTCTCTCTCTCTCTCTCTCTCTGTCAGCTGACAAGTGTCTGCACTACATGGCTCATTTTTTTCAGACCAATTTTAGTTACATGCTACTATAAAAATGTACTAATTTTAATGGTTTGTATTTCTGTATCAGAATATACTTTTTGAAACTAGGTTTTTCTATATTTGATTCTTTGGGTGGAAATTTCCTGGGACACCTCTAAGCACACAGACTCCTCCACAGTCTCCTGTAAGTCTGCTGCAGCCTCTTTACACATCAGACTTTGCAGGCAGTTTCTTTCTTTAGCTTTTCTCTCACGCCCAATCAGAACTGAAACCAGATGACAATAGACAATTGTATCCACGCTTCCATTTCTACAACCTAAGCAACAGCTGCCTGGGGGATGTTTGCATGGGATGTTCTCTTAGTATGGCCTCTGTGTTCTGGGCCATACAAGGAAGACATGGTTCGATATTAGAGGGTTCACAAAGGAAACAAGGCCTCATCAACGCCATGGCTATCGCTCGGCTGCAAATCAACTCTTTGTGGAGTCACTGTGGCTACATGGCTACTTCACATCCCTTGCTGGTCACCTCTGGTGGAACTGGAGACCTGGAGGGTACAGGTAAGGAAACAGTTGTCAGCAGATCAGCTGTGAAGGTCTGGGGGGGGGGCGGAGGGGCACAAGGGCTCATAGGATGGCTCTGAGCCCAGGGTTTCTCATGGCCAAATGAATGACTTGGTTGCAGGGTGCTTACAACCATGTGGCTCTGATCCTGGGGCTTTGCCCTGACTTGGGCCACTGGGATGACAGGGTTTGAGGTTAGCAGTAGGGCAGTTTGGGGAACATTTCTGGAAGTTGAAGTGACTGTCACCAAGGCGTGGCATAGTTCCTTGTGGACTACTTGCTTTCTCCCAGCAGAACAGTGTGTCCAGCTCTGGACTGAGAGTGCTGCCTGCATTTAGGAACCTGAAATCAGCAGACAGATCAGAGCTAAAAGGAGCATATAGACCAGATGTCATTCAGTGATGACTAAGTCAAAGTTCACAAAATGCACTACATCATAAGTGAGGAAGGACAGTAAGGAAAACCCCTAAGGGAAGGCCGGGGGTGCTGAAGGCCCACTACACCGAAGGACCACCTGCTATGGTTCTGCCACCTTGCCCATCCCCCAGGGACTTCAGCAGTTGCTGGAGACATTTGTGGTTTTCTACATTAAGTGGGGTGCTTTGGCATTTGGGGTTTCCAAGGTGCTGCTAAATCTCCCACAGTGCAAATCAGCGGGGCAAGGCAGGGAGCTGAAATGTGTGCTCTGCAGGAACGCAGGGGTGTCTCATGGTCAGAAGAGAAAACTTCTGGAAGAATTAAACTCTGCTGAGAACAACAGAGATGGAGCTCCAGAACTTAAAGCATTGCTCATTGAAACTTTCTGTGAAGCACGCTTTCGCACACGTCACTGGCTTTACACACACAGTCATCTGCATGTGTCTCCTTCAGCAGCTACCCGAGAGCTTCCTTGTGATGCTGGACACAGCGATGAGGCAGGGAAACATCTGCTTCATACTGTTTTCCCCTGCGCATCCTGAACACTCGAGAGTACAGCCCATGAGTCCCCTTTGGAAGAGCCTGGAGACACATAGCAGTTGTAATCTGTGTACCATGTCACACCTTCCTCATCTCACAGAGTGGCAGGTGCAGCTTGTGAAGATGAGGGCCCCAGCATCAGCACCACCTGCACATGAATCATTCTGGCTTGGGAACCTTGGAAAACACTTTAGCAAGCATTGGCTCCTGAGTCTCTGCATTATGTCCTGGGATAGGAACCTAAAATTAACTAGAAAGCACTTTACATTATTGCTCGTTTCTGTCCCCAAGATAACATTGAGATGAAGAAAAAACACAAAGGCAAGTTCAAGAAAACACATGAAATAGTTTATATGTTATTTTCAAATATTTATTGTTTTTAAATATTGTTTATAGGTAACAACCACGTCTTGGACAAAAGAAGTAATCAAAAACAAAGGCACTATTTACATAATATGTTGCATTTTATACATATAAATGGAAAAGTATAATGTCTTTCATATTCACATACTGCTTAACACTGAAACTAAATAAAACATATTCATACTATTTATATGCCTTAAAATTATTTGAAAACTGAGGTGTTTACACTAAAAATATGACTGTATCTTCAAAAACAAGCAGTTGAATGCCCAAACAAACCAGAGACAGTTGCAGCAGCTCGGGTTGCCAGCTGTTTCTCTTCACCCAGGAAAGAAAATGCTATCTGATTACAAATTATGTACCCATTCTTACTTCTTTTGCCCAAGGCGGCAGTTAATTTTTGCCATAGGTCACAGAGGATAAAGCCCCAAAGATCTGGGAGCGCCTTAATTGCATTGCATAGAGCTCTGTGTCACCAAGCACCTGAAAGGAGTTACTGCAGCTTGCCGATAATGTCCCATCCCTGCAAGCCATGAAATAGGTCCTCTCTCCGTTGCGATATTAATTAGACTTCAAGGATGTTAGAGAAATTATAGCGTGAGCCTCTGCTTTGAAAAAATTAGGCAATATTATAGACGAAATCTTGGCCAGAACTTGAAAGGAAATGAATTCACCTTGGGGCTTGTTTCGGGAGAGGAAGGGGAGGAGAGCATCCTAGCCGTGCATAGGCCTTGTCATGGCCCCACAATATATAAGTTTTGAGAGAATCCCAGGTTACCTTTGTCAATTGCGATGTTGTAAAAATGGAATGAATCTGAACGACCCATGGAAATCACAGGAAACGGTAGAAATCTGCCCTGCCGGCCGTATATCAAGCATACAGTGAGGAAAGGATAGGGGAGGGAAGCGGAAAGAAGGGCAAAAGGCGAAATGGTTTGTGTCCATTTAAGAAAAAATCAATAATAGCATAAAATTGATTTAGTGCTTGTCATAAAACATAAGTAAGTGCTGGAAAATAGAGAAAATTGAGTCTCAATTTAATCTGCTCAAAGCCGCACTGTACTGATGAAGTGGCTGCGGCGGGGAGAAGGACATAAAACCCAAAGACAGATACTTAATTGTCATATTAAAGTTCCTTTCAGCCCATGGAGTTGAGGGGTAGGACCCATTAATCATGTGGATAAGGGGCATTGAAATCAAATCTCAATTAAAATCTGTTCAATAATGTCTCTAATATGTTTTTGAAGCATTAATTTTTCCCATCGATTCTCCACCCCATAAATCAGATATGTTGCCGTGCATGTAATAGTTTGTGGAGGACAGGATGAGGGCCTTACGGAGTTAATGCGGCAGAACCATTTAATTTACACAGGCTAAAGTTTTATGTGTGTTGTTCATTTCTATTATTTTCTTCAGCTAAAAATTATTTGGGCTATAAAACTAAAAACCAAATTCATCCCCCCCGCAAGTGTCTGTATATTTAGCAATCACATTCCATGTTGCTGTCCTCCTCTCTTTCTTTCGTTCCCCAAATGTGGCTGTGGGATTACTTACACCCTTACATACTTGAGTAGGGCTCTTGGTGGGCAGAAGCTTCTCAGAGGCTCTCTGTGTCTATTGGGGGAGGTGGGTTTTGTTCTGCACCCAAGGAGCTCCCACGAGATTTAAAAGGATGATAATGAAATTGCAGAGGAATCTGGGCTCAGGAAAAAAAAAATACAGTGACAGTTTCATAATTTTTCTCTAACATGAGAATGGAAACCTCATTCAAAATTACAAAAAAAGGAAGGAGAAAGTCAGCGGCATTGAAGAAATCGGTTTCTAGTACAGAATATAGAGCAGAGGGAGCACCCAGCACCCAGCACCCAGCACCTAGCACCCAGAACCCAGCACCCTGTGCACAGGGGGTATTGGGAAACACATGATCTCTGTCTTCAAATTTTTGGCTATTGCTTTCTAAATGTCTCCTAATTGGCCAGGACATGCTATTGTTAACTAAATGTCATACCTTGCTCACAGGTCCCCATTTTTGTAGCAGAGTCCTCCTTCCATCCCAAGGTCAACACACCTTCTTGTAGCTGCCTGTTCGCTTTGGGCATCTCCATTCTGTTTGGTCAGTTTGTAGCTCTGTGCTTCACACTATGTTGAGTCAGCGTTTGGGTTACATTGTCACAAACTGGTTTTCTCAGTCTTCTGGGATCAGGTGGGACTTTAGCCAGGCCTGCCAACCCCCAGCGTGGTACAGCAGGTTCTAGGTGAGACAAGTGCACCATCAGAGGGTCCCCAGCCGCCCCAGCCACTGCACACTGCCGTGCAGTTTCTCTGTGGGGTGATTTTGTCAAGTCATGCAGTCCAGAATTCCTGCTGGTAAATCTCCTTGCTGAGCAGATGAGGCCCTCCATGTCTCCCAAAGCTAACATAAGAACTCTGTTTTGGAGACAGTTTTGTTTTGTAGAAGGGTTGTAAAGATTGTCTCAGTTTTAGAACCTCAAGCTTACTTCCTGTGTGATACAACTGCCTTAGATTATCATTAACTAAACGCCACCGACCTCTTTTCCAGGGTCCCACTATGAGGCTGCATTCTCCTCTTTGGTTATCTTTTCATACTTCTGTGACCTTGACCCTTCCGAGACAAGGTCAGTGGGAGCTTTGCAGTTTTGTGTCATTTCCCTTTGTCGGCTTTGTCTGGGTAGACTGGAGACCTGGGCCCTCGGAAGGAAAGCCAAAGACAGGACGGAAGCTCCACGCTCAGCAACTCCCATAAGTGCATGCTCCAACACAGCTGTCAGCCACACAACCTACCAGGGCTCCGCTCCCAGCCACACTCCTCCAAGCAAGGGACCTCTGAGCAGCTCTTGTCTTCAGAGAGGGGCAAGTTTGGGCTCCGCACCCATTGCTTACAGCGATTCTGCATAGAAGAGTTGGCTTTTTTTCTTTCCCCCTTCCCTTCCCTTCCCTTCCCTTTTTATTTCATCACTTATGGATAGCTGTACTTTGAGCTTTCATCCAATACAATTTACTTTACTTTATTTGATGAATCTTCCCAGCTTTGAACTTTGGAGGCTCCTTATGTTGGCTTCTGTGTCTCTTTTACATGCTCCCGATATTGTGGGGTATGGTTGCTATTTTTTTTTTCTGCCTCACTTCCCAGTCTCTGTCTCCCCTTATACTCCCTCCCTTCTTTCTATTTTATCTTTCTTCTTCCCTTTGTTTTTTGTTTTTGATTTTTTTGTTTGTTTCTTTTGTTTTTTGCATTTCCTCTCTTTCTGGTGTTCCAGGATGCTCCTCTTACTCCCTTCTCACCTACAAGGAGCTTGAAGATCAGCAGAGAGAAGCCCAGAACCCACGTGCCTCCTATTCACACCACTTTCCAGCCCAGAGATGCACAGAGAGCCAGTGGTGCCTCACTTCAGTGGGCCTTGATTCCAAAACCTACATCACACACGCTCTCACTAGCCTCCCGGAGTGTATACAGGCAACAGCAGCGGCCTTGGCTACACACAGTGAGCACTCAAAACCAGAATATGGAGTAAGAGGTAAGAGGGAGAATGGGATGCTAATTCAGTGACTCTCTGTGGCCATAGGAGAGGTTCTGCACACAGGTGATAAGAAAGGGCTTTCAGGACTCTGAAATCCTCAGGAGGAGAGACACCCTGCCTCTACACAACCAGTCACGCTGGGGAGGCAGTGCTCTACTCCTCTTCTCTGCTTTCCACTGACCTTGATAACAAGGGTCTCAAGTGAAAAGCACTCTGTATATGGCTGTGAAGACATATGCCACAGCATTTACCACACAGTGCAGAGAATGAAAGGAAACCAGGAATGGAGACACCAGAGCTCAACATGTAGGCCTAGCATTTTTTGGACCATATCTTATAAAAGCATCTGTGTGTTCATCACAGGGTCCCCTCCAACCCTTGCTGTCTTCACAGTGTTCTGAGAAGTCTTTCAGAGCATGGGCGGATGGCTTTGTTGAAACACTTATTTGAGCCGAAATGCACTTGCTTTTACTAATAGCACTGAGCAATCTGCCAGACACCTTCAAGCCATCTAGCCATTTCTATCATCTCCTGACCCTCATAAGCGCCTTAGCTTGGCCAGGTGTGGTGGTGCATGCCTTTAATCCCAGCACTTGGGAGGCAGAGGCAGGCAGATCATTGTGAGTTCGAGGCCAGCCTGGTCTACAAAGTGAGTCCAGCATAGTCAAGGCTACACAGAGAAACCCTGTCTCCAAAAACAAAAACAAGCAAACAAACAAACAAACAAAAAACAAAAACAAAAGAGCCTCAGCTTGTAGGCTGAGATGACTTGAAGTATATTGTGTGAGTCATTTGGACTGGGCTCCTGTGCATCCAAGCCTGAAGCTGGGGTCCAAAGTGGAGAAAGAATTTTATCGGCATGGAGGTGATTGGCAAAGAAGCCCCTGGTAGGCCATGGGCAGCATGGGCAGACCCATGTGCTGGTGTGGAAGTGGAGGAAGGGACCCTGGGAGGCTAAAGGAATCAGACCACCATGTAGCACTAAAGGCAGATGGGAAATGGGTTCCCTTGCTCCCTTCAGGAAATGAAGATCTGTGTGAGCAGGAGCAGAGTGGTGCCACCAGCGCCCACTCTTAAATGGCAGATTGGAGACAGTGTGTCCTGGGGAGGCCCAAGAAGAAGAGAACCCAAGGCAAGGACCACATAGCCCCTAGAGTGCATGGTATTATGGATGGAGAAAGGAGGCAACTCAGGGGCTACCCTCAGTGTCCACTGCTAGGAGTGCTCTGCATGATAAAAGATAACAAACAAACAAACAAAACTTAGGGCAGGTCCTAAGTTCTGATGAAGTTCCTCAATAGTAGAAACTCTTATGTTAGAGAGTGCACAGGGACAAGGATGCACAGGTCAGGGTGATCTCACCTGGTGGTCTATGAGGCCAAGATAAGCTAGAAGCACACACTGGATGTCTGGGAAACATACGACCGATGGATGTGGGGGCAAGCTTCGTGGGCAGGTGAGTGTAGGACTTGGATTGAAAGGTTCATTGGTGCAGAGCACAGGCCACACACATAGACCCCCAGCTTCCTAGTACTACTAGGTCAATGTTGATTCTGGCTCCTCTTCACAATGATGCTGAGATCCTGGCTGCTTCTTCATCAGCATTGGTGGGTTCTGGGACCTGTGGGACTGACCTCCAGCCCCTCAAAGTGGCTCAGCTCAGCCGAGCGACACCAACTGCAGCCCAGTTCCTTGTGTGGCCCGCAATGCTGCCTCGCCAGCATTTGTTGCCATAAAACCAATCACAATGGAATAATTTGATACGTGTGTGACTCACAAATATAGTTCCCCAAGCCACTGTTCTACATTAGTAGTAGCTAAGCACCCATTGATGGAGGCTTAAAATAAAGTGTTCCCCAATGGACCCTGCTTTAGTAGGCATTACCCCAGAAAGCAGGAGCTCTTCATAGGAGTTACTGTAAATGGCATACATTTGCAAATGGGCCAGAAATATTTAGGGAACCTATTTACTTGTTTCCCTATTGCACTGAAAATCCTGGTAATCTCACGTGGGCTTAGGGAAGCTAGGTGCTCTTCTTCTTCTTCTTCTTCTTCTTCTTCTTCTTCTTCTTCTTCTTCTTCTTCTTCTTCTTCTTCTTCTTCTCCCCCCTCCTGCTCCTATTCCTCTTTCTTCTCTTCCTCCTTCCTCTTCCTCCTCTTCTTTCTTTTCTCCTTTCTTTTCAGACTAGAAGACTGAAGTCTAAATTAGCTACAAACAAATTTTTTTCAGGTCTCCCCACCAACAAGCGCTTAGAGGGATTTACTTATTTGAAAGCTCAAACTGATCTCTTTTTTTTTTCCACAAAAAATGCATAAGTCCCTTGAGTGGGCTGGTCATGACTTACCTGGTCTCAGTCACTGAGGTGATTCTGAGCCAGGAGTGTGGGTAGGCTGATTATTTGTAGTACAGGCATCGCATGTCTCCACCTGGTAGAATCAGCACATTTATTTTTTTCTTACCAATGCTTAGCTGGATTAATCATTGGAAGATAATGCTGCTTCTAACGGGTGTAGCTAGGTACTATGTTACTGTAAGTGGATGTAAGGAATTGAAAGGCATAATAAATGGTATTATGGATAACATGGCTTAAATTCAAATGTTTATCCCACAGGAGAAAAATATACATAGGAAAAAACGAGGCAGGTAAAAATGAAAAGAAGCAGAAAAAAGTGACCCCAGCTCAACCAAATACACCTTGCCTCTGTTTCCCGATCTCCTTGGATGTGAGCAAACAGCTTCTCCTACTACTGCTACCACAGGCACAAGCTGTTACTGAACCCCATTAATAGTGGGCTGAACCCCCAAACATAAACCAAAATAAGTCCCTCTTCCCTTAAGTCATTGGGGAGAAGAAACCAGGCAAGCGTCTAATACATCAGTGAGGGACTGAAGCTGGAGAGTGAGGAACCTGCAGAGAGCTGCAGGCGAAGAGGAAGGAGGCCTGGGCCATACAAAAGGCAAGTTGAAATGTTAGGGTGCGGAAGTTTAATACATGCCTGATCAAAGCTCAGGGAGAAGTTAATGGGGGCAGGGTGGGGTGGGGGTGGTGAGAAGGAGCAGTGCCAGGGACAAGGGTAGACTCCCTGTGTGAATGAATGAGATTCCATTCACCGCACTCAATAGGCCCAGGAAATCCACCAAGGATGACTCATTAGCGTGTAGGGTTTTATCCAAAACCTAATCAACTGCGGTGAGCATGCGAGTATCCAGAGTGCTCATACTTTGTTGGTAAAGGTTAAAATAAAGATGGTCGAGCCTGTTTGGAAGACAGCTTGGTTTGTTCATTACAACATATATCTACTGTACAACCCAGAGGTACCATGACCTCTGGGCCCAGCCGTCTAGATTCATGTGATGGTTTATCATTTATTTCATTTTATTTTTCAGATTATAAGGGAGGAAGTGTATGTGCGTGGGTGTTCACATTTGAGTTTGATTGCCCGCAGGGGCCAGAAGAAGGTGTTGGGTTCCCTGGAACCGGAGTTACAGGCAACAGTGAGCCGCCTCGTGTGGGCGCTAGGAACAGAACTCGAGCCCATTGCAAGAGCAGCAGTACACACTCTTAACTGCTGAGCCTCCTCCAGTTCTGTATTAGCCAGTGATCAGCTCGATCACATCTGGAAACAACTTGCTTCTGGACGGGCCTGTGAAATCATGCCCAAGAAGATGGAGGATGCTCCCTCACAGTAGGGTGCACCTTCCTGCACTAGCCCAGGTGTAAGCAGTATGGCTACAAAGCCAGCTCTGTCTCCCCACCTTCACTTCCCACTTGTATGCATCTCGTTCCTGCTGCTGCAGCTTCTGCCATTGACATCAGAACTAAGCTTCGTAACATGGGTTAAAGACAAGCAGCTCACCGGGAAATCTCTAGACCTTCAAGCGCCAGATGGGGGACTGTGGAGGCATCCAACGTTTGGACCAAGTCGCTGAGTTCTCTGCCTCCCCAATGTGCCGACAGACGTTGTTGGACTAGTCAATACTGTGCAAGCCAATCTAATAAACCTCCTTTGTCATATAGATTCATCCTGTTGACTCTGTCCCTCTAGAGAACTCTGACCGATACGATCTGTTACAAGAGGTGCTGAAGACAGCAGACACACATCCTGAGCCTGTGCAAACACTTCCCTTGTTCTGACCTAGGCGGCCCTATGAAGTCTTGAGTTCAGCTCGCAGGCTCCACAGTGCCTACCTTCCCCCGATGACCCGGAAGCCCTCCCAGCTTGTATGTGCAAAGCCCATGCGATGTAAAAATAAAATCTTCTGATTCAGCTGAGAGACTATTTGTGGGGTGGAAATGAGAATATTCCATTAGAGCGATTCACTCTTAAATTATTATTTTCTATAAGCTTTAGTGTTCTGCAAAGACTTTATTTTAATGTAAAGTGCCTGATTCTGCAGGCCTCAGTACGGCAATAACTTTTCATTAACTTCATTTTTCATTTTTATCTTTCTCTGAGTGTTGCAGAACATAGCGTGTGATTTTGAATGTCATGTAACAACAACTCTAAAATTATCTGCCCTTATTTGCATTTGACACTAATATTTGATATGTTAAGTTACGCAGATCTACAAATGTAGGTCTGCCTTATTCTGCCTTGGGTGACAATAAGAGCTGTCAGCTCTGCATTTCTGTATTGAATTCGTGTTGCTAATGACTGCTGACTTTTTTTTTCTTTTTTAAATATTGTGTGTGCGCAGAGAGAAAAGAGAAAGAAAAGAAGGGGGAATGAAGGAAAGAAGGGAGGGAAGGAGGGAAGGAGGGAGAGAGGAAGAAAGAAGAAAGGGAAGTTGGAAGAGAGATGGGACAGGCAGGACATGAAGTCAGAAACAGGGATTTCAATGGTCTCCAGAGAAAGTTCATCCACAGGATTTCCCACTCTTCATTTGAATGACTGAGACTTTGCAAAAGTGATCAAAAGTGACACCCAACCTCCAGCCACATGCAGACTTACCAGCATTTTAAAAATGTGAATTTCTGGCAAGTTGCATGCTCTCCAATGCTTATATTGCTCAATCCTATCAGCACCATAACTGCCCACGGTTTGTAGATTGATGAAAAAAAAAAATGGCTCCTCCCTTCCCACCTAATCTCTTCCCAAGGGAGCCCCTCTGAGCACGTATTAGCATTTTAATGTATGTCATATGCAATTATTTTCTGGTTCTTCTTGACAGCATAGGGGGACTCTGCTGTGTGTCAATGAGCATTTCTCTTCCTGGCACGGTTTCCCTTTGGGGCCCTGTTCAGTGTGTGCCTTTGTGTATTTCCTGCTCATCAATTATGGGTCCTCAGACCTCTGCGCCTCACCTTGTTAGCTCCCCCAACTCCTGCGCGCCTTCTGGGCTCTGTGTCGTCCACTTCACACCCTTAAGGTTGGCTTTGCTTTGTTTCAGTTTCCCAAGCTCTGTTGACATGTGGGTTCTGAAAGAGAAAGAGTAGTGGGACAGATACACGTGGCAGCTGTGAAGGTGGTTTTCTGGACCATCATGAGGGGGCCTTGACTTAGTTTGGCTCTCCACCCTCTGGTTTCCCTGGAGGTATTTGTTGGGCAGCTGCTCAGCGGGCACTGGGTGGCACCACTCAGCTCGAATCTGCACTCCTGTTTGCTGTTTATTCTCATCATAATCTGACTTCCTTTTTCTTCAGTAAATTCTCTCTTCTTCAAAGTCAATGATGGCCCTAGGTTCCTCTCCCAGTGGGTTTATGCTTGCTGTCCAATGGAGTTTTTGGATTCTCCGCACTTGCAATGTCACAGGAGGGAGTCACCTTGTAAATACCAGGAGGTTCACTGTTCTTGGCTTCTGGTGTCCTGCAGAAAGTGTGTGGTTTAGAGGCAATCCCTACTGTGTTAGTGTAGCTGGGCAAAGCCAGACTTTCTAGGACTTAGAAGCAGCTACGCAAGGATTTTTTTGGGGGGGAGGGGGAAGGGAGGAGAAATCTAGAGATGGCCTGACTCCTTTTTTCCTTTCGTATTTAAATTTAAAGACACACAATCAATTGATTCTTTACATGTTGGGTGGGACACACGGCAGGCTTTGAAAGCAGATACGTATTGGTTTTGAGTAACTATTTTCTTCATTCTGTCTTACAATTTTCTCAAATACCTGGTGATCTCTTCCATGTCTGCTCTTTATGGAGACTCAGAAGGAATAGTGTTGAGAAGGGTAAATATGTGTATCTCCCCCAGGCTTCCCTTGACGGTATGGGACTTGCAGGTGCCAGCTCTCTCCCAGGCTTCCCTTGACACTATGGGACTCGCAGATGTCAGAATAGACTGGGCATGGATCCCATCTGGGTAGTGGATCCATTCCCTCGAGAAGTAATTGCAGAATGGGTGCGGCATTGCCCCACTGTTGAGATGCTCTCATTTAAGCCTTGCTTTCCAGCTCCATGAGTTGGCCACATCAAGGGGAAGAGACTTCACAGCCATGGCCATGCTGTGGGCTTGGAGAACCTTTTTGGTCAGGTGTATATGCCCAATGAAGTTACTTGGGTCCTTAGATGTGGTAGAGTCATGAGGGTCCAGGCTCTTGAAGGACAGCATGCTGCTGTGATGGTGTTGGGGGCTATATGGCAGAGGGCAGGCAGGGCAAGCACAGCCATAGGCCCCAGTGAGCCTCAGTCTAAATGTGGATGACAGAGGCCTGAGAAGAATCTCCCTGCATTTCAGGGCCCAGAGCTCCTCTGGGAAGGTATGTAACCTTCCCACATCACGTCAGTGCTGCCTAAGTCGGTTCTTCATCCCATGTTTGCTGAGAACATCCACAGTTGCTTAGGGCACTCAGCTCACCCAGCTACCCTGCTCTTCGGGCTCACTTGAAAATGACCTTTTATGTATTTCTTGCCATCCTCGCGAGACTTAGGGGAAAGAGGAGGCAGGCAACTATACCACCCCACCATCCAAAGCTGAAGGTCCATGGAACCTAGCTTAAAATTCTAAGTCAGACTAAGAGTGCTGGGTCAGAAATGCCCCACACTCCTTCTATGCAAAGCATTCATTCAGCATGTGCTGAAATCAAGGGCTGTGGAGTTAACTCCAGTTCCAGGATCTGCTGACTAACAGCTGTGTGGCTTCAGGCAGGTCACTAAACCCATCTGAGCCTGCTTTATGGAGACACATATCTTCCACGTATGGTGTGATGTGGGGAATAAACAGAGTGAGGTTAACACAGGACCTTGCAATCACACATGTGCTATAATCACACCTGTTGGGTGCAGATGCGCAGTGAGGAGTTCCTTTCTGTCTCTGGTCACATCTGTTGGGCACAGATGTGCAGGGAGGAGTTCCTTTCTGTCTCTGTGGCAGTAGTCCTATCAGAAAATTGGGGCCCCACTCTGTTCTCTGTTTACATCACTGTGGAGCTACACTGATTTAAAAAACCCACTGATAATTCCTTTCTTTTTTAAGATGTCTATTACAGTACCTGTGCATAAGAGAGGACGTTGTTTTCTCATCCTCTGCTGGAGACAAGTGTTTGGTAAGCCCAGGAAGCATTCCCAAGGCCGTGTGTCTCTCACCATGAGCACAATGAACTGAAAGTCACTCCAGAGTCAAAGGTTCCTAGAGGGTAATGGAAGGATTCGGACTTCCATCACCATGGAGAGTTAGAGTGTTGCCAATCCAGAACCCAAGTCTCTTTGGGTTGTCTTCATCTGCCTTCATAGTCACTCATGCTCAGCTCTGGCTCTGGCATCCTTTTGGGAGATACTGGCAGACCTCTGGCTTCTGCGCACTCAGATGACACCTGAGACCTTTAGCAGACACATCTCCACTTGCTGTAACCCACCTACTTGATTGCTCTGCCAGTGCCTTTGAAAAAATGCCTTGACTTATGATTTTCTTTGGTTCTGTAATTACAAAACAAAGATCATAAAAATGTTACTGTGGTAGAACCTGAATCCATGTATCTGGGTCTTGGTCACTCATATTTGGCTCAGAATAACCTTTTACTGCCTTTGAGAAGAGCATCATATTTTGGAATGTACAGAGCCAAGGAGAAGAGTGCTGGGTATGCACATACATGCAGGCACACTCACATGCACATGCACACACAGGTCATACATCTAAGTTGGGCACAGCCTTGGATAGAATGTGGCTTTGTGGCTTCTGATGAAAAGACCTGCTCTGGGCTGGAGAGACGGCTCAGAGGTTAAGAGCATTGGCTCTTCTTCCAAAGGTCCTGAGTTCAATTCCCAGCAACCACATGGTGGCTTACAACCATCTATACTGAGATCCAGTGCCCTCTTCTGGCATGCAGGCACACATAATAAATAAATAAATAAATCTTTAAGAAAAGACCTTCTCTGGTTCTACTGATCAGGGAATTGCACATTCCTGTTGTGGGACATTCCACGTCTTTAAGATGGAGGCTAGAAACATGCTGTGCTTGGGCTGTTTTGGAGCTGGAATTCAGGCAGTGACTTAGTGCTGCAAGCTGTGGGCCACAGCCAGTTGCCACCTGCATTTTAAGAATCACAGGCAAAGAATGATGTTTACAAGGTCACATGGTCAAACTTAAACACAGAGCAATGCTGATCCTGGTGTGTAACAGTGACTTGAAATTGAAATCTGGTGCCTGTCATCAGATCCCTCCTTGGGCTGAATGGCACTGGCTTAGTGCTCTGTGGCTGGTGTCTGTCTGTAACAGTGAGGCACAGCCCTGCCCATCAAGATTCAGAGGCTGGAGTGTTGACTGCCTGGGTAGTGGCTCCAGCCTCACTCCGTGGACCATAGAGATCCCCTGGGATCCCCTGTGAGAGCATGATAGCTTCCAGCAGGGTCACCTCCAGCTTGTCCTGTGCTTGGAGATGACACAAACTAACTGCCAATTCTTGTTGCCCCTCCATGTCTCAGGCCATTGTCAGATCTAGCCAGTGAACAGTCATAACTATGGGGGTTTACAACCAAGAACCATAATGCGGCCAGGACCCCAAGCACTAAAGTTGCATTCCATGACTTGCAGAGACTTTTACCAAGTGGAGGAACTCACTGTTGCTCCTATCGGAACAGATGAAACACGCTGCATGCAGGCGCTAGGTGCAGGGTTAGCACCGACTCATCATTGTACTGAGTACCTCCCAGCGCCACTGCCACATCTTGCCACATAATGTAACTGTCTGATGAGGTACAACAACGGGAAGCAGAGGTCACTCAGCTGGGAAAAGTCAGAGCTGACACTGACTCTATTTGTCTGAGTTGGGGGCGGGTGTAGGCATGTCTTGAGTTGTCTGTCTGCTCCTGGAGCCCCACAAAGAACCACATGAATACAGTAGTATCCTCACCTTCCTGAGCCTCACTTTCTTCATATTCAGAGTGGCACTGCTTGCCCCTTGGTGCCTGGCCTAGCAGCTGATGGACAGTCATGAGCACTCCCCACCCACCTGTGGTAGAATGAAAGAGCTGGTCCCCTGGCCTCCATTTCCTGTCATTGAACAGCGGGGAGAGATCCAGCACCATTTAGAGCAGCTGTTAGGCACAATAGAGTTAGACTGGGGAATGATCTATTCAAAATCTGTGACTTCACAACTATGTGGATATTTGCACCCTAATCGATTTTAGTCAACATATAGGGAGAAGGGTCTGGGATATAGATCACTCTCTGTATGTAATATATATGCTCATATGTATATATAAACACATGCAGATATATACATATGTATACATACATATATGCCTTCTCTAGGAAAAAAACTCAATATGTGCCTGCATCACACATATATATCATATATACATACCATCTGATATGTGTATATGTGTGTACATATCTATATCCTCTCTCTGCATGTGTCTATATATGTGTATATAGAGAGGCAAGGAAGGAAAGAAATAAATTCCATATTATGTGTAGATGTTTATATCTCTTAGCTATGAAAAACTGTAACTGCTATATGATATGGGTGTGTGTGTGTGAGAGTGTGTGTGTGTGTGTGTGAGAGAGAGAGAGAGAGAGAGAGGGAGTACTTCAACTTCAGTGCCTTTTCTCTCTATAGATTTTGAGCCGTTGCTTCAGTGCTGAGAAAGGCACTAGGCATGATAAATCCCTTTCACAAACAGAGAGAAATAAATACTTTCACAAAGAGGATCATGAAGTATATTTTTCCCAGGGAGCTCCATTATTTTATAAGCAGTTCCCTTTTTCATCTTTACTGTGCGGGCTTCGACTAGCCAGGCTCCTGGCCAGGGCCTAGGACTGCTGCCTGCACCGTCCCCCATCACTCACATTCAGGGGTTAGGGTTGAGGTGGCAATAGCTGGGCCCCAGACAACACCCAGTCAAACGGCCTTGACACCTCTAAAGGCCAGATGAGTGGCCAGTTGCCTTGTGGGCAGTGTCCTCTAGCAAGTGCCCTGGCCTTGGTGCCACCTTTACTACTTTCTTTTGCTTTCCTGTGTTGCAAGCATCCATATTCCCTTTGGTTGGCGATGGGTGGTAGGCTCCTCTGAGATAAGCAGAGAGGAGAAGATGAGGGACTTCCGCCAAGGCTTAAACAAGCACAGCAGAGAGCTCCAGGGCGCCTTTGTTAGTTACTCTTACTTCTAAGTAATGCCAGATGCAGGGCCGTGTTAAAACGTCAACACATCACTTTGGGAGAGACAGCTCAACCCGCTGCTAGGAGTCCCTGAGGAAGTTTGCAGCCTTACTTGTGGGTAAGGACCTGCACTGACTGACTTGAGCATCTACTCTCTCCCCCTTGTCTCTTGTGTATGGCATATGCACATGAATGCGGAGGCCAGAAGCCATCCTTGGGTATCACACCACAGGATGGCATTCACCTCAGTTTTTTGAGGCGAGGTCTCTTACTGGACCTAGACTTTGCCGATTCAGTTAGACAGGCTAGCCTGACACCGTATGATTGGGACAAGCCTTTAGCAAGGCAGTGCCTGAAAGCGGCCCTCCCTTCTGTGCTTGGAAGCTTGAGTGTCGTCAAAATGATTGCCTACAGCTGTAACTTTGGGCAGCAGCTGGAAACTGGCTCGTTGGGGAATCATTTAATCTCTTGGCTCTTCACCTTCAGGAAGGCTAGGGCCTGTGCTCTCTGTAAGGCTGTGAGCACCCTGTGAGTCACCTGTTGTAGTTTCCTGCAGGTGTGGCTGAAGCTGAGAGGCTGGCTATGAGTGGTGGGACAGTGACGCAATGAGTCCACGCAGGACAGCACGACACACCCCTCGGCCAGCCACAGCACCTTTGTGGCAAATTCTATTTTCCATCCCTTTGATGTTATTTATCCTCCTTTGGAGCTCAGTCTCAGGTAGTAAGTGCTATGTCTTTCTTATCAGGTGATAATAATGATAATAATGATAATAATAATAATAATAATAATAATAATAATAATAATAATAATAAAGTGTGTTATTATCAGGCAACAAGTATTTCATGCCTCAGACTTAATGAAAAACTGTTTTGTTTCTCTTCAAATAAGTTAAGCTCTACAGAGTGGTGGTTTGGATAAGAATGCCTGCCCCCCATTGGTACATATGTTTAAATGGTTGGTTCCCAGACTATTGGAGAAGCATAGAGAGGTAAGCCCAGTCTTGGCCACTCCAGCTGGGCTGTGGATGGATGTGCAAGCTGCAGTGAACATTAGGTGACCCTGCTCATCTTATAGCTTTTCTCACTCAGGCCGGAGGAGGAGACAGCACTTCCTATAGAGACTGAACAGGAAGCTTGTGGTTGGTGCTATGTGAGGCATGGGGTTGGTCCATAAGTAAGGCCAGTGGTGGATGGAATTGGAAACTGTGGTGATTGACAGGGATTTTAAGATAACCACTGCCTGCCAGATTCCTTTTTATAGTAATTTAAGCTGTTTTCTTGCCACTCTTTGATTACTTGGGAGGATCTCTCCTGTGTTAGAAAGTTGGGCCAGATAAAAGCTCTCTCCTGAATGGGCTGTTTGTCTCCATGAGGACTCTTACAATGAGCAAAGCAGGCTGGGAGATGTGATCCCGTGGTTTCCAGATTCAGCAGCAGCAGCAGCAGCAGCAGTAACAGGCAGGTAGTCCCCCAGATGCTCATCAAGAGCAGGGAGAGTCCTAGCGGCCTTTCTGAAGGTATGATGAAATTCTCCCACAAAACCGACTTAGGGGACCAAGCAGTTTCTCTTGCTCAGAATTCCAGGTTACTGGCCCTATGTGTAAAGAAGCCACAGGGGCAGAAGCTCGCTCGGAGCAGCTGCAGGCAAGAGCAGAGAGAATGGACAGATGCTTGCTTGGTACTCAGTTTGAGTTTCCTTTATGTCCAGTCTATCACATGAAGCTCACCCTTAGTGGGCAGTCACAACATAATCAAGATGCTTCTTCACAGGTCAACCTAATTTAGACAATTTCTCCTTGAGAGTCTCTTCCCTTGTGAGTCTAGATGGTTAAATCAAAGCAAACTATCATGGGGTTGGAGAGGGGTAGGAGGAATTCTGATACTCAAAACTCAGAACTGAAGTACTAAAGAAAGTTCTAGACAACCAGAGAGCTAAAAGAGATACTTACCTGAAGCTCTGAGCTGTAACATTGGGAAGGGAGAAAGCTGGAGAATTCCGAAGATTGACTGAGAGAATCTCTAAGGGCTAGGGCACTCAGGGATACATTTCTAAATTGTGGGTACTGGCCCTGCGAGCCCCAAGTGGTCAGCCCCTGCCTCAAGTGCCTATGTTATCCCACAACTGTGAAACCTCAGCGACGCAGACACAACATCTCATCAAAGTCTTGGACACCTGGCTGTGAGCCTCTGGAGTTCACGTGTGGCATGGTTCGGAAGCCACCCTTGCTTCCTGAGAATGACTTTCTAAATAAAGACTTGTCTCCATGCAGAAGTGGGAGGCGGGTCAAGGATCTGTGAATGGTGATGGAGAAAGTTCTTAGTTGCCTCAGCCTTCCACCTCACGTGATGCTGCTACTAACCCAGCCTCCAGATACAAAGGGCGTGGAATACTTTCTTTCTTTTAGCATTTTGAATTACAAAAGATGTCTTCATTCGGTTATGGAGCTATGTGATCAATTCAAACGTCCACAGCACTTGGAGTATTGGTGGTTCCTTTCCCAGGAGCAGATGGCCCTCAGGTGAGCCAAGCAGACGATGGCCTCCAAGTGGGGTGAACTCCAGTGGGAATCCCACATTTTTGCATTATATTCTGTATTCAGCAGACTGGGAGTGTCATCAGTCAACAGAGATTTTGGTCTAGGAAAATCTGGCCAGGTCTGTGGGTTCAGACAGGGCACAGTACTGCTCTCAAACCTGACAGCTCTGACAAATGAGAGGACAGGCACCTGACCACATTACCAGAAGGCTACTGCCTTCTGCCTCCTCCCTGTAACAACCAGATTTCTGGGCAGCCCTTCACAAGACTACAGAGTAGTCTGCTCTGGGCATTGTAGCACTCAAGGAGAGGCCCCACATCCCAGGATCAGAGCAAGGTGCAGGGAAGGATGGGGCTCCTCACTGGAAAGCCCCTTATTACCACCATGGAGTCAGAGATAGCCTGCTGGAGAGGATGTGCTAGCTAAGCTCTCATATAATCAACCACACAGACAGGAGCAAGTCATCAGTAAACTCGGGCCCACCTGTTTGGCCTCAAAGCACACCTCCCACTTGTCCTTCAAAGAAAATGTTTGTAAATGTTTATTGACACCATAGGCTTCATGAGGATAAACCAGATTCTGGGAAATAGTTGAAGAATTACTCATTAGCATTGTCACTACTGTACTTTCTGGCCGGAAATGTATTGTCCTGACTTAAAAGGCAAAAGCGACATGTTTGCAAAGACATGCACACATTTTATAAAAATGGGTTGTATTATAAAAAAACCACAGAAATGTAAAGAAATGTGGAGTGGTTCTCCATTCCTTAAAATATGTCATGAGCCCATCGTAGTGGCACATACCTGTGATCCCAGCACTCGGGGAGGCAGAGGCAGGTGGATCTCTGTGAGTTCGAGACCAACCCGGTCTGCAAAGTGAGTCCAGGACAGCCAAGCCTACACAGAGAAATCCTGTATGGAAAAACAAAAACAAAAACAAAGTAAAACATATGTTATGAGATGAAATCCCATGTGAAACTCTAGGAGAATGCTGGGAACCACTAAAAGTTCTTCCCTGAGTGAGTTAAAGCAAGACACCAATGTTGGCATGGTTGGCTGGCCCTGCACTGCACACAGCAAGCGTGCACTGCTTCCTACTATACTTTCTGAGGTAAATTTTTGTTGAAAATATGCCAATAAATTAGGACATGATTATTCAATTATTTGGGATTCTGATCTTAATTTTAAGAGTTTTTATAAATCATAATCATGTCTTCTAATTATTGTACTTTAACAGTGAGGTTGGGGCATTTCCATTAGCACATTCTAAATCAGTGACTGAAATTTTACATTACATTTAAAAAAGACATATTCAAGTTTTATTGTTGTATAAATAATAAAAGCTTGTTTTTAAGCAATGCTAAATCTGTTGTAGAGAAGATTTCCCAGGTCGCTAACCTCTGAATGGAGCTCAGAATCTAGACTCCTTTAGTCCAGGGGTGGGCAGTAGGGTTGTCACTATCTCAACAAATTGTCAGCAGTATGTGGGACCCAATGTTGATACAGATAAATCTGTCTGCAGATGTCACACACCACATTGTCCACAGCTCATTGCTCAAGGCAAGTCCTACAGCCAGCGACAGGGCATCAAGCAAGGAGAAAGAACCAGAAAAGACTATGGACACTGGCAGTTCCCTCAAGTACCCCAATATATGCAGAAAAGATAATTGAAATAATTCCCTGAGAAATGCAATAAGCCAGGTTTATGCAGAGAAAGAGAATAAAACCTTCATAGCCACATAGCTAGAGGATGGCAGATCCTAAACTGAGAAACAGTTGTATCAGTAGGCCCGCCTTTCTTTAATGAAAAAGGCTGCCCGTCAGAGTGATTCAAGTTTCACACAGCATGTTCTAATGGTATAGAGAGGAGTGCTGGCTTTGCCACTCAGGACAAGAGGTGGAGTGGGTGTGATGGATGCCTAGAAGCACGTAGTAGTCAAGGGAGACAGCATAGGAGGGTGCACCTCATGGCAGGAATATTTTCCTACTAAGGATAGAAATGAGTGTCAGTCTGGATCCCCCACCCCCACCCCAAGAAATGTGAACAGTAGGATGTAAGGGAGGACAGGGGTGGGGTCTTTGAAGCCCCGGGCTTGCCATGTGCAAGCTATAGACGGAGGCACATGCTGATGTTACCGGGGAAGTTTGACACTCAAGAGCTCAGAGGGTTGAGGGCAGATGTTGAAGGTCCCAACTGGAGAGGGAGAGAGAAGGGAGCACAGGGAGTACAGCACCCCCTCCCATCCTTTGCCTTTGGTCTTGGGTAATGCTAATTGCATGGTGGAGGGCCAGTCCTCTCCACTGGGCTCACTGATTCAAATATTAATCTTCTCCCAACCCCCTCACAGCCATATCTAGAGACTGTTACTATTAATGCCACTCACTATCTGAGTCTCCCTTAACTTTGTCAAGCTGACATAAAATCAACCTTCGGGAGAGGGGCCGACTGCAAATTGATGGGGACACTGGGTTGTGGAATCTTCTGACTCATTTTGTTTCGTTGAGATTTTAAGATGGCATAAAATTGGACTTGTTGGTACTGAGGATTTCTGATATCCTGAGGGTCTGGGGGCCTTTTAACTCTGAAAAATAATAATGAGGAAAAGTGATTAGCTATTTTAATAACGCAACAAACTTGGGTCTTCATCAGTTCTACTAGCTTTTTGTCTTTGGGCAATGAGCAGATAAATAGTCTCACCCCAGCAAGGGATGCTGACTTTGCAAAAAGCAATGAGGGACACAGACAAATACCCTGAGCTATGAAAGCTCTGTTGTCACCCCTAGGACATGCAGCATGCCCACAGTAGCCTGAGCTGGCAATCAGCACGAAGCTGGAGAGTGCATGAGTGTTAACTGTACAGCGAGGACATATGCAGATGCCATGGCATGTCAAAGGAGACACGGAGCCTCCTCTTTTCCCTCTTATACAGAAGGGCCATGTAGTGCACGAGAGGCCCAACACAGAAAGATCCAGACCAACAGACAATCATAGCCAGAACTGGCTTTCTAGCCATCCCGTGTGCCATGTTGGAAGAGCATCTCTTAGCTTCAGAGAATTGCCCTGCTGAAGGAGCTGGTGCAGAAACAAAGCTGACCTTCTAAGTCAGCCATCTGCAATCTCATAAGCATGGTAATGACAGGTAGAGTTTTCAGCCATTAGATCTGAGGAATCTTGTTTGCAGCAGAAAGTTTCTGAAATGTCAGTCTTTCGTGTAATTGTTCATAAAACAAGTTTTTGCAGAGACT
The DNA here is from genome assembly GCF_903995435.1 of Acomys russatus. Classification (NCBI taxonomy): domain Eukaryota; kingdom Metazoa; phylum Chordata; class Mammalia; order Rodentia; family Muridae; genus Acomys; species Acomys russatus. The sequence goes on from NC_067156.1 coordinate 67,048,811, forward strand.
TCCTATAAAAACAGAATCTGTGGCCCAGAACCCCGACACTGTCCTTCAGGCAAATCTAGGACCTGTTCTGGGAGAGAAAACATTCTAGAACACTTCATTGTAATTGTCTGTAAACCGTGTCTTCTTTTTTTCTCCCTGCTTCTTCATGGATCCCATGGCTTCAGGGTGCAGCAGCAAGAGTCCTCCTTTGGGTTTCCACACCAACATGACTTCAAAGCACACTTGTCTCTCCAGACATCTACTATTCATCTCCTCACAAAACCATGAGCTGTGAGGAGACCTCTGCTATCCTAACCCTACTTCCATTCTGTGGAACTTTATTCCCTTTATTTATTTGGTGTTTTGTGTGTGTGTGTGTGTGTGTGTGTGTGTGTGCGCTTTTTTAAAAAAAGATTTATTATTTATTTATTATGATGTATAGAGTGCTTCGCCTGCATATATACTTGCAGGCCAGAAGAGGGCATCAGATCACATTATAGATGGTTGTGAGGTTGCTAGGAATTGAACTCAGAACATCTGGAAGAGCAGTCAGTGCCCTTAACCTCTGAGCCTTCTCTCCAGCCCCGTGTGTGTGTGTGTGTGTGTGTGTGTGTGTGTGTGTGTGTGTGTGTGTGTGTGTACTTATACCATGGCACATGTATGGAAGTCAGAGGACAATTTGCAGATTGAGTTCTCTAACTTTCTACGTATGAGTCCTGAGTCATCAGGCATGATGGTAAGTGGCCAGGTCACCAGCTCAAATTCTGCCAAGCTACAATACATTATCTAAGCTTGACATTTCAGTGGTATAGTTCAGGCTCCCACTGTTTCTCTTCCTGTGCCTCAGAACTGGCCTCTTCCTGAGAGTATGACCCAGGAGGCACAGCAAGCACTTTCTCCTCTGAGGCTGAACTCATCTGCTTGGAATATCAGTTTAGGTCTGAGTGACATGGAGCTCAGAAATGGAATTTTGGGGGGTTGCAATTTTGGGGGGTTTATTATACCCCATTGCTTCTAGTGATCTATTAGGGGTTTCTATACCATTTTAGATCATTTAGTTCCCAAATAAGAGACACAGACACTTAGATTTATAATAAGCTTTTAAGCACTAGAGCTGGGCAGATGTCACCCCTTTAAGCTATGTTACTATTTCCCAGCCACTTTCCCCAGTATTACCTGCCATATTGTTTCTGTCTGGGCTGCTTCTGCTCCATCAGGCCAGCCTCATGGCCATGTGTTCATGGTCCACACTGCCCCATGACAACTTCCCTCTTCTCCTTCTCTCTCCTCGTGGTCTCTACCTGAGAATCCAAACCTGGGAACCGAATCTGTCTGCCTCTCTACTCCCCAGCTATAGGCTGTCTAGCTTTTTAATTAACCAATTAGGGAACAACATTTACTCACTCTCCCCATGTACATGAGAATGCACTTGTCTGGGCTGCAACCAGATCTTTGGGCCCAGAGTTTAGCCTTTGTGTACATATTAGCACCAGACCAGCCCCAACAGAACTCATGGTTTCTGACCCAGTGCTGTCCCGGAACGCACAAACATCCTCACTCTTATCCAGGACAGCCTGGTGCGTACCCCCAGCTTGGTTTTCTTTTCATTCTCATCCAACCCTGCATGTCGCAACAACCCCTACCCCCTGCGCCTCCCTTCTCAGGAGAGACCCTACTTCCTCCTCTGCTCCTGCTAGCCCCATCCCACAGACCAGCCAGCAAGGTTCTTCGGGCTTAACCTTGACTTATGGCCCTCAGGCACCCGTTGCAGCCCTGTAGCTTGCTTCCCATTTGGAACAGGCCCTGATTTCCTGGTGCTGTCCGCATTTCTGACTGTGTGCACCTCTCCTGATTCAAGAGGATGTCACTTTCTACATTCTTCCCTTGGGGATGAACGTCTGTGTCACCCACTAGTTATCCAGCTCCGTCTGTAAGCAGGGGCACAACAAGAAGGGCTGGGTCTCTAGCAGTTTGTGTCTCCGGGTGCAGTGAGCGTCTTCATTCTCACCCAGACTGACATGAAGTGGAAGAATAATGCTGTACTCTTAGCCATTCTGGTTTTTGTTTGTTTGTTTGTTTTGTTTTGTTTTGTTTTAGGGTTCAAAAGATAAGAGACATGTACTGTCTGTATTGAGCAGACTCCACCTTGACCAACAACTGCAAGTGAGGTGACATTTCACACAGTATCTGGGGGCTCTCCCTGGGTTGCTTGCAGTTACAAATGGGGTGTAATGTGGAGGCAGGGAAGGACAGTCATGAGCCACAGGGCCTGATTGGGAAATCTCCCTACTCAGGCCACTCAGCACCATAGGCACTGTGTTCTGATCATGACAAGTCTCAATGTCTTTGTGAGCCTCAGTTTCCCCATCGAAACTTTGGGTTGATGCCAGATAGATTTGGCAAGCAGAAGCATAAATCGTTAACTCCCCACCCCCCCCCCCCAGAATCTATATTATTTCTTTTCCACAGCTACAAGATAAAATTTTGTCTCTGGAACCATCTGGGCTTCCACCATGAAATTAAATGAAAATATTTTAAAAACTCACCGCTCATTGTAAATGGCAGCCTTGCTTTCTGCATATTTATCCAGAACTGCCTTCCTGGGCTCCACGGACTGGGCTGGGAAGTGTCCTTTACTTTTCTCACAAATAAGAAGTTCTGGACCCAGCAGCCTGCCCATGACATCAAGCTACTAAATTCGCATGACAGTCATGAAACTCTCCCATCATTGGGGACACGGGTGTGATTTTCCGCCCCTGACAAGCCCCTGTATTGAGTATGATAACAGTTACTTTGTCTTCATCCACTGCCCAAGTATCATATCAATCCATTTGATGATCCAGCCAGCCGAGCCCGGCACTTCTGTATCAATCTTCATAGAGCTCTGCCTGTTGTCTAACAAAAAGCCTGAAATGAGATCATTCAATCACACTGCAGCCCGGCTGCGTGCCTGGAGGATTTCAGCTCCCTGTCACTTTTCCACTGTGGCAAGGAGAAAACAGGGCTAATTGCAATGGAAACACCTGAGAGCCATCAGAATGGAGCTGCCTGCACAGACCATGAGGGAGCCAAGAAGCAAGCTGGATCGTGCAGGCTCTTGAAAACAAAGCTATGGTTATACTTAGAGGGAGGTACGTCTGTTCACTCACTCACATGTGATTTCTGTGGGTTAGGACGCTAGCTCCTGAAAGGGACATTTATTGCCTCACCATACTTTCTAGAAACATCTAGAGAATCTATTTCATGTTGGATGGACAGTGATAACACAAAGGTATGCCAGGAGTCTCCTTAATTTTAAAGTGGAATAAAAATATTTTATAAATCAGAAAATATGTCAATTTAAAATTATGCTGCACTTCAAAAGTGCAATGGTGACATGAGAGTAACACGAGCACATCTCTGTGTTGCTTGTACATTTAACTAGTATGCCGGCAAGAAGAGAGAGAGGTGTCCCTCATCCTGTCTTCCTGCTCCATTTTGAGAAGTTTGGGATTCTAGGAGAAGGTACTTTCTCTGTGCTTAATCAAAGAAAATGCAAACCAAAATGACATTCAAGAAAACTTCTTTCCCAGTAGGACTTAGTGAAAGGTGTTCGTTGATGCTCAGAAAAGTGGGGAAGGGTTTAGCGGGGGGGGGGGGGGAAGGGCTCTTCTCTGAAGGGTTTCACAGATGGATGCTTCTGAGTGGGTAGGTCTTCAGCGTCTCATTACCGAGACAGCACACTGCTTAAGGAAAGTGGGACAGAGGGAAAGACTTCCTATTGGGACTCTAGGTGAGAGAAGCATGGGAGAATAGGGAAATAGTAGGACCCAGAGGGTCTGAGAAATCTACAAGTAAAACATTATGATGGGCGGATCTGGGCCCAGGGGTCCTGCTCAAACTATGGCACCAGCCAAGGACAATTCATGTAGTAAACTTCAAACCCCTACCCAGATCTAGCCAATGGACAGGACATTCTCCACAGTTGAGTGGAGAGTGGGGATTGACTTTCACACGAACTCTGGTGCCCCACGTCCCCTGGATGGGGAGGCCTCGTGGCACTCAGAGGAAGGACAGCAGGCTACCAAGAAGAGACTTGATACCCTATGAGCATATACAGGGGGAGGAGGTCCCCCTCAGGAACAGTCATAGGGGAGGGGAGTAGGGGGAAAATGGAAGGGAGGGAGGAATGGGAGGATGCAAGGGATGGGATAACAATTTAGATGTAATATGAATAAATTAATAAAATATATTTTAAAAAAAGAAATGAAAAAGTGCCCAGCCACTGTCAGCTTGAGTAAAGACTGTTGACCTTCAGTTCCCTTGAGTAAGGCTCTATGTGCCATAGTCCACACCTGCGCAGTACCCCCACACTGTCTTCTGGGGAAGGGCATACCACCCAGATCACTCTGAATTAGGCCAGGGCTCACTTCCAGAAACATGAGCTATGAAGGGAGTTTGTCATTTGCAGGTTTTGCTGTGTCCCTGTGGGCCAGGTGCCAAGGAACATGTTAATTACTTGCCTTCATACCAAACCTTTATGCTTTAAATACAGTCTCTCGGAAACCCACAAGCAGATGCGCAGCGGTATAACACAAATGAAGAGCCACACTGAGGTTCTTTAGGCATGCCAGTGGGAATTCTGGGGTGTCGGGTGGTGCACATGGGGCTCCGTTGCACATCTGTGGCTGAGGCTCTGACCCCTATTTGGCTCTTCATGCATTTGTTTTTCTCCTATTTTAAGCAGCACAGGGAAAAACAACGGTGCTAATGATTTCTCTGTGACCTAATTTGGCTATAGTTTACACACACACAAAGTTCTTGACGCAACAGTAGAAAGACACAAAGTGACATTAAACCCTGGTTCCTGCTGCACAGCAAAAACGGAACAGAGGAAAGAAGACTCAGAAATGGCTTTTCTGTTTTTGAGGAAAATGTTCTTTGCTGTGACCTTGGGATGTTTGTAAGACATGACAGAAGACAAGAAAAGTGCTAAGGATGCACAAATATGCAGTGCAGATTTTGTGAAAGATGCCTTAACAAAATTAATGCCCTCTTTAATGTACATGATTCCTCTACTCCACATGGGGAAAGAATCCCTCTGCTGTTGAAAAATCTAATGACCAGTTTTGCAATGTCACCATTTTTTTTCAATCATCCAAATACCCGAGATTCAATTAAGCTCATAAACTTCCTACCTATGGTTCGGTGGGTGAGCGGCGCCATGTGGGAGAGGGGCTGGATGAGTGTGCTGTCCGTGTGAGATATAGTCCAATCAGGACCAAAGTTTCCCTTGTCAGTTTTGATATATCCGATAATAGCTGTAGGTTGTTTCGCAATGTCCAATGTCCTGTGAAGATGGGCTTTTCATATTCTTTATTGTTTTTGCTGACAAAATGTTGCCCAGACTTTTGCAGTTTTGTGAAATGAAACAACAGTAAAAACATTATATAATTTAGTCTCTTCTGCCTGGCTGGAGCCTCATCCTGTGGCTGGTTTTGGTCAGGATGTAGAAGCCCTATTGATCAGCCCCTTATAAGCATTGCCTTGGAGACTGAACGCCCCTGTGGCCAACAACACAGCCCATTCTCATCCTCTTTGCACATGCGTGCCAGCACATGACCTCTGTGGGTCATCTAAAACCGTATTTCCTGGCAGCTTGGATCTGTGCAGACAGAAGAAAAGTACAAATACAGACATAAGGTGCTGTGCTGTCCTTATCTGGTTCCCATGAGTCTCTTCTGTGGGTGGCTTGTCTCTTCCTAGGCCTCCTAGGCCAGCCCTTCATGGCATGCCCTTTATACTACCTTTGTAGAGACAGTGTCTGGGGAATTGACAAATCAGCCAGCAAATTCCTGCATCAATGAAGCCAGCCCATGGTGTCTCACTCATGGTCATGTTCACAAGGACAGGCACACCGATGCATATATGGTAAGTTGTCAATGAACTCACGAGGAAGGCATGCACATGTGGATGAAGGCAGATTGGGCACACATTTCAGGCTCGGCCCGGCATCATGCCTCCACCACTACCATGTCCACTGTCTAGGGCTCTTTGTAAATTACAAACCTGTATAGTCAGAACAATTACTTAAGATTCACTTACTTTAATATCTCTTTTTTTTTTTTAGATTTTTTTATTAATTTATTCATATTACATCTCGATTGTTAGCCCTTCCCCTGTTTCCTCCCATTCTTCCCTCCCTCCCATTTCTCCCCTTCTCCCCTCCCCTATGTCCGTGACCTAGGGAGACCTCCTCCCCCTATATATGCTCTCAGAATATAAGTCTCTTCTTGATAACTAGCTATCTTTCCTCTGAGTGCCACCCGGTCTCCCCATCTGGGGGACATGGTCAGAAAAGGGGCACCAGAGTTCCTGTGAGAGTCAGATCTCACTCTCCACTCAACGGTGGAGAGTATCATGTTCATCGGCTAGGTCTTGGTAGGGGTTTGAAGCTTACTGCCTCTTAATGCAGAGAATCAATGGTAAAAGGGTATGCTTGCTGAGGAAAGCCCGTCTGAAAGGCATGGCTGGTGTTTTCTGTAGCCTTTTTCACAGCAGTTATCAGGTGTGAATTGGCTGTGGTTAGCACAGACTTCCTGCAGTGGCCTGGCCTTTTCCTTCACTACACCCCACACCCCGCAGCATTTGCACCTCCACAGCACTGGGTGTTCTGTGAAGTGCACTCCTGTGGACATGGCCTATATATAGCTGCTCTGTGCAGAATGCACCAAGGGTGAGAGCATGCAAGGCTTCAGAGCTGAGAAGCCAACACTCAGCAACTGAGCCCCACCTTCAGGGTGAGTCAGTGAGCCTGGCCCTGCTGCAACCCCAAGAGCAATGATTGGTTCCTGGAGTGTTCAGGAATGAAGCCTTCATGGTGGCCTCACCTAGAGACCTTCACAGTCGCCCACAGTGCGTTCTCTGAAGTGGAGTACTTGAAGGCTCAAAGAGATGAGTGGCATTTCCGGATTACACAGAGTCTGGAACTGGAGATTGGAGTTGGGTCAGTGGTCTTGGCATTCTCTCTGGACTCCTTTCCATCTTGTCACCTCCTCTGTCAGCTTCATCCTTATTGAAAACCCACTGTTCCACCATTAGCGAAAGGGGCTTGCCTGTGTGTTTAACTTTGCTGAAAAGCCAGGGTTTATGACTCTTACCTCAGAGTGGCATATCTGTTCCTTTTGTTGTTGTTTTTCTGGTCAAACACTTCTTTGTAATTCAATTTCTTACTTTACAAGTAAGAAAATAGAGATGAAGAGAAATTAAATACATACCAAGGTCATAGGACCCCTCAGAGGCAGGGTTCACGTCCTCACCAAGGGCTTGGTCTCACAGCACAGGGGAGGTGATGCCTTCTTCCCTTTGGAGGCTGAGAAGCTCAGAGCCAGGGCTGTAGGATGGAGCTGGAGCTAAGAAATGGTGAGCTGTAGCTGGAAAGGTTTGCAAAGGAGGACTTGGGTGAGAAATCCCTGGGGCTCTGCAGGTGCAGGTGGAGCAGGTACAGGTGGAGGAAGTGCAGGTGGAGCAGCTGTGCCAGCCGGTGGACAGAGGCAAGTGCAGGGGTCAGCAAGCAAAGAAGCATGTATGATGAAGTATGTGAATTCTTATTTCCTATGTGAGTGTGGTGTGTATGTGTGTGTGTGTGTGTGTGCGTGTGGTGTGTGTATATATATTGTGTGTCTGTTGTATGTTTATATGTTTATATCCTTATTTGTAGTAGGCACAATCTGGAAACAACCTAGATGTCCCTTAACTGAAGAATAGGTAAAGAAACTGTGGTGCATTTACACAATGGAATACTGCTCACCTATTAAAAACAAGGAAATCTTGAAATTTGCAGGCAAATGGATGAAGTTAGAAATGATCATCCTGCGTGAGGTAACAGATACAGAAAGACATTCATGGTATATACTCACTTACAAGTGACTATTAGGCCAACGTAGATGTCCTCTGAGAGACTCCATTCAGCAGCGGATTGGGACAGATCCTGGGGTTCGCTGCTGGACTCTGGGTGAGAATAGTATGGAAGAATGAGGGTATAGAAGGACCCAGAGGGTTGAGGAACCCCACAAGGAGACCATCAAGGCTGGTGCATCTGGGTCCGGGTGGGAAAGCTGCACAACCAAGGACAATGTATGCAGTAAACCTAGATCGCCTGTTCAGATCTAGCCAATGGACAGCTCAGTCTCTATGGTTGTAGGGAGAGCAGGGACTGCCTCCGACATGAACTCTGGTGCCACAATTTGATCACTTCCTCTTGGTGGGGAAGCCTGGTAGCACTCAGAGGAAGGGGAAGCAGACTACCAGGATGAGATTTGATAGGCTGTGATCATATGGTGGGGGAAGAGGTCCCCTTCTGTCAGAGGTCTAGGGGAGGGGAATAGGATGGAACAGGGAGAGAGGGTAGGAATGGTAAGATACAATCGAGGGGATAATAATTGAGATGTAATGTGAATAAATTATAGTAAATTAATTTTTTAAATAAAAAAGGCAAGAAACAGGAATGAGAACAAGGAGGAGGGTGGGGAGGGAGCAGAATAGCAGGAGGAGGGATGGCAGAAGACTAGGGCGAAGAGAGGAGGGATAAGAAGGGGAAGAGAAGGGGCCAGAGGATGAAGAAAAGGCTGAAGAGTGCTCTGCTTGGCACACGTTCTCTCTTTCTTTCTTTTTTGTTCTGTCCTGCTCTGTGAGTTCCTGAAGCCTCTGCCTTCCACCAAGGCCACTTGGCCACCTGCAATCCTTCCTCCTTCCCTGCCAGCCCTGTCTCCCTGCAGAGCTCAGCATGCCCTTCCACCTCCACCCTGTGATGCAGCCATGGTCTTCTGTGCTGCTCCCACACACTCATCCCCATGGCTGCCCCCTTAGCACCTTTTAGCATGGTGAGAGAACCCATAACAGCACATTGTGCTCAGGGAAGAGATTTCCTCGAGCTGAGGGGAAGCTTTCCAACATTGCCCAGCATATTATTAAACATTAGGCACAGAGGGTGTTTTAGGTGTGTTTCAAAACGTGACAGCTCTTCCTACATGTTTTAGGACATTTTAGAGATTTTTTGTCAGTAGGTTTGCCTAATATACAGCTATTTCTGTGCTGGTTCTCCAAGTTTTCCTACATAAACTCTACAAGCTTGTAAAATCTTTAAATAATCATATTAAAGAGAACTAAACCCAAAGAAAATCAATTGAAAAATGGTAGTTCTGAGTTAAAAAGATTATGTCCAATGTAAAGACAATGACTAGGTAGACAAAGTTGGATGGAATGTGCGAGCCAGAAACAAAGTGCTTGGCTCAAAAGCAAGAGAACCTGGGTTGGATCCTATGACCCATGTAAAGCTATGTGTACATGGGAAAACAGCCCCAAAAGGTATATATATATAGTTCCTGTGAAGCCCCTGCGCCTAAGGTTCCATGAAAGATGCAGAAGAGGACAGAAAAGAGTGTAAGAGCCAGAAGACCATGTCACTTAGTGCTAGACATGACAGAGAAACTGCAGCTGTGAAACTTCAACGATAAAGTTACCTAAATAATGCCGGCATGATGATACCATTCAATACGGAAATTTCATATGGCTTCACCCTACGTAAACAGCTATAGAATCACTGGAGGGAGGGTCAGAGAGAGGGAGGGAGGGAGGGAAGGGGAGAGAAAGTGAGAGAGAGCAAAGAGGAGAGAGAGAGAGAGAGAGAGAGAGAGAGAGAGAGAGAGAGAGAGAGAGAGAGAGAGAGAGAGAGAGATATGAATCAGTTTTCTTCAGGGCCCAATTCCCTGAGATTATCACTAGCAATACCAAACATATTCAGTTAGGTTTTACACACACACACACACACACACACACACACACACACACACACACACACACACTGTGTTAGTTACTCTTCTGTTCTTGTGATAAAACACAACTGGTGTAGAGACCATGATTCAGTGGGCAGTACCCACACTATTCCTCTCAACAGTATATAACTCAGTTCCAGGCTGTCTGATGCCTTCTTCTGGCCTCTACAGGCACTAGGCATACACACAGTACACATAAATACACACAGGCAAGCATTCACAGTCATACAATCAAAATAAAGAAATAAATAAATCACTTTTAAAGGTGGGACCAAAGTCGGAGGTGAGCTAGCTAGGGCAAAGGCTTTCTGAGGTGAGTGGAGGATAATGCAGAGACTGAGAAGTTGCATATTACCCTCAGGCAGCCATGTGCACATAGAGGGGCATGCGGCCACTGTTGGAACTCATGGCTCCTCCTCACGATATGAGTGAATACTCACCAAGCATTTTCCCAGAGTTCCTGTACTTTTGTTAGGCCAGCCTGGATGAGATGAGAGGTGCTTTGCATGATGAATGGTGGGAAATCCCTACTTCCAAGGTGCTCCCTGCGTGAAGATGCAAGGCCGCAAGATGCACGTGTAATAAAAGTGTTCATCCGTATCACCCATAGCAGCTTAAGTTCCTAATTAGACCTTTAAGCGTGCAGTCAATGCAAGCCGCATGTGAGATGAGTTTGAGCGAAAGCTACAATTACAGCATCGACATTCACATTTGCTGACGTTTTTGTGCTTAAATTTGTAATCTCAACTTTGCCCTAACAAGTTTTTATGCTTAATTTCTTCTCCGTTTTTTGAAGTCACAGACAGCACTAACAGTGTTTGCGGAAAGCAGTCTGTGTGGGCTGTGAGTGGCTCTCCTCAAGATGGCAGGCTCAGGAGTCAGGCTGCTCCTGTTGCTTTCGCTAGGGACATCTATATGGAAGGTTATCCCCACCACAAGCGGGTGGCATCTAGAAACCTGTTCCTGACAAACGTGGAGGCAGTGTCTAAAAGTATGGGGGACGGCAGAAAGGGTCACTGGTGTGAAGGTATGGGAAGAGAGCAATTCTCCCCCGACCACGTGCTTCTCTTTTGAAATGTAGAGAACTTGTTTAAAGTCTGTCCAGCTGATGGTGATCTCGCTACTTAAGAGCAGAGTGTTTGTTCTGACCATTGGCTAGATCTGGGTAGGGTTTAAAGTTTACCGCCTGTATTGTCCTTGGCTGGTGCCTTAGTTTGAGCGGGACCCCTGGGACCAAATCTGCCTATCATAATGTTCTACTTGTAGGTTTCTAGGACCCTCTGGATCCTTCTACTTTGCTATTCTCCCATGCTTCTCTCATCTAGAGTCCCAATAGGATGTCCTCCCCTCTGTCCCAGTTTCCTGGTAAGTGAAGGCTTTCGTGGACCATGTCCCCTGGAGGGGGAGACCTGGTGGCACTCAGAGGAAGGATAGCAGGTTACCAAGAAGAGACTTGATACCCTATGAGCATATACAGGGGGAGGAAGTCTCCCTCAGTCACAGTCATAGGAAAGGGGAGTAAGGGGAAAATGGGAGGGAGGGAAGAATGGGAGGATACAAGGGATGGAATAACCATTGAGATGTAACAAGAATAAATTAATAAAAAAAAAGAGCAGAGTGTTTGAGCCAATCGTGTCCATGTGTTATAATAACTTCAGCTGTATATCAAGACATGGCTAGGGATGGAAGAAGAGTGGTATGGCAGCCTCTGTCCCAAGCCCTCAGGCACATGGAGGACTGTGGCCCTGAGGGACAGCCTGGATGGCTGATGGTTCAGCTAGTCTGGAGAAATAGATCTGGATACCCTCAGTACATTTCCACCTGCCGTCACTCCTGTTTGTGTTCCCCAGACTTTCTTTCTTTCTTTCTTTCTTTTTTTTTTTTTTGCCCATCTCCTTTCCTCTTCTCCACATCTCTTCTGGCCTTGCAGGACCTGAAGGGCTAAGGGTGGAGACCCTGTGTCAACCCTCTGATGTTGTTACCTCTGAGTGTGTGGCCTGTAACAGACTTATAGTGATGATGACACCCACAGCGCATCCCTCTCCACCATCCAGGGTGCCCACTTCAACTCTTAGCACTGAAGCTGTCGTGGCGGAATGGGAAATTGAGATAAGGACAGGACGGAGCAAGGCCTTCACAGCTCGATGTGTGTGTGTGTGTGTGTGTGTGTGTGTGTGTGTGTGTGTGTGTGTGTGTGTTGGGGTGGCACATGCGGGCAGGTGCTCTAGAGACTGGTAACCTCAGTGAGAAGGGGGTGAGGTTCTACGTTTCCATATGGGCAGATGTCTGCTGGGGCTCAGTCCTGAGGGCAGAGAAGCCTCAGACTTGGCCTTCCTATATCACTCTGTGTGGGATGCATATGATCTTGAGCTGTCACTGCTGTGGATGTCCCCCTCCACTTTTGGGTCCATATGCCTTTTCAGTCCCTTTGGAGACAGCGCAAACAGATCAGCTAAGGAAGCTGGCTCTGATCCCAGGAGCCCAAGGTCACGTGCACGCGTGTAAGCACACTGGAGGTGCTCATTCCTGTGTCCCATGCCCCTTTGCTTAAACAGGGGGATAGATAGCACCAGGGACTTCCCTGTGCCAAGCCTGTGTGGGTGGAATATGAAAGCAGTTCTGTGCTCCAAGCCCCCTTCTATGACCAACATGGAGACGCCTGTCAAGGCCTACGGGAGCTGCCAGGAGGCCATGGAAAGCTCCTACTCTTGTTCTGCAAGCCTCTGTCAAGCCCCGCTGGGACACAGACCCTGGGTCCTCTGTTTCCAGCCCTTGCTACCACCTCTGAGTCTTCTCCATATAAAGTTTAGAGACACCACGGTCCAAGCTGACTGAAACTCACTTGCTGTACAGGAGTGGCTCCTCGTGAGCAGCCCCAGCTCAGCAAAGTGAAGCTGTTTCTTGAGAGGAATAGAGGTTTGCCTTGACTATTACAAAATTCAGGTTTGTCATGAGAGCCCAAGTTGTTACAAGTTTCATTACAGGGGTAAATTATACTTAAATATGGGTTGCCTTGAACGTGGGTATGTATATTTGACTCAATTGTCTGTGATTTTTGATGTCTCTATTTTCAGTATGCGATTGCTAGTGTATGTCATAATCTTATATTTTGCTTATGCATAACATTTGACAGTGTATTTTCAATCAATGCAGTCAGCTAGCTTCTGTATTTCTTCATAGTGTTTGTATTCATGGCTATTTTTGATATAGAAAATCATTTAATAGCTCAAACTTTGTCCAATTTTGGGGTATTAGTAATTGAGGTAATTGCTATGGGTTTAATATAATTAAGCTTTCAAACACCATACCTATTAGTCATTAAACTTCGAATCCATCTGTTTGAAGGTTTTGCAAATCACAACTGCTTCAAAATCCAATCTGAAGGGCAACTGAAAACATTTTCATGTTCCCCTGGACCGTAACAATGTTGTTGCTAAAATGAGGTCAAAACTGGAAGTGAGTTGCCCCTATGGCCACAGACATGGCTGTGTGGGCTCACACTTGGAGAGAGAATTAGCCTACGGAAAAGGACCTAATATTTTATTTATTTATTTTAATAAACTGTTCTTCTTTTAAAGATTTATTTATTATGTATACAATGTTCTGCCTGTATGTGTGCCTGCCCACCAGAAGAGGGTGGCAGATTGCATTATAGATGGTTGTGAGCTACCATGTGGTTGCTGGGAATTGAACTCAGGACCTCTGGAAGAACAAACAGTGCTTTTAACCTCTGAGCCATCTCTCCAGCCTCCAGGACCTTATATTTATATGGACACAGGATGAAAGAGTTAAGACCAGGAACTTCATTTGATAGTCTCCTTCTTTCAGGTGAGGATGGTGATGGAGCAAAGAGAATTACCTTGGGATCCAGGACATGTCTATGAAGAAGCTACCAGAAGCTTTTTTTCCTACTGTGGGAATATGGGGTACAAAATAGTAAAACATTTAAATCAGAAATAAATCATTTAATTGAACTATTAACTCTTAACTCACATCAATAACATATGTCTTAGTGATAAATTAGTCATACATACATATTTTGCTGGGCTTCCTTTTCAGTTATGGAGATACAAAAATGACCAGTGCTTACCACCTAGACTCTCACCTTGGAGAACAGCAGTTACGCTCTCTCTGCCTCTCCTGGTGGCCCCTCCCTTCCTGCGAGGAAGGCACTGCCCTCTCTACCCATGAGAATACATATTTCTGCCAAAAAGTAACTGGCAGGACTTGACGGATTTTTTAAAAAAAAATCAATTTTAGGGTGTAATTGTGAAGTATGTATTCAAAGTTGTTTCCTAAAATGTTCATCCATTTCTGAGTAGCGTGGTCTTAAATACACAAGTTCATTCGCCTTCCTTTTTTGGCTACTAACTACAGACTATTAGACACAGAGATTACACAGAACCGTCACACAGCCAGGAAGTACATAGCAGCAAATGCTCCCTAGAATTAGCCGACCTTCTGTATTAAGGGATCCAGTTATCCCGGCAGCTTCCACATCAGTGTGCACGTCCACTCACTTTCTTCTGAAGTTTGCCATAGAAAATTATTAAGATCTGATTGATGCATTTTTGCAAGTACTTCGCTGGTCCTCAGTGTGAAATAACTGGAGCCACGTGCGGAGACACCTTACCCGGAGCGGCAGATCTCCGGTTAAATTATCCGTGGTATTGGGAACGCGCAGGTCGTTGACTATCCCAATTTAATTTGGGCAGTACAGGACATTTCTAATAATTAATACTGTAATAACACTTAATGATCTGCACTCATGCAATCTGAAAATCCAGCTAATGGTGCAGTTTTAGTGATTGCACAAACAGCAAGTTTTAAATGTGTCAAATGCTGCTATTTCAGCACCCTGTCGCCAAGCAGGAGACCCTGCCTGTGGGCTGCAGCTGACCCCAGCCCAAGCCTAGACGGGGCTGTGGTGGGGCTGGGTGGGTCTCCAGGGAAGGCTTCTGGGCGGCACAGGAGCTGGGGCAGGAGAAGTTGAGGCAATGACATACTTCTTCCAGATGGAGGACACAGTTAAAAGCTGTGTGATAGTCACAGCAGAGGAGGGGCGTGCCAGAGAGGGGGAGATGAGGTTCAGAGTGGTAAGGACTGTGCAAACTTCATTAGAAAGGAATTAATATTTTGGAGACTTGCCCAATAGATAGTGCCGTGTTCATTAACCTCACCCTCTGCTTGTCTTGCTGTTCCATTTGGCACACAGAAAACTGCCCTTAGATATCTTCTTAGGGTTGATTTCAGACACTGCAGCGACTATGTCTCCAGACCCATGGGGGTAATATCATGCTGTGTAGGAGCTGTGATACAGTTGTTTATTATTGTTATTGTTATTGTTGTTGTTGTTATTATTATTATTATTATTATCATCATCATCATTATTATTTAATGGGAAGCCATTCCCTTCTCTACCACCTATCATTTTTATAATAAAAACTGAACTTGAACATCATGGTAAGAATAACCGAGCGGTCACTAGTAGTTTGCTAACTTAACTCCATCGTTGCTTGTGCACTCCTCCCACACACTTTAGGGTTCCTACAGCCAGTTGTTATGTTAAAGAGTAAGAAGGAAGGCCTGGGGAACATACAAAGAAAATGTCATTCTGACACCACCCTATGTAAAACCTGCTCTGCTGGGATGCAGGGACCTGACAGACAAACCCCTATTGGCTGCTCTTATAGATTCCCGAGAGAGAGGGGGGGGGGTAGGTAGGTAGGTAGGTCCATGTGGTGCCAGCAACACATGAATTGGCTTTTTATAGCCTCAGATATTTGAAATTCTTTTTCTCACAAGCATAACCGATTCAAGGTTGCATTTCAAGTTAGTTTGGTTTGGATGACACATTTACATGAAGGGAAATGACAGTGTGTGTATGTCATTTGTAGAAGAGGGTGGTGACTAATGACTTCAACACAGCCAAGTCCCTCTGTTCCTCTTTGCGTTTATGCTTCTTAAATCTGTAAGATGCTATTTTGTAGCTGCTGTTCTGATGCTGTTGGTATGCCACCAGCCTCAGGGAGGTACCGCCTACTCATTGATTGGCACGAGGAGAGTCCATTAAAGATGTCTTTAGAAACCAAGGAACAGGAAGAAGGCACCAGATGGACCATCAGTAACAGGCCGAGGAAGAGAGAAGAAGGCCTAATATAAACCAATACTCTCACCCACGATGCCCCAATGGAGCAAGTTGCATCTTTCCAAAAAGCTCCATCCTGCATCAGAACCCTTTCCTTCCTACCTCTGTCCTGAGGCCCGCCCCCTCTGCTTGCAGAGAGCAGGTCTCATTAGCAACAGGAATTAAATTAACTGTTTAGGGAGAAAAAAAAGCCTCAGCTCCATTAAAGCGACATTAAAGGTGCATCGTCCTCGTGGGCTTACAGAGTGAGAGGTAAATTCAGACTGAAATCTTGCCTTTCGCTTAATCAAGCTCCGTTTTCCAGTAGTGTGATTCATCTACTAAGAACATTCCCAAAATTTCAGCTAAATGAACATCCGAGACCGTACTGTGAGTCAGATGAGATTAACCCCATTTTATAGGTGACTAAATCGAGTCCACAGAGATGGTCCAAACCTGGTCCAAACCACAGTGGGACAGGAATCTAGGAAATGTGGCATTTCCCACTCTAGTGCTTATACCTCAGCTGGCATTTCAGCACCATTGGCATAGGTGGATCCTCAGGGACTGGTTCTCGCCTTCACACTGCCAATAAGACATTCAGTTCAACTGTGATGGATGGTCCAACTGAGGTAGGCAGGCTCGGTGTGGGGAAGGGCTTCCTTTGAAGACGTGGCCATGAAGGTCTGGATCTGTACCAGGGACTACAGCAGAGCTGTGTGGACCATGAGCAGAGCCTATAGCTGCAGCCCTTCCCTTGGACACCCTGGGGCATCTGCTCATGGCTGCATGACTCACACACAAGAGGGTTAGTTGTGGAGCTTTGGGCCAGACAAATCCTGATTCCTGGCAACAAACATGGGCACACGGGAGCAGACTGGGGCTCGGGGCTTGTTCTGCTGTGTCAGTAAGGCTGACAGTGGTCGTCATGGCACGGGTGCGGTCATTACAGTGACTCAGCACGCAGGTACAGGGCATGTGTGCAGCTGTTCCAGTATGCAGATATGGAAAGAAAGATAACTGAGTCATCTGGGCCGTCCCCATGGTGTAGATTCATAATTTAAATAAGAGACCTTTCTTTATGTGTGTGCAGCCCCGTGCTTCACGTGAATTATACCACATTCAGTCCTAGGATGTGCTCATGAGTTGGACTTGCTTTTTGACCTGAATTTACAGACAGGGAGACTAAGGTCTAGATGTTGTGACTTAAGAAACAAAATTTGGTAGTAGGCTCTGCAATGCTGTTAGCCCCTCAATTATGTAGCCCTGGACAGGAAGCAAATGTTTACAGGTATGGATAAGGGTGACAGTCATTGTAAGTGGTGAGAGCTATGCCTGAGCACTGTGCCCACCCGCTAACCCTGGGAAGCTACACTGAAAAGCTGTCTGCCCACATCCATAGACCTCCTGTGTGTCCGTCAACTAGAAGTAGCTCAGATGCTACTTCTGGTTCATGACTTAATTGTAGCAGCCATGGGTCCCAGCAGCTGATTCCTTGTCCTCTTATCTGCTTCTTGTATACAATGAGCAGACCCCAGAGGTTTGCTTCAGGACCCCATTGAAGGATGGGTACCAGGAAGGAGCCCATGGTCTCCCAGCCAGATCTCAAGGCTTCTGCGCAGCATGCCGAGGAATGAAGAAGCATCCTGGGCTTGGATCTGTCTGCGCTGGAGTTTTCAATGGAAACACTAGACAGCATGGCGGACATTTCTAATGCTACCTGAAGTAGTTCTGTGTGGGCTGTCCAGAACTATCCAGAGCCACATCCATTTGGATACACAATTTACTGTATTTTGGCCCAAATCTTTTCTGTTAAAAGAAGAAACAAACCTTTTGGACAACTATCATATAATTGTCCCCAGTAGCAGTGTCACAAATAGCGGTCACCTGCTAGCTCTAGAAGGGGTCAACCCATGACCTGGAGGCAAGTATGTGCTTTCCTGCCTCTGTCCACAGCAAGCCATCATTCTAATCCGGGCAATACAGGGAGCCAAGATGTGGCACCTAAGTGTCTTGAGTCTTGAATTTGTGGAGCAACGAGCAGAGCTTTTCCTGGTGTTCAGAAACACAGAAACAAGCATATTTGGATCATGTGTCACAGACACACATCAGTGTCACAGGGGTTTAGAGCATCTGGATGGCTGATAGATTGGCTGCTCCATTTGAATCATGACCAGATGTTTGGTGCCATGGAGAGACACTGCTGAGATGTCAAGGTAATGATAGCGCAAAAAAAGTTATCAGTGTACAAAGCAGTTACAGTGTACACAGGCCTCCTAGCTCATTAAACAAAGTATAAATGTTCTCATGTAACACACACATTGTCCTAGGAAGTAAAATAATACATCTCCAGGTTTAAAACACACAGGAGTTGGAGGATGAGGGCAAGGATAGCAAATTCTAGGTCAGCTTGATATACATTGCAAGATACTATTTTAAAAAAAAAAGCACAAACACTCCAAACCACATAAGATTCAATGACAGATTTGTAAAATATTGCTCTCAACAATAAGATCAGAAATTATCATAATTATATACAACTCGTTACATAATTTTCAATAATTAAAAGGCATAAATATTTGAAATGCTGAATTTATTTAAATATTAAACTACCTAATATCAAACTACAATGAAATATAACATTTTAAAATCTTAAACAAATGATAGAAGGCAGAATGCACTTATATTATTATGACTATCTTAAAATTTACAAGAGCAGACAGAGCCTAACTATGTCTTTGCACAATTTCTTGCATTAAGAAATATCCTCATTTATTTTGGAAAGCTGTTGCTATGTTTAGATTCTTCTATTTAAAGCAGGTCTGCGTGTATCCAATGCTCCCACAAGTCTGTCACTGTCATACCTTCCGCCACATATCTGTCCTGCCCCGTCTGGGCCCCACAGCCTTGTGGGAACCTCACTCAGTTCAAGTCATTCACTTGGGCTGTTTTGCTGCTGCACCATGCTCCAGCTCTGTTTTAAGCACCGGAGTAACAGCGTTCAGTGGCTGTAAAATCTGAGGTCTATCTACTATCAAAGGCGCAGTCACCAGAGACGACATGGCCAGGCCTGATTCTTTTGTTTGTTTCCCACTTTCTTTGAAAAGAGCCTTTTAAAGTTCTTCACATTCGAGCACGCATTTGGAGTGAGAAGTGAATTGAAAGCGTCCTCTACAATAATAAAGCATAATTGGAAAGTAAGAGCCCTCAGAGGGCAGAGGCGGCCACCAAGCTGGCAGTAGTCAATGTAGCTCCTCGGAGTGAACAATATTTATTTGTAGAATAAATTATTGATATGGGCATAGATTTAATCGAGTATTATTTGGATTAAAAGATGCTACTTGTCAGGCAATTGATCTCGATATGTTAATAAGACCGTCTCTATTTTAGCTCAGAGTCGGGGTAAAAGGCATTCGCTGCTTTCTCAGGCTGTCTTCCCACCCCCGCCCCCCAAGGGTCAGGTGGTATCTTGGAGCCTTACTTTAAGGCAAAGAGCTTGAGAAATGGCCAGCTCTCGCATGCATGCATGGCTGCCTCCCTGCAGTTTGTTCTGATGCTAAGACCCCCTTTAGGTGCATGTCTTTCCTGCAGTAGCAGCTGATGCTGCCCCGAAGTTATCTTTCAAGCCTGATGTTTTTAGCCTGAAGCTTCAAAAAAAATATTATGTGTTCTAGGAAGGACTCTGGCACCCATCAAGCCTCCTTTCTATTGTTTTCTGACTCCTTTCAATGTTGGATATAAGAAAACGAGTAATTATCGTTAAATCTGGTAACGGGAAAGCGGGGTCTTACAGAAGAGACATCAAAAGTGGATAATTTCGGAGGCTCTCTGGAGCAAAGGGTACATACACAGCAGGGGACTCTTTAGCACGTACGAATCTGCTAAAAACAATGTGTTGGGAGCTGAGAAAGGTCTGTTATGCAAGGAGAATGAGCAGTAAGCGCTTCAAGGGAAAAGAGTGAGGAAGGTGGCGATGCTGACTAGTTCTGGCTGCTGCCTGCTTTCTTTTCTCCTCTCAGTCTTGGCATTTTACTTGTATTTTCTCTGAATAATTTCATTTTCCTCTTTGTTTACTGACAAGGTAACCAACATAAGTATAGATTCAATTTTTCATGTTAAGTCCTTGGGAGATAGTGGACGTGGATTTGGGAAACAAACTGGAGCCATGACTCAACTGGGGGCAGGAGGGACAGTGAGATAGATTGTGTCTTGCTTGTCTTGGTTGATTCTGAACCTAAGTTGCTAGACTGTGGACCTGCACTTGGTTCCTTGTGTGCTTTTTGAGGTGTTGATGTCTAAAACCTAGTTGTACTATCAAGTGAATGTAGCCTTGTGTGCAAACTGTTCTGTGTCAACCAGAATATAACTCATCAGGCTGGCTGTTGGACCTGCCGACTGTAGGGACAGTCTCATGCGTTTGGAGTGTAGGGTCCTGGAATCCCTCACTGGCTGTGCCCCTTACAAGGGAGGGTGTTGTGCACTTTTTTTGAGCCTCTTGGACCTTCCTTTCTTCTTCAGTGGAGAAGAAAAGTCATAATGCTGAGCTAAGGTTCATGTAAGATGGTGCAGGGTGCACCCTGCATCTACCAGACATCTCAACTGTCAGACTGACCTGCCAGTAGCTCACAGGCATCATAAGGGCATCAGCAGTACTTAGTAAGGGTAAGGAGAAGGTGCCCAAGTTACTAACTTGGAGGGCCCAGCTCTTTGCTCGCAAACTTCTGAACAGAGGATGTGATCGGCAGAGGGTATATGGAGGCGACATCAGTGTCATTGCACCCCTAGCCGTCCACTAAGCCATCAGGAGCTGCAGCAACTTCAGGAGCATGCCACCATTTCCTGTGCAAGAGAAGCAGCTGCAATCAGCTCCACCAGTCCCATGCACTGTAGACCAGAGCACAGGCATCTTTTGGTGTATTTGTTTATTTTGATCTCTGAGAGTATCTGTAAAAGATACTCTGTCCCTGTGTTAAAAGCTGACACTGACCCCACTAGTTGCTAATCCACTGCCTCCTTTTTATTGTGGGAAAACCTTGGCCCCACGTAAATGTCTCACGCCTTTATGAATATTAGAGCAAAGGCAGAGTCACCGCTCTCTTTATTGCTGGATTGCAGACCCTCTTCACAAGGAAAGCCAGGCTTCAGGTGTGCTGCTCTGACACCATACCTGGGATGTCCCTGGGCTGTTTTTGTCACCTGACTTTGGCGTGGAAGTTGTGTGGTTGGAAGCATTCTTCACAGGGGAGACTCTGCTGGTCTGGGTGTGACAGATCACTGGGAATAAAGCCTCCATGAGACTCTTACTGTGGTCCCCAGGCAAGGAGGGCTCTGCCATGACCTGCCAGAAGGGAAGCCATGCAGAGAGTCAGGCATCCATGCCAGCTGCTCAGGTAGTCCGCTCCAAGCCCTCCTCTAGCCTTAGGTTGGTTTGCCTCTTGTTTGGACACAGCTTCCACTTTAGCACCATGAACCTTCCCTTTGAAGTAGGCCACTTTCAGTGGGAGCAGACATTGCTTTGGTCCTGGTGCGCATGTCTCCTCAAGATGCCGGTGAACTTAGGGTCTCTTGCCGTACATGTATGTAGCTTTCATCTAGCACCCTCAAAGCAGCCAAGCACACAGACGACTCTGCTTTCCCTTTCGGAATCCATACGTTGGGTGGCGTGGGTGGGTCATTTTTCATAAGCCTCGTTTCCCTGTCAGTGTGTCCTAGTCAGTGAACAGGTTCTTACACATTTGTCCTCAGCTTCATCTCCCTGCTATTTAATCCCGCTTTGCCTGGCCACTGGGCTTCGGAGCCGAAAGTGCCTGCCGCGGGGAAGAGTGCGCTCTTACTATGATTGGTAAGGAGTTGGGGTGCGATTTCCCCCAGCACAAGCTGACAAGCTGCCCAGCACATTGTCATTTATCATTGTACACTAGATCTGTCAACTAGAGAAACAATTTCAATAAAAAAAAAATTCTGCATGAAATTACTTTCCGGGAGAAGAAAGCAGTTGTGCCGCTGTGTGTACCCATCTGTGTCTCTGTGTCAATTTTTTTTTGTTTTGTTTTTTGTTTTTTGTTTTTTTCCCTTGACTTTTTTTTTCTTTTTTTCTTTTTTTTAATTTTGGCTGTGAAAGGTACTTAATGTACCAAAAACAATTTGTACAGACATTATTTTACCAATTGCTAGTGTGTACGCCTTGCTGGGGCCTCCCTTATCTAACTGTTGCTAATACATTTTCATGCTGTGCTCTTACGGCTTCATTTTACAGTTGAGGAGATCACCCATTCCGTGCTGTGCTGGAAATGGGACCCTCGTCACTCGGGTCCACAGAGTACACTTAACATGGGAACGGCATCAGCACTCGACGCGGTGCACTGTCTTCTTGCTGTCAGGCTTCCCGTTGCAAACGCGGGGGCCTGCCCACCTGCTGGTTTCTGAAGACCGTGGAGCTCAAAGTGTTGTGTGCATCTGGGATGCCCTGCTCAAAAAGAGCCACGGACCCAAGTGGACTGCAATAGGAGCCTGGTACAAAGTCTGAATAGCCTGGTACAAAGTCTGAATAGCCCAAGGACCCCACTGGTGCAGCGGTTCCTACGTTTGTTGGTTTGTCCCGGGAGCCCTGTATCTAGCTAGCGGGGACTCTGAGGCCAGCAGTTGGGAGAGCTGGCAGGGCCAATAATTGCTGTGGAATTATGCTCCAGGACAGCTGAGAGGCTGGAGCGGCCTTGGAGGCCCTCGTTTTCCACCCTGTCAGCTCTCCACCCAGCTATGGATTTCTAGTCATCGCTGTTGATGGTTCTGCCAACACCCCTATCAGAAAATGAATTTTTCACTCCCCACTTGGTTGACTCCATTCATAGGGTTCAACTTTGTCAAAAAGGAAAAAAATGCCACTCTCCTGCTTCTCCCTCATCATTTGCTCGTGATTCTCAGAGTCAGACCCAGTGCCTTTGGGATGCTACCTCCATCTCCTGGCCCTGCATTGGCTTTCCCATGGTGTCTTGGGAGACGGGGTTTTCTATCTGCAGAATCTGTACACAGATGGAAAAATTATATCATAACTAGAATTTTAAAAACCTGTATTCTAATTGGAATTCATGAGAAATGAGATATTTATAAACCAAACAACTAAGCCTTGACCAGAAGATGGAGTGGGGTTTAGCAATGGATCTCTGCATATATAGAGTTGGCTATTTGCTTTGTGTACCCCATTTACCTTAATCACAATGTCTAAATCCTGGTACAATATGTCTCTGGAGCCCAGAAAAAGGCAAGGGTCCAAAGCCACCAGAATGATGCCCAGGGGGAAAAAAAAGAAGAAAATAGATTGTCCCTGGATGTGTTTTTTTTTTTTTCTTTTTCTATTTTTTCTTTTCTTGTTATACCCATCTCTTTGAATCGGAGGTAAGGATAATCTCAATGAGCCTCCCCCACAGTGGTAGAGATATAAGAGACTTGTCATCAAAACAACTGTCCATTCAGCTGTGTTTTCAGCATATGAGTTACATGTCAGCCTGTGTGTAGACACAAAGAATGTAATCACAGAGAGTTAACATTTGTAATGGAGACAAGAAAAACACATGAACATAAAATGACAGTCACTGTCGTTTGCTGAACATCATTTTGTGTCATATGCATCTCATCACATGGTGCAACATCATGTGGGTGTAAGGACTATGACTATTATTTTCATAGTGAGTGCAGTGTGCTTGGAGTTGTCTCTCCAACATTCATGTCCACTAAGAATCTTACCTAGAAATAATTATCTATAAAGTTGTGGTAAATTGAATGAAGATGGAGTCATACAGGGTAACGGTGATGCCTAATGAATGAAGATGGAGTCATACAGGGTAACGGTGATGCCTAATGAATGAAGATGGAGTCATACAGGGTGATGGTGATGCCTAATGAATGAAGATGGAGTCAGTCATACAGGGTGACGGTGATGCCTAATGCAACAGGCTGGTGTACTTGTAAGAAGAGAAGAAAGAACTAGAGAGGTGGCTATGGTGGTATAGTGCCTGGTGTGCAAGAGTGAGGACATGGGTTCTAATACCCAGAACCCAGATTGGTATCAAACTAGACTGGTAGCATACATTTATAATGCCAGCTCTCTTTTGGTAAGATGTGTGGTAGCAACACGAAAATCCTTGGGAAATTAAGAGGCAGTTAACCTGACATACACACTGGTGAATAATAGAGCATGTTTCAAACCAACTGTAAAGTGAGGGACAAACCTGAGGTTGTCATCCTACTTCTATGTACATACTTTGACATGGACATGCCTACACACGAGAGAGAGAGAGAGAGAGAGAGAGAGAGAGAGAGAGAGAGAGAGAGAGAGAGAGAGAGAGAGAGAGAGAGAGAGAAAGAGAGAGAGAGAGAGAGAAAGAAGAAGAAGAAGAAGAAGAAGAAGAAGAAGAAGAAGAAGAAGAAGAAGAAGAAGAAGAAGAAGAAGAAGAAGAAGAAGAAATTAAAGATAAAGAATATAAAGAGAAGAGGACAAGCCATGCAGAGACACAATGAGGGGAAAGATGGAGACAGTGATTGGATTAGATTGCTGCATCTCCACCACCCAACGGGTGGTGGAAACAAGAAGACCCTCTCCCTGAGCCCTAAGAGATACTGGCACATAGACTTCTCACTACAGAGCTGGAGATAATCACCACCTCTTTAAACCACCTCCAGAGCTGTTTCCTTGTCCCAGCTAACAGGAGGAGGGCAGCATGGCACCTTCTTGCTTCAGAGTTGTTGTGCATGAGTCAGGTTTGTACGACTGTCTGTTTTCACTTGGATATGACATGTTACCTACAGGCTCATATTTTGAAATCTTAGTCTTGAGCTTATGTCATTAAGTTGAAGACCTTGAGCCTTCAATAATGGAGTCTGGCTAGTGGAAGTGGGTCACTATAACCATTCATGGTTCTTGTGTGCCCTTTTCTGCTTCCTGATCCTTTGTGGTGGGAACGCCTCTGCCCCACAGTCCTTCCCCCGTGACTATCAAGATGTCCACTGCCATGATGGATGGCAACACCTTAAAATCATAAGCCCAAATAAACACTTCTCCCAACAAGATATATCTGTTTGGTATGTGAGCACAGCAATAGAAAACTAACTACTAAAGTAAGTTCGTATCAGGGAGATGGGGTCACCACTGTGACAAATCTGGCTCTGTGGTTCTTGAGTTTGCAGTGCTAGGTAATAGGAAGAGAATAAAGTCCAGAGGTTTGGGCTATAGAAGCCCTAGGTTATAAGCAGGGCTTATTGGCAGATTCCAATGGGAATTGGAAGGTAAGTTTTCAAGAAAAATTGAAGGCCATATTGAGATTTTTGTCTACGGGCAATTTGTTTTACACTCTGGCACAAAAGATGACTGCATTCTGTCTATGTCCTCAGAATTTGCTTCAGGTAAAGTTTGAAGTAATAGGCAGTTGACGTGGCAGACAATATATCAAAGGCATCCGCACATCAAGCTCTTAAGCACAGCTATTACTTTGTGATTTGAGTCAGATTGTTTAGTAACGAACAAGAAAAATGTGTCGATGATAAGTGTGGTGATTTGAATAGGAATGGCCCCGTGGACTCATGTGTGTGAACGCTTGGACCGTAGGGAGTGGCACTACTAGGAGGTGTGGCCTTGCTGGAAGAAATGTGTCACTGTGGGGATGGACTGTGAGTTCTCATATGCTCAAGCTACTCCTATTGCCTCCTCCAGCACCATGTCTGCCTGCACACCGCCATGTTCCCCGCCATGATGATAATGGACTAAACCTCTGAAACTGTGAGCCAGCCCTAATTAAAATGTTTTCCTTTATAAGAGCTGCCATGGTCATGCTGTCGCTTCACAGAAATAAAACCATAACTATGACAGGAAGGATTCAAAACCATGTTATTTTTCAAAAAAAAAAAAAAAAAAAAAAGGGTCCTGTTTGATGTAGAGTTAGTTGGTGGGGGAAATTGGCTCTACATTTAAAAGAAGTGTGCAGCATTGATGATAAGGCACAGGCTTGCTCTGGGGTAGTAAGAGAAATATACTGAGCCCAGACCCTGCCTCCTAAGGCTTCACAGTGTATAAAACCGTGAATGTGTTTGAAGGACTTTATTTAAAGCAGAGAGCTGAAGGGGTGCCTGCTGGCGAACCATGAAGCCTGAGATGGAATGGAGACCTAAGGATGCTAGAAATGCCGTAAAACTGGGCTGCCTGCCAAGGACAGGGGATGATACCTTCTAGACCTGGCCTGGGAGAGTGACCACTTGACTGCAGGTGGGAGTGTGATAGAGGCAGGGCTGCCCAAGGCATCTGAAGCTCAGAGGATGACACCACGTATGCCAGATTCTACACATGGCATCGGTGAATAGATTTTCCCTGCTGGACTGTGACCTCACTTTGAATCTAATCTTTTCTTGATACGCTCCTATTCCCTTTGTGTTTTAAAGAATGGAGATTTGTGCCATTGTGTGTTATAAATATGTCGTCTTTCTTTTGACTTTACAGAGCTCACAGATAAGTGTATTTTGGGCTTCAAAAGAGACCTTGAATATTGACTTTAGAGGAGGTTTAGAACAGTTAAGACTATGAAAGACCAGTGAAGTTGAAATAAGTACATTTTACATTGGGACACGCCTATGAGCCCCTGGGAGACAGTGGCAGGATGTTATAGTTCAGATCTGAAGTGTTCCCTGTAGGCTCGTGTTTGAAACACTTGGTCTCAGCCTAGTGATTTTGAAGGTGGTGGAGGTGAGGCCTGGCTTGTGGAAGTGGGTCACTAGGGACAGGCCTCGGAAGTTTGCACGCTTTGCCTGCTGGGCTAGCATGATGTGAAGAGTTCTGCTACACATTTCTGCTTCGGGCAAAGAGCTGAAGACCCCAGTGTCTTTCCTGCTTTGGTGAACTGCAACACTTTGAATCAAAATACACTTTTTCATAAGTCGCTTCATCAAGTATTTGGTTAAAGTGATATACACGCAATTACTATCCCATCTGAGCCCCCAGACTGTCTATACCCCTGACCCTAGTCATGCAGGGAGATAGCAGTAAGGAGAAACAGGACACGAAAGAGGCAGTGACTCCAGTCATGTGCAGGCCTTCAGAGTGTTCTCAATGCACAAGATTATTATTGCGGAATACACAGAAGCCTCTAAATGCTGGGCACTGCAATGGATGGAAAAAAGACACAGAGACACAGCCCTATAGTCAAAGCTTGCAGCAATGGACCTTGCAGCAATGTCTCCAAGCATTAGCACATCCATATTCCACTCAGCCATCCCACAAGTACATGCATCTGGATTAGTATTTCTGGGCAGGGTGAAGATTATGTATTTCCCAGCAGCCTTTAAGACAGTGTCAACTCCCCTCTACACACTCAGTCAGAGTAGTGATGGTTGAGACAGGGTCACCTGAAAAAATGTCTGCTCTACTTCCAGTGACTAGTTATGATCCAACTAGATTCTTGGGGCACATCTTGCCTTATTCACATGACGAAGGTCAGCTACACAAAGGTGGAACACAGTATGGACAGGTGTATCTGGAGCTTGATAAATAGATCATACCAAATCCAGAAACAATAGGCCAGCGTGTCTAAGCTGTTACCTCCACAGGAGTGTATGACAGTCTACGTTTGCCCATTATGTTACTTTGCTATTCTGAGCTTTTCTGTTGAATGTGGCTGTATATGGAAACAAACGCTCAAAATTCTGAGGGTTGGGTGGTGTGCAGATGAGGGAGGTAGCACCACAATACTCTGTCCAAGTTCAGTGGGACAGGATGGCAACCAAGATGACCAGAGCATGCAGTGCATATGCAGTAGGGCATATTTAGTTAGGAGAATACTCCTGAAAGTTCCATTTAGCATTCTCTAAACGCTCTCTTTGAAGTTTTCCATGGAGAGATCTCCAGAAATTTCCTGTACATTTTATGTCTAGGAGATCCATGCCCACCATCCATACCCACAAACCCACTGGCTTGGCTTAGCACAGTGTCCAGTGTTAGCTCTGTGCCATGCCATAGCTCAGGAGTGTGGAACTGACTTGGACCACCTCAGCTGTGCCTGCAACAACACTGTCAGTCTCCAAGGAATGGGAGGGGCTGCCTTAGTATGGAAGCATTCAGACTCACCCCTGAATGACAGCACAAGGTCCCTAAATCCAGGGCACTGTCCCCATGCACAGGGCCAGCTCTACATGCAGAAGTCAGGGATGAAGTTGAGCCTGGGTAGCTGGGAACTACAAAGCAATAGGGACCATGCAGGGCAACTGCTCAGCTCAACCTGTTGAATTGCAGTGGAGTGCCATCCCAAGATGGTGGCAGGAAGAAAGGACTGGATGAGACAACGTTGCAAGTATACTTTCTAAAGACTCTTATCTTCAGACTTGGTCTCAAAGTAGAGCCCTGCTATGGGGATTAAATCAGAAAGCCTTGCCCAGGCTGAGCTAGAGGACATCAAGAGGGATGCAGTTCTGATCAAGATCATCTAATTCTGTGCCAAGCCCTCTGCCATGACAATAACCACCGGACACCATCAAAAACACAGGAAAACACACAAGCAGAGGCTTTATTGGCCTCAGTGACTTGAACATTCAAGGGAAACCTCCTTTAAAAATTATGAAAACCATAAAAATAACAAAGAAAACAGCCATCCAATTGGCAATTAGCCGGCATTTGCTTACTTTTAGCTTCACACTGAATCTAACTTTCCTAAGAAAACATGTGAATCATTTTGTAGGAATCATGCAAATATGTAATTATAAATAATTCAAAACAAAAAGTATACTTAAGTGCATAAAATCATGATCAGAAAAAAACAATTCAAAACTAGTGGATACATTTCCAAGGCTTTGTATACACAGCAGTTAGAGCAGGCACACTGATGAAAGCATAACTTGAATGAACTTCGAATCATGGACAAAATGTGATTTCATTTGAGTTTCAATGAATTGAAGAGGTGGTGGAAATTCAGATTACTTCTTTACTGCCTGAGAAGCTAGGTTCTCAATATATTATAGAGGATTAATAATAAATAAAAAAGCAAGATCAGACATTGACAACCCTGTTATGCAAGATAAGTGACCCTCCCAATCTCCAGACGTGAACCGAAGTGGCTGCACCAGGTCACACTGCACAGCACAGCACAGCACAGCACATGCTGAATGGCACCTCATGTCATCTGTGCTACCATGAGTGACTCTGTGCGGGTGACACACACAGCTGCACTGAGGGCTAGCTCTTCTCCCAAGCTAAGTTCACCTCCATTTTCTCCACAGATATTTCCAGCACTGATATGTTTGAATTTACGTTGTGTAGCTAAACCAGATTGTCCGTTTCCACCTCTGCCCATCCTACTCCTGTGAGAACGCCCTGTCCCCTGCTGTGCTGGAAGAACTTCGGGAATGGCCTGACCTCTGTGGCTCAGGTCTCCCAGGAGCACACCGCATGTCTACACTGTTGTCATCTTCTGAGCTGAGTGGACTTGAGGGAGCCACCAAGGCCTGGGTTGTAAACTTCTCAGCACCGTGGTCCCTGGGCTGGGGAGCATCTTGAGTCCCATGTCTATGGAGCAGAGTATACTCTCAGTCCAAAGCTGGGTTTTCCCCCTTAAACCCAGGAGAAAGACACCTCTTTCTAAAGACTAAGTTCAGGACTTACTTATTTTTTCATCTTAAGAACACACACATGCGCTATGGAGTTCTGTCTTGAGACTGACGAAGGAGCAGCAAAGCCCAGTCCTCCATCCCACAAAGATCTGCATCTTCAGAAGTGAGTAGGCTGTATCCATCTTGTATGCTGTGAGATGGCTATTCTAGGTTGTCAGTCTGACTACTTCTGAAATTAACAAAATCCTAAAGCTGGAGTGGTACACTTGTGAGGGGGTCTTTTTTGTGTGCCTAATTTAAAGTGAGACAGTCCACTTCTAAACTGTATTTTTTGATGTAGAAAGACACATCTTTAACGCAGATCTTTTGAGATAGGAAAACCAACCTCTAATCTGGACGATGCCTTCTGCTGGGAGCCTATAGAAGGATGTGGAAGGAAGCCTGCTCTCTTTGCCTGCTTGCTCTCACCCTACTACCACGTCCATTCCTGCACTGGCATGAGAGCTTTACTACTTCAGGATTCCAGCATCTATTGAAGACCAACTAAGACATCCAGCCTCATGGTCTGAACTACTATGAGAGTCTTGGACTTTCTGTTTATAGGCAGCCATGTTGGATTAGCTGGACCACAGCTAATAGTATTGTTGTGTTGATAGAAGGATTCATTCTATAAATTCTAATACTCTATAGAACTCTGGCTAATAATGTGACATCACAAATCTCATATGATCCTATGCAGTTGTGGTAGACTAGGACAGTTATGATTGTGCCATGGAGATCAGGCGTCTTAATGTGCCCAAAATATTCCTTACCTGTCTGCTGTAGACCCATAACATTTATGGTAGTAAACTCCAGCATTTGGAGTTTGCCATGTTGTGTTTTTGTCTTGCTCTCTTCCAGTATTGTCCCAATACCTCTCCTTTGAAAAGGCTGAGAATATATTGTGCCATTATATGGTGAAAGTATTTAATTTGCTTTTAGGTTTTATGGAGAATTTTAATTAAGAGATTGTCTTGAATCTCAGGAGAGACTTTAGATTTTAAACAGTGTTGATACTGAAAGACTATGGCACATTCGCAGCTGGACTAAATGGATTTTTTACCATGGGGGCCAGGGAGAGGAATGTGGTGGTTTGAATGGAAATGTCCCACAATAGCCCAAGAATTTTTTCTGGTGCCTGAAGTGGAAGCTTCTGGTTTCTTTAAAGACTCAATTATGTCACATGATGTATCTCTGGAGGATGTCTTGTGAGAGGACATATGATGCTTTGCTGGGAGCAGACACATGAGAGGGCACGTGATACTTGGAGGAAGTATAAATAGAATGTCACGGACTGCTTTCTCTATTGCTACACTGCTACGCTGTGCAACTTTCTTCACTGGTCTTTGCTGGTCTTTGTTAGTCTTAGCTGGTTTTCACTTCACAGACAGAAATGTTCCAGCAAACTTCTCCTGCTACTCTGGCTGATTCTGGCTGCTTCCACTAACTGATGCTGATTTGGCAGAGCCTTGCTGTTTCTGCTGGATCGTACCACCATTACTGATTTCTGTTGCTGTTTGCTGTTGCCTATTGGACTGGACTGCTGGTATCCTGACAACGCAGAGTGGAACTGGCCCAAGGAACTACCTCTAAACAGGTCCACAACTCATTTTTCCTATTAATATTCTTTTTCCCCTTCCTCTGGTCAGTGGGTTAGAAGTAAGATGGAAGTATTTAAGAACCCTAAATAAAGTAGGTTTTGAAAAATCTAGGCCTACAGGTCTCCACTTGAGAGCACTGTTTGGGAAACTTAGGAGCTGTGGGCTTGCTAGGGGAGGCTCATAACTGGGGCTGGGCTTTGAGGATTCAAAGCTACATGCCTCTTTTTTCAGTTCACTCTCTGTTTCCAGGTTGTGGCTCAAGATGTGAGCCGGATCTACCTTCTGCCACACTTCTCTACCATGATTGACTGTTCTGCTGGAACCATGAACCCAGACAAACCTTTTCTCCTATGAGCTGCCTTGGCCATGGTGTTTCAATAGACAGGCAACCAATAGAATCACAGAGGCCAAAAGGGCTGTAAAAGCTCCATGCTGAGCACACAAGGATGCTGGTGAGTACATCAATACTAGATGTGTGGTTGATCCCCTTCCACTTTTTAATTTTCTCGTCTTAGAGATTTGAGCAACAGAAAAACACTAGCTGCTGTATCTGTAAGTTAGTAGCACAGCATATTCAAAATCAGAGAGCTCTGAGAAGGTGTTTTAGTGTTCTCAGCCTCCAGGAATGTTTGTTTAAAATAACAGAGACAGAGAAACTTGAGGTGGAAATTCGTGGGCTCAGTAAATACCATCTATCTTTATGAGCAAAGAACTCTTTTGGAGCTTGTGACAGTGCTGCTGCTGCCACAGTGCCAAACATCCTGCTTCTATGTGGAGCAGGAGATGGGGCCCTAGGATCACCTGGCATCATATATCATGTGATGGGGCAGAGATGTTTACCTAGGTGAGGCTGGCCTGGTTATTTCCCTGGAAGGTGGCGTGCTCTCTGGGTCTCACCAGACCTCTGGAAGTAGGAGCAGCTTCTGCTCGGCAGGCAGCTGTGTTAATGGCGTACACATTCAACTGCTGAACACTATCCTGTTGTGCCACCAATACCATGTGAAAATTCCCTTCCTTCTCCTGATGAACTGCCTCCCACCACACACGTGGCGACATCCATGAACTGGCACTCCTGTAGCGGTAGTCTCATTTTTGTCATGTGCTGGCCTTCCTTCAGCGAGGAACAGCTCTGGCTGTGAGGGAGGCTTTCCTGGACTCGGGCTATGAGTGGCTGTTGGGCAGTCGGTGCATGCTTAATTTATGCTTGAACAAAACCCCGTGCATTCATTTAAACTGTACAGGCTTGTTTTTGGAGAAGTCTCCAGCGTGCAGAAATGGTAAGTATCAGGTGGTTATCCTGCCTACTCATTCTGCTCCTCCGTGGATGTCCACAGTGTTGACACCCGAGCTGAGGTGTCTTGGAAGCCGCACAATCACAGCGTGAGTAGATGTTGACAGACTGGTGTTCCTTCTGTGTGCTGCATGCCCTCTAGCTTTGATGAATGGATAATGATGTGTGTCCTTCCTGCAGCAGCTCGGAAAATACCTCGGCTGAGCTACAACTCTGTCTGTACCCTGCTTCCCTTCCCCTTCCTCTGTGATATGGGAGACTACTTCCATTTCCCTGTCTCGGTGGCATCGCCCTTTCCAGATTGTCACATATGAGAAACCATGCAGGCTTTAGGCTTTATCAGTCTGGATCATTTTATTCAGCCATATGCATTTAATTTCCCTCCTGGTCTCTTCACAGCTTAGCAGCTCAGTTCTTTCTTTTCTTTCCTTCCTTTCTTTCCTTTTTTCTTCCTCTTCCTCTTCCTCCCTGCCTCTTCCTCCTCACTGAGTACTGTTCTACTGAATGACCACACCACAGATGACTTACATATTCAACTGTTGCAGGGATTCCTAAACATTTTAGAGGTTTTCTTTTCAGTCTACACTCTCACCAGAGTGTCAGAACATTCTAGATGCTGCCTATCTGAAGCAAGATGTAACTTGGTTACTTTTATATATTAGGTATTCTTGCATAGCAGTATCTCACTGTGGTCGGAACTTGCGTTTCACTTATAGAAACACGGTTAAAAATAGTATAGGTTTTGTTTATTTGTTTTAACTATTCACAGACCTTTGGTAAAATGTCAAGGGTATTTGTCTATTATTTGACCACTAGTTATGCAGTAGTTAATATAACTACTAGATTTTTAAAAAAATCTATATCTTGGGCTAATATGCTTTTGAATCTATGTCCGGTCTTTAAATTATTGTAACTGTATATTTTATATAAAATAAACTTATATAAATTTAAATTCAATTTCTTTTTTAAAATTTTATTAATTTATTCAGAGTACAACTCAATTGTTATCCCATGACTTGTATCCTCCCATTTCTCCCTCCCTGCCACTTTCACCCTATTCTCCTCCCCTAGGTCTATGACCGAGGGGGACCTCCTCCCCCACTATATAGTCGTAGGCTATCAAGTCTCATCTTGGTAGCCTGCTTATTCTTTCTCTGAGTGCCACCAGACCTCCCCACCAAAGGGAGGTGGTCAAATATGGAGCACCAGAGTTCATGTCGGAGTCATTCCCTGCTCTCCACATAACTGTGGAGAATGTCCTGTCCATTGGGTAGATCAGAGTAGGGGTTCGATGTTTACTACTGTATTGTCCTTGGTTAGTGCAATAGTTTGAGCAGACCCCTCCTGTGCCCCGATCCACCCAATTTCTTACTTTTTCATAAGTCATTCCTTTTTAGAAAGTTCCCTAAAACTCCAGCTCCTGAGTATAAGGCCCATGTTTCGTATTACAATTTTAGCTCATGCTTGAGCTAGTGG
Source organism: Acomys russatus (assembly GCF_903995435.1). NCBI lineage: Eukaryota > Metazoa > Chordata > Mammalia > Rodentia > Muridae > Acomys > Acomys russatus. The sequence continues at coordinate 67,082,714 of NC_067156.1, forward strand.
CTGCTGTGAGCTCATGTGTCCCATGGTGTTTGGGGAGAGATAAAGGTGATTGTTCTGCAAGGGGATGTCCGGGCGTCCTGGTGAAATAAGAGAAGAGTTACCATTTCTTTCTTGGGTGTGTTTGGACATTAATATACTGCTCTATTTCTCATGTATCTAATGTTGCAACACAGACTTCAGAAATGAAGAAATAAAGTTTTATAGGAAAAGAAGCAGCACACTGATTTTTCATCAGCTGACAGAACGTGCAGAAGAGCAGGGAGAAGCACTGAAGAAAATGCCCTCCCACACAGGAAGTAGAATATTTCCACTGTAGCTTTTAAGACTTAATTTTCAAAGGTAAAAAAAAAAGTTAAAAATCTTTATTGTAAAATATAACATGCCTAAGTAAAATTTATGATTGTCTTCATATAGATGCCAGGAGAGGAGGAATTGCAGTCAACCAGAGCAGTACAGCAGGCAGAAAATTATATTTTAAAAATACAATGTATCAAGCCTCAGAGCTAAGGAAAACTGGTTGGTTACTGCTATACTGGTTGTGCCACTATTGCCCTAGTTGGCAAATCTTGCCTGGTAGATTGGTAGTGTGGCACAGATGGGTCGATATATGGAGCCTGGTCCTATTGGCGTGGCTCTGCATGGAAGACTTGCTAGGTGTGTGTGTTCGGTGGGAAGACAGAGAATCAAAGTAGTAGGTAGAGAGTGTGGCATGTCTCAAGGTCTAGGGTACAACACGAGGGCTGTGGAGTCACAGGAGCTGGGTGTGTAGATGACAACTGCCTTTGCCTTGGGGACAAGGGTGAACCATATGAGCTGATACACTACTGCACCAGAATCTACAATGACCATTCACAACACAATTTATTTTAGTAGATAAGGTTTGATGAAAGATAAAGGAAATATGAACTTTTGAGAGATGAGTCGCTAGAAGGTTCTAGGAAGGCTGAGTATGATTATGCCGTAGAATCAGCCCCACATCAGGGCGTTCAGTGGCTCAGGCAGGCAGGGGCAACGGGCTTCTTACTATACATCATGCTTGAGGTGCTCTTACTTGGTAACTCCCGTCTCACACGGGGCTTGTGGGACCAGCAAACATGTATCCAAGTATGCACTCCTTTTGAAATACTACACAGATTTTCACACTTGTGTATAAAGATATTCTCCAGTATTGAGCCCCAAGAGATGTTAGTTATTTAACAGCCTGGATACAGGCCCTTGATTGGACACCCTCAAGAGACAGTTAGGTCCCACAACGTACGTGTTTCTCTCTCAGGCTCTGCACCTGGACTGTGTTTTGCTGCCTACGAGCCTGTCGCCTTATTGCGCATGCCCAGCCATGGCGGGGCACTCAAAGCGATCCTTCCTCAGTGTGCGATTATGAATCCTCCTTCTTCTAAACTATATGTAAATAACTTCAAAACAACCAGAAAAAAAAAAAAAAACCCCACCAGCTCTTTAGGGCTTGAAACTTCACTCTTATCGTCAAATATTGAATCAAGCATGTTGGACTGCCATCATTATAAGCGCAAATATTGTCTTCTGCCTGCGGAAGCAGATCCTATTTTATTAGCCCAGAAAAAATGTGCTCAAACAGACACTTGAGAGATAAGTGAAAATTCCATGGGTGAGAAAGAGAGTATTTAATATGAACAATATCCGTGTCACTGCGGAGCATCTGCTAGGAGGGGGCGCTTCCCGCCTTCCTCTCATCTGCTCACAGCCTCCTCTGGAATTATCTGCTTCATGACTTTACATAAAAGACAGTTTCTGATAAATCTGGTTCAACAATTAATATGCAGTGTAACTTGTGATTAGAGGGATGAATTGGAAGTAATGAAGGTTTAAAAATAGAAAACAGATGTAATATTTTAAATGACATTTTCTTGGTACTGTATTTATTGCCCTCTTTCAGTAATTAGTAAAATGTTTTCAGATTTTAAAAACAGCTTATTACTGTGAACACAATAAACCCATATGTGTAAAAAACAAATAAGAAAGCCGTGAGAAACAGATGATCCTTCCTTTGGGGTGTGGATGAAGGAAGACATTGAGAAAGGATACTGCCACAAAATGCGGAAGGACAAAAAAGCCGACACTGATGGTAACTGGGAGCTAACCCGGAGCCGAGCATAGCTGTGAACCCACCTCCTGTCACTGAGCAAAAATAGCTTGGAAGATACAGAAGAAGATTTGGAACATACCATTTTCCCTGGTCTTCTTTTAATTTCTACAACTTGTAAAACAGATGAGTTCAATGCCTACTTATAAAACACCATCCAGTGTATCTTACGGAGTTCTTTACTCCTTAGTTTCAATTTTTTAAATTCACATTTATATTTTAATTGTAGAAATGTGTGGGCTAGTGTATGGGACTTTGATGCAGTGTTTAATTATCAAATCAAGTAGTTAATGTTTCCATCTCCCTAATTTTTTTTTTTTAATTTTAGAGTAAATACCCAATAGCCAGTGAGGATGAGGGAGATGTGGTCCACACACAGTTGTATTCATCTATAAAAAAGAATAACCTCTTGTTCCTAGTAACATGATAGATGGAAGGGGGCAGGTTTTGCTAACTGAGATAAGTCAGGTGCAGAAGGACAGACCCTGAGTGTTCTTTGTCTTGTGTGTGGTTGTCGGGGAACCATCCCCCAGAAAGCAGCATAGAGATGCTGAGAGATCAGGGAGGCTGGGGTGGACAGAAAGTCAGGGGAGGCCAGCTGCCTGGGCGAGTGGGAGGGAGAGCTGAGGGGAGCTCTCCACTGCCCACAGTGGACCAGAGTCCACAGCCATCAGGACTCCTGAAAGACAGAAGTTTGAGCACTCACAGTTTCTTTAGAAATATAGAAATGAGTGGAGAGGCATGGCCCAGACCTGTAACTTCAGCACGGCAGGCCTTGAGACAAGTTCTGGGCCAGCTGGGGCTAGAGTGAGACCCTGTCTCAAACACAGACTGCATGACTGGAACGGAAATGGGGGATCCTTTGGGAAACCTTGGGAAGCAGATGTCACTCTTAATCCCTTCATCCTTGTGTGTCTGTGGCTTCTGAGGGCGGCATCTAAGAGACCCTGTGGGTCTCTGGCTTTGCAGACCTCTCAAGCCACAGGCTGCTAATGGGAGCAAAGACTTCTGTGGTACTTCATGAGCAAACAACAAAAACAAACAAACAAACACAAAACAAAACAAAAAAACCAGCCCCCTCCCCCCCAAAAAAACCCAAACAAACAAACAAAAATGCAAAAAACAAAACCCTTCTGCAACCATCAGTTGGCCAACCATCAGAAACAGGGTCACCGATATGTTTATAAAAAAGAAACCATGAATATAACTTTGTTTTTTAACAGAATTTCATTTTTTTTCTCATTTTATCAGAGTGAGCTTTTGCTTGAGTCCAGTGGCAACTTTAAAAGCAAAGTGAAATGCCTCCACCTTTTTATTGATGCAGCAGGAGGAGGTAGCATCTGCCCCTTGAAGCTCTTCTCAGAGGTGTTGCTGTGTCCCTGGTTGTCACTGGTATGCTAAATCTCAGGAAGCCAGCGGGACAGGTAGGGTGGGGGTCGGGAGCAGGGAAGCAGAGAGTGATTAAGGGACAAACAGAAGCCACAGGAATTCCTAATATAAACTGATAGAGCACGTTTTGGTTTTTAAAGGTAGCCTAGCTGATTGAAACTGGCTAGTTGTCAAACTGTTCTTCCATCGTGTGTAGTCAGTCACAGGCTTCTTAGCCACAGTGAGATGGGCACCAAGGCTGCTGCTATCATGTAGCCTCCCCGAAGTGCTTATGGTGTTAATTAAAAAATGTTTGAATCTCCTGCAATTACTGTATTCAACGCACCGAGAGTGGTATTAAAATGGAGTAAGAGGGGGAGCCTGGGACAGAAGACCATAGAGAAGAAGGATAGAGAGGAAACCCAGGGACAGGGAGGAATAGAGAAGGGCGGAGCAAGGAAGAAACAGGAACTTGGAGCAGAGGGGAGCAAGGAGGGAGGGGCTTAGGAGGGCCAGGGTCAAGAAAGGACCTAGGTGAGTGCGCAGGGTGATATGGCAGTATCCTGTTCCCAGTCTAGGAGGAAAGAGAAGTGAGTTCCAAGCATCAGTCAGTGCTGGACAGAGGCGGTGGGTAGAGCCTGTCACAAGCAAGGGCGCGGAGTTGAGACGTACAGAGCAAGTCTGACTCAGGAGGTTGGGCCTGAGACCCCAGTGTGAGCAGACCCGACCATCTGTCAGACAACAGCAAGAGCAGACTAAGGAGGCACTTCCTTCGGGAGATTTAGTGTTCACCACGCAGATGGTAGCAACATTAGGAGATGAACAGGGTTCAGAGACCAGACACCATCATGGAGTCAAACGAAGTTGAATCCCATCTCCCCTCACTGGCTCCTAGCACCGCCCACACTTCCCTTCCCGCAGCCTTGAGTCTAGCCTCGCTCTTCCCTTCACCTGGGACCAAGAGCGTCTCTAAGGTGCCTCCAGGTGCTACTGAGCAAAAGCAAAGCAAAGAAAGAACAAAACCGAGGACTCTGACCTGCTGGTAAATTTCTCTGTTGGAAAAGCTGCCTGAGGGGAGAGTGACAGGGCAGAGCGACCTGCAGGGCAGCTTTTGGAGGGACCCACTCAGACGAGGAGAAGCATGTCAGGAAGAGACAACCAGAGCAGACGAGCAGGGAGTAAGAGAGCAAGTTCCCAGAACACAGTTTTTCCGTAAGATGAAATATTTAGGAGCTGGAGAAATGACTCCGTGGGTAAAATTCTCACCGTGTAAACCTGAACTCAGACCCTCAGCACCCATGTGAAAAGGTAGGTGCAGTGCCATGTTCCTGGAACCCCAATGCTGGGGGCATTGCCACCCTAACCCTTATTCTAACCAAAGAGATTTCCACGAGAGACCCCATGTCAAAAATTAAGGTGGAGAGTGACAAAGACTCCTGATACTGATCTCTGGCCTCCACATGCACTCTTAATAGGCACACACACACACACACACACACACACACAGACATACATGTATACATAGATACACACATGTGTTTAGGAAGTCTCCAAATTTCTTTATAATCTCATCAAAGTTCATGCCTCCACCACTCTATGTACACTAGTCAAACTTATCGCAGAATTAATTGTTAAGAATTAGTTCAAGGTCAGACTCTGGAGGGCCAGGGATGGAATTAACGTGTGTGCTGCATTCCTTCTCACCTACCAAAGCACTTCAGACGATGTCAGATGGCTAGGAAAAAAATGACATCATTAAGACAGTATTGAAAATCTCCATGGCATTCTCTCATTTAATCTTAAAGTGATGTTTTATACTTACACATATTAATATTCAAATCAAAGGCGAACAGACACACCTGGCAGGTGTTAGTTGGTGTTTCTGTGGATCTATGTGCATAAATTATAGGTCATGACTTTCTTTGTTTCTGCGTGCACAAAAATATTGACAATGTGATGTTAGTGTAAATGCTACAGTTATGTATTACACCCCTTAGGGTATTCAGCTATTGATGATGATGATGGTGATGATGATGATGGTGATGATGATGGTGATGGTGATGATGATGGTGATATTCATGGTTTTTTTTTTTAAGAAGACATGCTTTTAAATGTAAGGCCACTTATTCTAGGAGACAATGTTTCAGACAAGAGCTGCCAGTGTCTCTGGAACACTGAATACTTCACTCCGCTTCCTCCTTCCTGGCATAGTTTTGAACTTGAAATCGGCTGTGCTTCTCATCCTAATTTTTTTCCTCTGTGATTCTTTTTTCCCAACCTTTGCTGGAGTCATGCAGTTTCATCGTAGTACATTCTTATTCCTACTTCATCTCTCTGAGTTATCTGATCTGTGGATTCATGTTTGCCACTGATTTTGGAAAGTGTGTCACTAATTTGAAAAAACAACTTTAAATATTTTTCTATATTATCTATTGCGCCAATGGGTGTTTCCATCTTGTGATATCTCAACACTTAAATACTAAGTGAACGTGAAGACACACATGTAGGTGGAATATAAATACATTCTGATTTTATAAGGGATGATAAATGTATGGTAAAGATTCTAGGCTTTGTTTTAATTCTCTGGAGAGTGTTGTTTTGTTTAAGTAACCAAATAGGCTACAGATTAAACACCATGAAACTGTGTGACTGGTTTTGCAATGTGGGGGTGGGGCATTCCTGAAGAATGCCCAAGTAAGTGTTCCGGTCTGTTGATTTGTCCTCTCTCAGTCTTCCGTGCCCTTGTCAGTGTGTTCTTTTTCTCTAGGGGTATGAGGTGGCTTAGAGCAGAAGAAAGCAGGCCTTCTCTGACACACATGAGCCACATTGCTACACCTTGACCTCTCCTAGGTGGGTTATTTTGTACTGTGGGCATTAGTGAGTCACCACACTATGGATAAAACAGAGATACGTGGACCCACAATCCTGCTCACCTTCTGCGATCTGTGCATCTTAGAGCAGCTTCCTGCCTAGGCCTCCGAAAGTCCCTTGAACAAATCTACCAAACCCTTCACAATTAAGGGCGTGTGCGGGGCCCCGAGTGGACTTCTGGGTCACTTCTCTTGTGTCTTCATCCTGTCCTTTCTAGGTCCTTCAGCCCAAGTCTTGTCTCCTCCCAGGTCAGCTAGCTACAGTCCCCTTGTCCTCTAGCCAGTGGGCTATGCTTAGGGATGTCCCCGCTCCCCCTCCCCCAATGCCAGACCCCTATGCTCGCACATTGCTTTTGATTTCTGGTCTCTCTGCTTTGTGTTGTCATGGCTGAATGCCAACAGCACCCAGTTTCAGCATTCTCCTGGGAGCTCTTACTTTGCAGAACCAAGCCAGCAGAGTTGCAAGAAGCCACTGTGGTGGAGACACACAGGGAGCCAGCCTGGGGAAACCTCCTCAACTATGAAGGTGAAGAAAACATATTTCTAAATAAGTTAAACTCCAGAGAGCTCGTTCTTAGCAGAACTTTACTAAAGAAATGCAACAGGAAGTTCAAGTTTCTCACGTGAAGGTGAGAGGGGCCGGAGTGATGACGAACTCCGGGAGGAGAGACAGAATGTCCTGGTGACAGGGGCACTTGCAGGCTTGCTTCTCATAAGCCTGCCTTTACTCATGTATAGCTGTGCTGTGGATATGTTGCTAGAGCTAATATCAAGATTAAATTTCAGGCACATGAATTTGGACAGTTAAGCCAACAAATGGTTAGTGTTAGAACTGTTTAATGATGTAGCATTCAAATTGTGACTGCATTTGTCCTGGGGATGCTGTGCTCCGCTTGGGGACTAAGGAGTGATTCCTGAGAATCGCACCTGGGTGCCCCACTGGACTCAAACCAGCCTTCTACATCTCAGGAAGTTCCCGTGAAGAGTGAGTAAGCAGCAGGATGTGTTAGAGCTGTGTCTGACGCAACATGTTAATCAATAACAATGGATGGATTGTTTGGAGTTTCATGAGAACAGAATTTAAGTGTCCTCACAGGGAGAAATAATCACTGCTGTGCAAAGTGACAGGTGTGTTCACTGGCTCGGTGGTGTCACTTCTTCCACAGTGTACACAATTAGAAATGACCACCACTGTGCAAGATGACAGATTTGTTCACTCACTCACTCAGTGGTGTCACTCCTTCCACAGTGTACACAATTAGAAATAATCATCAGTGTGCAAGCTGACAGGTGTGTTCACTGGCTCAGTGGTGTCACTCCTTCCACAGTGCACACAAAAATAATCACCCCTGTGCAGTGTCTCTCCTTCTACAGTTGTAATATAATGATGGCCAGAGAGACAGCACAGCCAGTGAAGGGTCTAGATGCACAAGCCTGAGTGTTCGCGCTTTGTCCCCAGAACTCACACAGAAGCCAGATGAGATGGCCTGGATGTGTGATCACAGCACTCCTGTGGCAAAATGAGAATTGGAAGCAGCAGAACTATCCTGAGTTCAAAGGTCAGCTAACCTGTAGTACACAGTGAAGCAAGGGCCAAGCCCTAATAACTATTCTCTGGCTTCTACATGTGCCCAGTGGCATGTATATTCACACACACACACACACACACACACACACACACACACACACACACACACACACACACACACCCTGCACATTTGCATAATAATTTTTAAAAGAAAAATAAATGACACAGTCAACAGCAATTTTTTGTGATTTTTCTTTAATTCACTTCACATCATGGTCCTAGCCCCATCCCTCCTCTCCTCCCAGTCCCAGCCTCTCTCCCTCTCCTCCTCTCCCCTCCCTTATTCCTCAGAAAAGGGGAGCCCCCCTTTCCCATCCACCCACCCAAGCTCATCAAGTCACACCAGGACTGTGTGTATTCTCTTCCCCTGTGATCTGGCAAGGCAGGGGATAGTGATCAAAAAGCAGGCATCAGAGTCCATGTCAGGGACAGCCCCTGCTCCTCTTATTAGAGGACCCACATGAAACCTGAGATGACCATTGGCTACATCTGTATAGGGGGCCTAGGTCCAGTCCATGCATGGTCCTTGGTTGGTACTTCAGTCTCAGCAAGTCCCTCTGGGCCCTGGCTAGTTGATTTTGTTGGTCTTCTTGTGCAGCCCCTGTCACTTCCAGGTCCTTTTTTCCTTCCTTGTACTTTTTCACAAGACTCCCTCTGCGTTGCCTAGTGTTTGGCTGTGAGTCTCAGCATCTGTTTAGAACCACTGCTGGGTGGAGCCTCTCAGAAGACAACTTTGCTAGGCTCCTTTCTGCAAGTATAGTGGAGTATTGTTAGTAGTGTCAGGGGTTGGCTCTCACCCATGGGGTGGGTCTTGGGTTGGTCCAGGCATTGGTTGGACATTCCCTCAATCTCTGCTCTATCTGCTCTATCTTTATCCATACACATGTTATAGACAGGATAAATTATGGGTCAAAGTTTTTGTAGTGGGCTGGTTTTCTTTCTCTACTAGGAGTCTTGTCTAGTTAGAGGGTGTCCTCTTGAGACACAATGGCCCCTGCTACTAAGAGTCCCTGCCAGAGCCCCCCTCATATTCTCCAGGAGCCTACCCTGACTTAGGTCTCCAGCTTGTCACAGGGATGCCCCCACACAGTTTCTCTTTTCTCTGCAGGCCATCTGTCCTCCCACACCTACTCTCCTCGGGTCAGATCTCTACCCTCATACCTCTCTGCGCTCCCTCTCCTACCTGGTCCCTCTCTTCTGCCACTACCTCTGTCTTTCCTATTTCTCCTTCTGAGTGATACTTGAATATCCTCCCTTGGATCCTCCTTGTTACCTAGCTTCTTTGGGTCTGTGCATTGTAGTAGGTTCATCCTGTACTATATGGCTAAAATCTACTACTTATAAGTGAGTACATAGCATGTGTGTTTTTCTGAGTTTGGGTTACCTTACTTAGGATGATCTTCTCTAGAGCCACCCATTTGTCTGCAAGTTTCATGATTTCTTTGTTTTTAATAGCTGAGTAGTATTCCACTGTGTAATTGTACCACTGTTTCTTTATCCATTCTTCAGTTGAGGGATATCTAGGTTGTTTCCAGGTTTTGGCTATTATTAATAAAGTTGCTATGAACATAGTTGAGCAAGTGTCCTTGTTGTATGGTGGAGCATCTTTTGGGTCTATGCCCAGGAGTGGAATAGCTATGTCTTGAGGTAGAGCTATTCCCAATTTTTCTGAGAAAGCACCAGATTGATTTCCAAAGTGGTTGTACCTGTTTGAACTCCCACCAGCAATGGAGGAGTGTTCCCCTTTCTCCGCATCCTCGCCAGCATGTGGTGTCACTTGAGGGTTTTTTCTGGTTTTTGTTTGTTTGTTTTGTTTGTTTTTTAATCTTGGCCATTCTGACAAGTGTAAGATGGAATGTCAATGTCATTTTGATTTGTATTTCCCTGATTACTAAGGATGTTGAGTAATGAATAGCAATCTTATTTTTATTATTTGACAGTATTTTAAAGTCATTAAGGCTACATTCACATTTACATGTTTCAAATATGTTTCTTTTAAGCTCTGTAGGTAGCATGTCCCTATAATCTCAGCATTCAAGAGATGCAGGCAATATAGTAAGACTCGGTTTCAGAAACAATTGCCTCCTTTTGCATATAAGATATCATGAGTTGATATGCAGTGGAACATAACGTTAACCTTTATAATTCAATTTTTTGAAAATATTAAGGGAACACATAGCAATTTAGCCAGGCCATAGTTTCATTGATTCATAGAATATGTGTGTTCCTCTTTTTGTTTAAATTATAATATGGGCACTACAAAAAACACGTAAGGTATTTGTGATAATTTGTGATACTTTGAAAAATAATTATTTCTAAGTCAAACTGTACAGCCTCCAGGTGTAGCCCAATCAAAAGGCTTAAACAAGGTGTCATTGTCACTCAGAGGATATGAGGACCATGGCTAGACTCTGTTGTCCCTGGACCACAGCCAGGCAGACAGGAACTTTCCTTTTATCTCTACCACACACCTCCTCTTGCTTCTGTCTAGACCTCAGTGAGGACAGATACTGCCTCATCCTATGTACACCCCAGCCATGGGCTGTTGGAGGTTGGTCTGCTGTATTTTGATGCTAAGCACTGCTTGTGGTCTCTGCCCCACCTGTACCTTGCCTAAGAGCCTAAACTGTTGGACCAGTAAAACACCTGGGCAGGGCAAATGGGATGGGTGTGGCTAAGGTTCCAGGTCTTGGGGAGACAGAGAGAATCTGGGGAGGAGGAGGGACCTGAGGAAAAGAAGGAGGAAGGAGGCTGGTGCCAGGGGTTAGGTGGAGAAGCACATGGCCAGTGTGGATGGAAGATTTGGCTCAGATGAAGAACATAAGCAAGTATTTGGGATTATGGATGGGAGGTAGCTTGATAGAAATTATTAGAAGCAGATGGCATGGGATTGGGGCAGGTATGGGATACCTGGCCCACTATTGGAAGTAGCTTAGGGGATTGATATCTGCCCTGCCCCAGGTCAACTAAGGCTATTTTGAAATATAACAAGTGTCTGTGTCTTGATTGATTGCTAGCAGGTTATAAAATACTGCCATAATAATAATTATAGATCTAATAATAGAGATTATTAGGCCATAAGGGTAAAAACTACAGCAATGGGAATGCCATTTCCATATTTTTCTCATGAAGAAGTTTCTAGGAAGCCGGTGTTTGAAGATCCTGTCACAACAAATCAGTAGCTAACACCCGGCCCATCACTGGGTCGGGAGCTGAGGAGGGCAACTCCTCTCACCTTCATGGGGGATGGGAAGGAAGAGGTTTATCAGCTGTGCCACCCCATCTTAAGAATCAGGCTTTCCACAAGCGTAGAGATGGGCCTCACTGAGAGGAACAGCTGTCTGGACAGAGCGGCTGAGGAGCACACAAGAGCTCCCAGGTGAGAGTGGGTTTGTTTTATCTACTGTATCACATGTGCTCCCACTTGGGCTGCCAGTCAGCAGCTCACAGGTGCAAGTGTGTGCCTGGCGACTACTAGCGCTGGGAATTGTCCCCAGCGAGGCACAGGTAGGGACCAGGCTGCTGTACTGGCAAGGAGAATGCAACAAATTTGGGAGGTTCTGCCATTAGAATACAGAGGGGGCCCAGAACCACCAGAGCAGAATAAAATACTCAGAACCCTCACATGTAGTATAAAACAGAAGAACAGAGAGGCAGAATTGTCTGAACCCTGGGTCTCCCATCACAAACAGTTGCATTTAGTTAATAACTCACAAGCGTGCAGTTACTGGCCGGGAGCAACTGAAGTTGTGCAGAGCAGTAACGCACATGGCTGTCACAGCTTTACACTGGGATGCATTTGATCCCCCACTGCTGCCCTGGGCATCTGAGGAGATTCTGTGTTCTGTGTCTACCAATGACGTAAACCACGTTCCTTCTTTAAGTCTGAAGTATGATTGCTGACAGCCTCACACCTGACAAAGGTTTGGCTGTCACCCTCTCAGGGGGACCTCGTGGAGAGTAGACAGAGAATCGGCCCATGCCTACGTCTATGCACAAGGGGCTTTCCCAGAAGTTAAGGAAGTTTGTATCTCAGATTACTTCTGCTTTTACTCAAGATTATTACAATATTGGTGCTTAAACGTGCCGTCTGCCATCTTCCCCAAATTCTGGGCTTCTCCCTCCTTGAATGGACAATTTGCAATCACCCAGTCATCACCTGGACCGTAGAATGATGAATCAAATGCATTGAATGAAAATAAATTTTATTTAGAAAAACTAAATACGCCTCTATGGCCAAAGAAACTCCTTATGAAATGGTGTGCATGGCTCTGGCAGTGGTGGAGCTAAAGTCTAATTTAATTGTGTAACAGAAGCTATTGTGCCTTTTGGACCAGCCCTCTGTATTAGTGCTCATACAAAGCCTGTCCTGTGCAGCTGGAGAGAGAGGGTGCCGTAAATCACAACAGGTGGACCGGAGAAGCTGTAAGGTAGAGAGGGTGGGCAAGGGTGACCTGTCCCTGCAGGTGGCTCAGGGGTATCACAGAGCCTTGTTGGGACCTCTCATCCTTTTTTAATATTCTAGAACCACAAACAAGAGAGTGGGAGAAGAACAGCTGGTGGTAAAGGGAAGAGCAGTGGAGGTGAAGGGTGAAGACAGCCATGCCATAGCCCCGAGATGAGCAGTGTCTTAGTTACTGTTCTACTGCTGTGAAGAGACACCATGACCAAGGCAACCTTTGGAAGAGGTTATTAGAGGCGTACGGTTTCAGAGCATTAGAGTCTATGATCATCAAGGCACCCCTGGGGAAACACATCCTCTAATAAGGCCACACCTCCCAAACAGTTCCATCAATTGTGGACCAAGCATTCAGATACATGGACTGATGCGGACCATTGGCCACCGCAGGCACCCTGACTGCCTGGCTTCCATGTTGGCCTTCTGAGTGAGAGGACAGTGGAGGAGGGCTTCCAGTCTCTGTATCTGTAGCCATACACTTCTTAGGACATCTGGCTGCCCCCAAGATCTATGCATAGGGCCTAGTGTGTGCAGCTGCCTGAGATCAGGCTGAGTAGCACACAGGGTGGAAGAAGTCCAGTGACCAAGGTGGCTGCCAACGTCCCTTCTCCTCTGTGACCATCGTTGATTCGGTCACTTGATGCACACAGTTAGGAGTTCAAGGAGAAGATGTGAGAAGCACATCGCCAACAAGAAGGGAGTGACAAAGCTGGCATCTGCCGATCCTGCTAAGCAAGAACTGAGCTAGCGAGTAGGTGAAGTGAGGACATGATGTGTTCAGAAATTACCAGATGGCCAAAACAGCCTGGTGATGGACACCTGCCTAATGCTGGAAGCCTGTGACTCATCAGGCATGGAGCTGGGGATCATCTGTGTGATCTGCCTGAGCCTCAGTGTGACAGCCATTGGTTACCCAGTGTCACCCACATCACCTTATTCTCAGGATGACTCTCTTCCTTATTCTTCCTTATCCTGAAGATAGACACCCAGCTCAGTGAACCACAGTGCAAACAGGTGTGGCCAATGATCACTAGTCACCTGGGAGACATTAGGTCAACATCAGGACCACAGAGCTAGCTTGGCTGAGTTTGATGATGGATTCCAAGGACTGAGGACCCTGCCTGGAGACTTCCTACATGTACTGTACATGTCACTCTGGAGGCCCAGGTACAGAGACTCTACAGACTCAAGGCAACACTGCCAGCAATGTCTGAGCCACAGAGCAGAGCATGATGGGTATTTTTCAGGCAGGTGGCCACCACAGTTTCTTACATAGCTGAGTGGAAGGGAACAGTCGCTGTGAGGGTGATTTGAGAGAAGCCAGCAACAGACTGTAAAGCAAATGGTCCTGTGTCTTTATTGGAGGGGAGAGAGTTGTGCTGTGTGTGGACCTCCTCGCCCTCCTCACTGTCCTGCTCAGCAGAAAATGAAAAGGAAGGAGGAGTATCCTGACCATGACTCATGAACAACAGCCCTGTAGAAACGCAAACTCTGGAGGCATCATCATGACCTTTTCTGAATTACTGTAAAACAAAACAAAAAACAAAAACAAACAAACAACAATAACAAAAACAGAGGGACATCTGACACTAGTTCCTGGAAGCAAGACATGGTCACTAGGAATCAGAGAAATGTGTGACACACTTGGAGATGTAGGGCACTCTAGTTCCCCATACTTTCCTGTGACAAATGTGTGTTCTGGGGAAATCTCCTGGAGCTGGTGCATCTGGCCTCTAGTGCCTATGGAGCCACCTGGCCATGTGTCACTGAGCCCGGCTTTCTGCTTTCCAGCTGGCACTCAGGTACCAAGCTGACAGCCTGAATCCATCACGTGGATGAAAGGGTTAAAACCTGACATCTTTTTAGTAATTTTAGGGTGATTCTCTTTATCAGCGTGACATCCATGCTCAGAGTGCTCTTGCTACAATATTCTCTTAAAAGTACACTTGTCAGGGTCCATTTGCGCCCAGCTACCTTGATGGTGACATCAGCCATGCCTGTGGTTCACCTTGTGACCTTACAGAGACAGCAGATGGGCCTGGTAATAAATCCCGATTATTAGTGAAGGAACCACTAGCTTGAAAGGCGGCTTTACGCCGTGATTCTTGTTATCTGCTGGACAGGGAGTTGTAATCTCTGTCAGGGAGGGGGCGGGCCATGAGGAGCTGCTGTGGTCCTGTGTCCACACCCCATCCCCCCTCTTCCCAGCCCCTCCCTTCTCTTTTCTTCAGTCCCTTACTCCTCTTTTCTTTCCTCTTCTTTTCTTTCTTCTTTCTCTCTTCCTCCCTTTTACCTCTCCCCTGCCCTTCCCCTTCTTTCCCTCCTCCCCTCCTCCCCTCCTCCCCTCCTTCCCTCCTCCCCTCCTCCCATCCTTCCCTCCTCTCCTCCTCCCATCCTTCCCTCCTCCCCTCCTTCTCTCCTCCCCTCCTTCCCTCCTCCCCTCCTTCTCTCCTCCCCTCCTTCTCTCCTCCCCTCCTCCCCTCCTTCCCTCCTCCCCTCCTTCCCTCCTTCCCTCCTTCCCTCCTCCCATCCTTCCCTCCTCCCCTCCTTCCCTCCTCCCCTCCTTCCCTCCTCCCCTCCTTCCCTCCTCCCCTCCTTCCCTCCTCCCCTCCTTCCCTCCTCCCCTCCTTCTCTCCTTCCCTCCTTCCTTCCTCCCTTATATCCCTCTTTCTTTCCTACATGAAAAAGAAGCTGCCATCATAGGAGGAGGCTCAGGTGGCAGCCATGATGTTGAATCCTTGCCTCTAAGATTCTTAAGAAACAATATATATTAGTTGTAATTCATACTTATTTATACATTTTGAGATCTAATCATGACCTTTTTGAAATTCCTTTAGACTATGAGCATTGATGGTCACATAAATTTCCAAAGAGGATTGGTTACAGACTGACCTGCCTTGGCATGGAAATTTAGCCTGTGTTCTTTTATAAACCTGGATTTTATGAGCCCCTTCCCCCATGTTTTTGAAAATGGAAACAATAAATACTGCCTTTACAAAAGTTCTCAGGTGTGTTTTAGAGATTCTCCCATAAGTCAAAATTTGGGGTAAATATAAACCATTTTCCTTTTAACCTATAGCTTACCTATGGGGAACAGCAGTTCCTAGGGAGTCCAGGCTCCTGAGACCTTAATCTGGGGTGAGGCCTCTCCAAGAAAATGGGTCCAAAGGACCAGAGGTAAACTCACTGTGTGTTGCCATGGCAGTGCTGGGAGGATCCACAGGAAAGAAGACTGTGAAAACTGCTATCAAACCTCAAAAAAGAAAAAAAAAGACTGTCACAAAATTTAAGTTCTTTATTCTCAATCATATAAAATTAACTTCTAGAGAAAAAAATTGGACTGGCAGAACATTCTTCTTGTGTCAGGAGATGTCTTGTCGTGTGTTTACACAGCCAGGTAACAAAGAAAGACCTTTTCTGATTCTGAGCCCTAGCAAGAGGATTGCATTGCCTCACTAGTGACCACAACAGCTCAGCTTGTGGCAGAGCCCCGTGTGAATATTCATTTGCTAAGTCAGTGGCTGGCTTGAACCTAGGTAACACTACATTGCGTCACTAGGGCCCACAGCTCAAATCAGTGGGACAGAGTGAAAGAGTGGCCCAGGAAATAAGGCACACAGGCAAAAGCTCCCTTGCTTGCGAGCATACCTCTGAGGCTGGTAACCAGTGTGCTGTGCAGCCATTGGTTTTACACTGTCACTCCAGAGCTGCACCAGATATTTAAATATTTAAATTCTCTGTAAAACCAGACACTTGCTGGTTGGGAGAAGACAGATTGTGCTCATGTGTGCCTGTGGCCATGCACACTCATAACGCCTCTGTATGCATTTTCCCTCTGTGCACACCAATGTGTGCACTGTGCATGCTCTTGCAATGAACTAGTGAATTTGTGCATATGTGTGCAGTGTGTGTGTGCCAGTGAGTGCCTGACTGTGTCTAAATGTGTATGTTTTTCTGTAAATATATGCTTTTTACTAACATACCCAGGTGTTTTCTTATTTTCCTCTCCCTTTTGCAGAAACAAGCCTGTTAAATACCTTAGGGCTAATGTACTAATTATCAATGTCTGTGCGTGCCTTCCCAAACATCTCTTCTGTAACCTCTGGAAAAATTCTGACATATTATAAACTGTTTGAATTAGCGTAAATCAGTAAACAACACATTGGTGCCAGCCCAATAGTGGAAGAATGCTGTGCATACTAAGTGACTTAGCTCAGCCATGCCAAGGCTAGGCACGGCTCACATCCATTTAATTCAATTCGAAATATTTATGGGTTTCCAGATGGAGAAGGGAGCTTGGTAGGGACCAAGAGAATCCAGGTGTGCACTGACACTCCCACATGCTGTGTGTGGGTGTGAAGGCATGTGTGTGTGGTGTGGCACAGCAGCAAGAAACAAGAAGCCGTGGAGAGGGAAAGTGTCTGTCATTCACCCACTACACCATGTCTCACTCTTCTTAAGTGAGCTATCCCATGTGCTGGGGTCTGACGATTTTCACGGGAGTGCTCCGGTGGGCAGGCACAGTTTCTTAGGTAAGCACCTTGTGTAGCCTTTGGAAATGAGATAGATTTGAAGCCTAGTGCTTTGAAAGAATGAACATCTCCACTATGAGGGTTGTGAGTGTAAGTGTGCATGTGTACGTGTGTGTGTGTATGTGTGTGTGTGAATGAGTGTGTGTGTGTACATCTCTGTATGTATGTGGAATCCAGAGGGCAGCACTGAATGTCTTCCTCAATCACTTTCCTTTACACCATTTTTAACAGGGGGTCTCTCAGCATACCCAAAGCTCACTGGTTCAGCTACCCTGGATGGCCAAGGATCCTCCGGGATCCTCCTGTCTCTTCACCCTCTATGTTCTGGTTTCAGCTGAGAACCACCACACTGGGCTTTTGTCTCAGCTCCTAGGATCAAACTCAGATCTTTAAGCTTACATGGCAGCCACCTCACCAACAAAGCCTCCCCACAGCCCCTCATTCTGAGAGTTTCAGATCAAAGCTGTACTGTCAGGAACTGTCTTCGCATTTATTGACACCCCACTTGGACGCTCAGTGAATATGAAATTGGACAGAAGCCATGTTACTGGGGGGGAGGGGGAAGGGCTTGCAGGAGTAAAGAAGGCTGCATGAGCAGAAAGCCTGAGACTCCTGGCTGGGAGGCACCTGAGGTGGCAGGGCTCTCAGGAGGACAGGAATAGAAATGGAACAAGATGGTGTGAGAGGAGGCACACAGGACCCCAAGCTTTGTCACCCTGGCCTGAGCAGTCTGGACTCTAGGATTCTTCTCAGTCCCACACCCAAGGGAGAAGTTGCTTTTGATACACAGAGTGTCAGCATCTGGTCCCAAGGTTGGATGTTTCTTAAAGCACCTGAAGCCAAAAAGATGAACTTTGGGAGTTGTGTGGACTCTATGAAATATGAACTCTTTGCCATGACCCTGCGGCTTTCCTGAATACTTCCTCTGGCCAATGGGGTTCTAGCCAGCCACATCTGCTGTGGCTGCCATCCGACACAGGTGCTGCAACTAGCCCAGCTGGTACCCTGTCTGCCTGCACTGTCTCTGGACTCTGCTTACTTACCAAGACTCAGGTCCTGCAGACATTGTGGACAGAGCCAGAAACCTTCCTGAGGTCCTGTGTCCTCCAATCTCTACTCTGTTGCTTGTCTGTTTGGGGCAGAGTCTCTTGTTATGTTGGCGAGGATGGCCTTGAACACCTCTACTTCCCAAGTGCTGTGGCTGCAGATACTTGTCACTGCACCAGCTTTTGTACTTTAAGAGTCCCTGTGTCCCTGCCCATGTGGCATCATAAACTCCAGTTCACCAATGGCGTCTTTCACTGCTATGTCCCCAGAACCAGGGACAGTGATGGCCCCAACAGTGACCTCTCCTACCCTTTCTCCCTGTGTTCTCAAGGCTGATCAAAGTGCTTTACTTATATTAACTCACATAATCAATATCTGATTAATTTCAGCACTTGATAAACACAAGTCCTGAAGGCTACAGGATGAGAAGTAATCAGTAGTTGAATGAGTAATTACACAAAATGGCCACACCCAGCGACTGTGTGCGTGGTTCAAGGGTTCAAGGTGCTAGCTGCCAGAGTCACTTAAGCAAACCCAAGCAAGCAAGTCACGTGGTGAGATAGCTAGCCTTTCATTTCAAAAATATGTAAAATGTAAGCCCAGCTCCTTGTAGATCAACCCACTGTAAGCAGAACCAGCACCTCCTCCCACAAGCCATCACAGTGTGTGTGTGTGTGTGTGTGTGTGTGTGTGTGTGTGTGTGTGTTAGTGGTGGTGGATATATGTTCTTAGCCACTCAACTGCATAGAAAGGAGAATGTTTTATTTTGAAGGCAAATTGTGAGCAGCAATAGGTCAGCTAATGCTGGAAACCTGGGCTCTAGCAGGGCAGCCTGGAAAGGGGTGGTAGAAACTCCAAACCCGTGTACCAGACAGGCCCTGACATTTCAACCTCGCATGTTAAGCCTGGTAAAGACCAGAGAGGGAAACCAGCTTAACTTTCCTCCAAGAAGCAGGTGGAACTGAAATAGGTGATTTGGGTATAAAGCAAACAACTGGTTTAAAAACTGAAACTGCTGTCCTTCTTTCAGTGATGTAGGCTTTGTTTTTTTTCTTAATACTTGCAGAAATTCCTTCAGTATTTTATCATTTTGTATGGAACCCATTTTTTAAAACATATTTATTACATACTGTATGTGAAAATAGTTAAAAAGCCATTTGACTTTCCAAAACCAAATATTAGGAGAGATTGTAGCCCAGAAATTAGGACAGAGCATCTCACCACACAGAGAGTCCAGGCTAGGTGAATTTGTTATAAGTCTCCCTATAAAAGCTTTGATAAATTTCCGTCCTCATATGAACAATTCTTGACTTCACAATGCAAAAGGAAATGTAACAAAACTATCTAGATGTTGATGATTGTGTAAAAAAAGTTTTATAGTAGAGAATACATATAGTTTGCAGCAAAAATTTGGAACAGGTAGGACATTTGAACACCCCAGTTTGAGGCAGGATCCTGCTATCAGACTCCATGAAGCTGCACACCTTATAACACGGATCTGGGTGGGGTGAGGAGTGATTCTTTCAACAAGAACCACAGGTGTAGTTTGGGGAGAGGGTGATGACGATGATCTGCCCTGTAATGTCTGTCTGATCTCTGAATTCTGAGAGAGGGTACTTCTAGTGACCATGGCCAGGTCATGGAAAGACAGGTGACCCTGTGAGCCCAAGCAGAAGACCGATGGCATGCCCGGCCCTCTCTGGGGCTAAGGCACACTGCTCATAGTACATTTTCCTAAGTGGTTTCAGTATTGACGGATTGATTTCAAACTCGTTTTATGGAAATCTCCCAGTTTAATTAGATGGCTTTCCAGAGCCTGACAGCCATGCTATTCATTAGTGACGAGTGCTGTGTGGCTGTAGAAGGGGCCGTTGCGAGTCCTAAAAGCCGACTTCATCCACAGTCGATCAAAAGGCAGAGACAGCCCGCCAGAGAGCCCAGACCGGCACGCATGGCCACCTCATCAATTAGGAGCAAATGGCCAAGAAAAGATGTATTCTTAGCATCTGAGCAAATAATGGAGATGGGTAAATGAAATTTGGTAAATCAAGATGAAATACATCTCTGAGTCTCTGTCAGCCTTGCTCTTGATTGGAGGATGGAAATAAAATTGATCAACTGGTGTCCGCTCGAGAGCAGAGGCCTGTGCCAGAGGCCACTGTGCTTTAGTTAATGGCACGCTCAAGCCAGATGCAGTCTCCTACGTATCACCATGAGCTGTGTTGGGTGGCTGACTCTGTTCACAGGTGCCAAAAGCCAGTGGGAACCCAGGCTCAGTTTCTCTTATTGCTTACTCAGAAATCTTAAGATCATTTTGGTCTTGATTAAAACCAACTTTTAAGGTGATGCTTTAGCTTTTCACACTTGTTTACAGTGTGATCACGTGTATGCTTCCTAAGGATGATACCCAGGAAGACCAGGTACCCCTGTGAGTGATCTATGTGCACTGTTGCCCTGACCACGATTTTAGATGTATTTGTAATCTGCCCCTACTCCATAGGCGTGGGCACCAAGTTACCCAGGCAACAGGTCTCATACAGCATTGGTGGCTGAGCCAGATGGACTTTGGTGTGTGTCCCTCCACCAGAGAGCAACAGAAGAACCTAATGTGTCACTGCAGCAAACACTTGAGGGGATTGAGTTTTTGAAGAGAAAGGGCTGCAGAGGTTTTAGTCCATAATTGTTTGGATTCCTGGTTTTGAATCTGTGTTGTCTTATCAGGCCAAGAGCAGGTTGAGGAACAAAAACATCTGGGAGGTGTCAGAGCAAAAGAGGAAGAGAGTAGCATTCCTGGTTCCCTCAAGGCCATGCTCTCGAACAATCTAAAGACCTTGCTGTAGGCCCCACAGCTTGAGAGTTTTATCATGTCCCAGTGGCGCCAAACGAGGGACCAAGACTTCAACACAAAACTCTTTGGGGATGCTCAAGATTCTGGCTATAGCATTAACACAGCTTTGGTTACTCAGATATTTCCAGCATGCTCTCAACCACCAACTGTTCTTTTGTTTTATGGGAAAGGTAAAACTGTTTGTTCTGGCTTGTGTCCTGAAGTTTCATATTTTATTCTATAAGCTCAAAAGAGAGGGTTCCCCAGCGGACTTCATCTCAGAGTGACCCTAGAGGCCTGGATGACTCCCTAACTTCCTGGTACCAAGTCCTCAAACTCCAGGTATCCCTGTTATATGATGCTACTTTTACAATGCACAGTCTTAGAAAACTCCTGAAACTCATTCTCAGAAGACAACTGATGCCCCCTCACCCACATCTTTGCAGCCTTCTGAAATCTGTGGCTAGTCATACTTCCACCCCCTAAGGGACTTTAGCAGCCTGGGGATTATTCAGCATCCCTGAGGACACCAGTATGTAGCCATCTGTCTGAGGATGCAGGAACTCAAGCAAAAGCTAGAGGCAGAAGTGGAAGTCGAGGTCACTGGGGAATGATGCTTACTGGCTTCCCTCCAGGTTCATGTTCATCAACCTTGCACAGTCCAGACATACCTTCTTAGGGATGGTTCCATCCACAGTGGGCTAGGTCTTCCTACATAGGGTAACTATCAAGAAAATGCCTGTAGGCCAATCTGATGGAGGAAATTACTTAGCTGAGGCTCCCTCTTAGGTGTGTCAAGCTAATAGCCAAGATCAACCAACTGTGCTTTCCCGTGCAAATGATTTTTTAAAAGTGGAGAGTAAAGCGGGGGTGGGATGTGATGAGAAGGGTTAGAAACTTGCTCAGGAACCCAAGGACACTGCCCTGTTGTTGTTGCTGTTGTTGTTGTGCAGAGGCCTATGGGAAGTACTCCTGGGTCAGTCAGGGCTTATTATCTGGGAGATGTGTCTTTGGCTCCAAGGGTTGGGGGAAAAGGACAACTGTGTTTCAAGACTGTTGTTCTAATAGTGGCAGGTGTGGATACTTGGTCCTCACTGACAGGTGATAGAAAGAGATGGATCTAGGGTGTGCTGATCTACTTGCTTCTGTGGATCACCATGGTTTCCACCAGGAGGCCCCAAACAGCCCTGTATACTGTTAGAGCCTAACTTCTGTTCTGGAAAGGGGTTGGCCCACTGTGGCTGTCATCCTTTCTAGTAGGTCACAAGTGGGAAAGACAGAGCCTCCACCATCCCTGGCCATCATGAATGGATTGACAGATCAATGCAAACCTGTCCTGAAGCACACACGCTGCATAGGATTGAACATATCTACAAATGCAGCCCAACACATCTACAGATGCCAATCATATCAACAACAAAAGGTCAGATACCCCTGCAGCACTTTCCAAGACCACATGTGGATATGGAAGTAGGGGGTGATGGCTGAAATCCCAGGTGAAGGTCTATGACCTCCTCCCCATTTACCTCTGGTAGGAACGTTAACAGTCTCATCACCGTTGCTGTAGACATGGCTATCACCACATTGTCTTGTCTATTTCATTACCATGACAGAAAACTCTGCTCTATAATGGTCAATGGTCCTCTTAGGCCCAAAGGAAAAAAGCTGCATAATGGATTATCCTACATTTATGGAGGTCACATCTCACAGGAGGGGCTTGGGGGAGAGCACAGGCATCATGAATAGATCACCCCGTACAGTGCCAAGCTGGGTGTTTTGTGTATGCTATAAATAGTAAAGGATAAACAGTGACTGAGAAGGAACTTCCATCAGTTGGTCCTTCCTCATTCCTGGCTCAAGATCCAGTGGTTTCCAAATTGCATATATAACATCCTACTCTGTCTTTTGCCAATGAGAAAGGATCTTCTGATGGTAAAGGGCTCTCTGGGCATTCTGACGCAGTGTACTTTCCCTAAATATCCCTCCAGACATGCCTGCCATCCACCCACACACTGAAAAGAAAGGCTGTTACACCTAAAGGGAAGAGGTATCGGAACCACGCTTGTTAGTCTCAGTTTACACCTTTGTAAGAATGCACTCCATTTGCTCAATGCTGTTCTCTTATTTTCCCCCTCTCAGCTAGATTTCACACTTGAATCAGAAACAGGATGAAACCAGAGGGACTCCTGTTCCCCAGGAAGGTCTCAGGAGGTGCCATCTAGTCTTTATGGGTAGTCAGTAGTGGTGGCCTTTAGATGCTCAGAGTAGTCCATGATATCCCCACTGATATCAGTGCGTGTGAGGGATGCTCTTAGGCACAGGGCTCAGTTCTTCTTACCAGGTTGAGAAAGTCCATTGGTATGTCTTGGGTAGGAAGGTCTATGATTGAGGAAAGATACTAAGGTCACAAGACCCAATCACAGTCACAGTGGGAACCAGAGACCAGGGCCAGCAGCACATTAAGGAACAGACTGGATTCCAGGTTCCTAGCCGTTGGCATCTCTGGCCTTCTGCAGGGTGCCTGTCTTCCTTTGTTTTATTGCGTGCACCTGATCATTAGATAAGCACCTGGCTATGCTTGAACATTGAGTCCCATGTCTGTCTGTGGTCTTGTAGTCAGCAAAGGTGAGCATAGAAAACCGAGGCTCTCCACTCTGAAGCCCACACCTATACACTGCTGAGTGCTGCAGAGAAGCTGAAGAGAGATCTGCACCATTGCTCCTGCGTGCACGTTACTGTATTTCCTAGATCAGAGGTGAACGAATGGTGGTGAGAGTCTGCATGGACCCCTGCTGAAGAGGCTGGTTCTGTGCTAGATGCTTCCCAGGCTGCTGTCTCAGAGTAGGTTAAGAAGGCAAATGTCACTGAAAGTCTGGCTTCTTGGGCCATGGAAGACACCTCCGAGACAGAAGGAAACCAAGCAGATCTGGGTTAGACTGTGGGAAAGCCCCACAGGTATCAGTGCAGAAACGGTCCAAGTTCAAATTCCTCTCCTTTGCCCACTGCAACTGATGCTGCCTTAACAGCCCAATTTACTGAAAAACTCTCAGCTTCTGGGGCGGGAGAGGTGGCTCAGAGTTGAGGGTCATTATCGCTCTTACAGAGAGAGGGTCCACGATCTGTTTCCATCCTGGGAGGCTCACAACTGTCTGTTCTCCAATCACAGGAGATCTGATATCTTCATCTGCCTTCCACAGACACCTGGATATAAGTGGTGCACTTCATTTATACAAAAGCACATACATAAGAATTAATAAATTTTAATTAAATATTAAAAATAATAAGACAACAGAATAAGAGTCTCAGCTTCCAAGATCTGCCGTGGAAGGAGCAAGTTGCCCTTCATGTCTACCACTGGGTCCATTAAATCACAGACTGATGTGGGCATGGTCTCCCATGCACTTCCTCATTCTTAATCTCTCTATTTTTCCTGTGGGTGGACACCGACTCTTATCAGGATTGTGGAGGACTAATTTCCTGTCATCTGTATGAGGCAACACTGTGACTGACAGTTTTCCTTGTCAACCCCACTGGATTTATAATCACCTTGGAAACACACCTCTGGCTGTGTCTGCGGATATATTTTCACAGAGACGGGGTGGAGGGAAGACTCGCCCTCGTGAGTAAGGGCTGGAATCCTAATGAACAGAGAGGAGAACACCATGTTAAGGACATGGCTCAGTGGTTACATTTGCCACACGAGCCTAAGGATGTGCGTTCAGAATGCCCAGCACCAGTGCAAGTGGCAGGTGGTCATGGTGGGCACAGACACGAGTCCCTGGAGCTAAGAGGATAGAGACTAAGCTTGGTGAGCTCCAGCTCGCTTGAGAAACCCTTTTGCAATGAATACAGTGGGGAGCTGTGGAGGGAGACACAAGGAACACACATTCAGATATATGTGTGTGCCACACTCATTTTTCAAAGCAGATCAAGCAAACGGAACACCAACATGCTTCTCTGTGTCCCGGTTGCCAACTCGATGTGACCAGCCTCCTCCCAACTCTTCTGGTACCATGGCTTTCCTGCTGTGACAGACCACAGTTTCAAACCAAGGGGCAAATCAACCCTTCCTTCTCTATGGCAGATTTTTTTTCGTGGTAACAGAAACAGTAGCTAACACATCCATAGATATTGCTGTCACATCAAAGCCCATCTTTGTGGCAGACTTAGCCAAGTCCTGACCTTTGACATCAGGACATAAAAATTTGTCCCAGAAGCATAAGCCTCATTAGCTATGCAAACAGCTAGGGTATGTGTCAATATGGGACCAACTATGTGCCAATACAGGGCCAAACCATGGGTCCTAGAAATATGATATGTCTAGAAAGAATCCTGCCAAAGATATAGAGTTTATGGTAAATAATTTTGTTGCATGATTTTTTTTTAAATAAAAAAGAACTTTTATTACACTGGGTGTAGTTCCCATTTAGAAAATAGCACATATAAATCTTTTTACTGCCACTTCTGTCAAAAAAGTATCAAAGGCCTACGCAGGTGAGCAAAGGCTTCCAGCTTGAGGCAGGAACAGGCAAGTCTATCTCCCAGTGCTCTGTGGTTTACTAACCTTGGCTACATGGCACTCTTCTTGGAAGTGGTGAGCTCAAGCTGACTGGATGACTAGGTGTGGTCCACAGTGGACAGGGACAATGTCTTCACATCACATGGTTCTCAGGAGGTGCCAGGCCACATCTCTACTCCCTGGGATAGTCCCAGGCTCACACCATCACCAGATTGCCCTACCGTTTATTAAACATTGTAACCAGAAAGGGACATTAAAAGGGCCTTCAGATTAGGAGAACAATTGGAAAACCTCTAAGAAAGGAAATATCGTATTAATTCATTAAGTCAAACTGCTTGTCTCTACTCTCGTATGACTGGAATAGTGGTTCATTAACTTCATTTCTTTATATGACTTAATTAGCTCAGAGGAGGCCAGAAATTAATTACCAGCTTATATAGTTTGTGCAGAATGGCATTCTGTTTATTTAGTTTCTCCTATTAACTTTTAATCTCTTCAAACAATAAAAGAGGTAATTAGTATTTTATAAACAAAAATGCATGCAACAAAAGGGAAATAATTTGCCAAACACCAAAGATCCCATGAGGAACTGATGGTTGAGTGGCAGAAGCAGCAGACGTCAACCGTGAGCAGAAGGACACGGTGCAGGAGTGGACTGGAGGTAGGCCCCACCATCTATTGCCAGAGGTCTTGTAGAACCTCACGGAGCAGAGGCACCACCTTTAAAATACCTCCTGCCATCATAAATAATCACCCATGTACTCAACCCAGTCTCCATGTCCTCTCTCCAAAGGCTCAGGTCATCTTTGCTCAGGAGGCACACGGTGGAATTGGGCTTAAACATCTAATACCAGTCTTTTTTGTGTCCCAGTGCCGTGGTGGCATCGAAGGATGATAGTAGTCAACTTTACTGCCTGGATACGTTAGTTACCACAATACATGTTAGATAGCCATTGGAACTACCAAAAACAAAACAAAACAAAAGACTCAGAACAAAAATGTGGACTGACATTGAAATTCCTGAGGGTGGCATGCATCTGGTTTAAAAACAAACAAACAAACAAACAAAATATCACTGTCAGTTAAAAACTAGCACAGTGATATTTTAAATGTGCTGTGTTCCCTGAATTTTTAAATCCTCGGATGCTTTTAAACTTCAAAGGAATTTTCACAGTGCATGTATTTTGCCAATTTCCAGCAAGATATGTAATGAATTACAGGAGTTATTTAATCAATGTATTTTGTTAGCATAACATTAATATTAATTAAATGTTCATTAAAAAAATTGAATCCTTAACAGCCTGACACCAAGGGCTCTAAGTGTTGTGCTCAAGCCGCAGGCTCAGCAGGAAGCAGCTTCCCTGGGAAGCTCTTATCAGACAAACTTATATTAGCAGAAAATATCCAACAAGTTCTTTTAGCACGCATTATTTCCTGCAAAATAATAACCTGAGCTGAAAAGGTCCACTGCATCTGATTTGCCCTGCGCGGCTGCAAGCAAGCATCCCCCAGAGCTGTGCGCTCTGTCGTGTGCTGTGCGCTGTGAGATAGTGCACAGGAGAAAACCCATCCACCAAATCTTTCAGGTCTATAAATAGTGCTGTGAGAAAACCCAGCCATATCCTTGGGTCCCGAGAGAAGGGCTGTAACCTGGGAGAAGCAGTGAGGGGAAGGCAGCCCCTTCTTCCCACCGTGGCTGGAGGAGCCCCTGGAGTGAGAGGCTTTCAAAGATGGTCACTGCGTGTGTGCCACTTGCTCTCTGATGGTATCAATACCTCGTGACTGAAGCTTTGAATTTTGCCGTCTCTATGGGGCCGCATTAAATTGTTCATTAGAAAGGTTTGAATCATCAGAATTGATTTTTTAACCCGTAACAAAATGGAGCTTTCTATCCCAAGCTCTGTCCTGCCAGGAGCCTCCTTTCTCTGCTCGTGTCCTGCAATCCTCCTGATGTGAGTGGCTGCCATCTTCTCTGATTAGCAGATAGTCCTGGGTGTTTATTGCCAGCATTAGCCTCCCTGCACAAACGACAGTGCTCCCCAGATGCAGCTCATGCAGCTGACTCCAGGGGCTGTGATCCCACCTAGGGATGGAGAAAGCAGTTCCCAGAGGACAAAGGTGGGAACAGAAAAAGGTGTGTGTGTGTGTGTGTGTGTGTGTGTGTGTGTGTGTGTGTACCCACTCACATGTGTTCACATTGAGATAGTCAGTGAAGGAACCACAGGGTTGCCTCTATTGCCCAGGCAAAGGCAGCTCTTGTTAGAGCAGAAAACTCCAATGCTCCCCCCACCCCTGTGCCTAAGTCACACAATCAGAAGGCTATAATCTGGGAGATGTCAGCATTCAGCAGCCATGCCTGAGGAACAACGGACAGACATTTCCTCTCTGTGTGGCCATTTTGCCCCGTGAAAGGCTTCATGTTCACTGCAGGTCTCAAGGAAGGCTCTGGAAACTCCACCCTGGTAAATTTCCCATCACCTTGCCTTTTTGAGTTAAGTGAAGTTCTCCTAGCTCCCCCGCACAGTCTTCATTGATGTCTGTGATTCTGGGAATTGGCCCAAAAAGCTGCTCCAGTGTAGGAGGCTCATCTCCCTTGTCTCCGTCCCCCCTGTCTTCTTCTCATGTACTACTTCCTAAAAACTATGCTTCTTCTTTATTTCAGAAACACATCAATCTAGGGCACAAACTTATGAAGGGAATCTCTGTGGTCACCAAAGGCCGTCATCTCATCTTTGCCCATCTGCTCTCTCACCTGCATTCTGAGATGGCTGTAATTGAGGAACAAAGAAAAAAGTAAAGACCCCTATGCTTGTATTTAACCAGAAATTTCCCACTGAACCAGCCTGCACTTGTGAGAACGGAAACAATAAATGCCCTGAGTTCCGGGCCATTCTCCTCATGCCGCTCTCTCAGGCAGGAAGGTTGTAATCTATAAACCTCACCCTGAGATGAAGAGATGTCTCAATAGGGAAAGTGTTTACCATGCAAACTTGAGAACCTGAGTTCAGTCTCCAGCATGCATATCAAAGCTGTAGGCAGCAGAACACACCTGTAACCCAAGGGCTGGGGAGGGGGGAAGGGGAAGGCCGGTGGAAAGGGACTGGGGATTTGCTGACCAGCCATGCTATGCCAAGCAATGAGCTCCAGGTTCAGGGGGAGACCCTGTCTATAAATAAGTGAGTGAGTTAATGTATGTATGTATGTATGTATGTGTGCATGTATGCAGGTATGTATGTATGTATGTATGTATGTATGTATGTATGTATGTATGTATGAATAAATAAATAGAGAAGAATTTAATAAGACATTTTAATCTCTGCTTCTCTCTCTCTCTCTCTCTCTCTCTCTCTCTCTCTCTCTCTCTCTCTCTCTCTCTGTCACACACATGAATATACACACACATGAATACACACACACACACACACACACACACACACACACACATACACACCAAGAGAAGAAAAGGAAGGAAGGACAGAAGGAAGAAGGCCTCAGTGTCATGACATGCTGCTCAGAATTGTAGCTCACAACAGCGTGACCCAATATCACAGTACCACAGTTACCTTAGACCAGCAATCCTGCTTGAGAGAATGAATCTAGCACATTCAAGTGACCCCACCAATGGAACTAGTGGCTTGACTGCCTGTACATGGAGACAGTAGTGCACAGGATGTGGTCAAGAATGACCCTGTGTCTGGGGAGGTAAAGTGCTGGCCTCTCAAGCAACAGAGTTTGATCAGATCTCCCAGAACCTGTGTGAAAAGCTGGCTGGGAGGCATGCACTTAAAAATCCAGTGCTGGGAAGGTGAAGGTAGGGAAATCCTACCTGGAAAGCTCCAGACCAATGAGAGAACCCTTCACAAACCAACAGTGTAGCTATAATCTGAGGAACAACAGCCAGGTTAGTCCTCTGTTCTCTACAAGCAAGCGCGCACACATACATGCACCAAATGCAAACACACACACAAACACATACACAAAGTGTGAGCACGTGTCCAAGCTATGACCTATAGCCTCAATCCTGGGGTACTGTGACATCACCTTGATCAGACTTACACCCCAACTCTCCGCCACGCCTTGTTCCTATCTTTCACTTCCTTGAATTCCTTCTTCCACGCCTGAGAGTCACATTCCTTAGCCAAGGCATTCCCGTGGTTTCTAACATGTCTACGGTGCAGATGCTGTGGAGGGGGCATGCATTCCACAGTCATTTGGGTATAATTCATAATCAGAACAGTAGGCCCTATTCACCAACTCTTCCCATAGTGGGCACCTCAATAGATTCAACCAGGAGCACCCACACTTGCATAGCTTCCCAGACCACTAGTTATTCCCTGTGCAAGGGGAAATGGGGCACTAACAGGCTTTTCCTAGGTAAATGGCTCCTAGACCAGCTCTGACATTTAGAAAAGTAGGATTTCTCTTGAGTAATAAATATGCTCAGAGTACCAGGGCTGAGTCAATTTCTCCTCCCATCTCAGGGTTTGAAAGCATCCTATTTTCTTGGAAGTGGAGCCAGGTCAGTGGGTAAGGCTCTTTGTATTGCACCCCTTATAGGAAAATGCAGTGAGGGTGGGGCATGGGGTCTTGAAACAGAGACCGTTATACTCCTGCAAAACTTGCATTTTTCCCCTCACAGAAGATGGTCTAGGAAACTTCCAGAAGCTGCGGGGAAGAGGGTTTAGAGTTTGGAAAGTCTCTACTTGAGGAGACCACAGGCAACGTGACGAATAGAATAGAGGACAGTGTACTACAGAAAGCTTTAATTTATCAAGTCTTTTTAAAAGGCACAGTCTGTGAAAATGATTTCCAAATACTATGGTAAGACACTGAATGGTGTTTCAGGGCATCACCCAAGGAATCTAAGGGTATGGGCATACTGCCCCTTGACAGTGTTCTTGATGCAAGCATTTAAGAAAATTGAAAATCAATAGATGTGTAGATTTTTATTTAAAGCATATTGTGAGACACATTCTATCTATTCATTTCCAAGTGCAAAACACTGCATTCTGAGCCTCCCTTTTTTTCCAAAACCAGTACTATAGAACTGTAGGAATAAAGTTAAATCACATATGCTTGTATATCTCGCCTAGTAGCTGACACATAGCAAGCCGTTAATGCTATGTTGGATGATGGCTCCTGTGAAATGAGTTTCTCCCACGTTTCACCTCTGACACCTTGTTCTGATCTGCTTTTCTGTGGTTTAGCCTGCCTCAAAGGTTTTGTTTCTTTCATTGATTTTGGAAACTATATCTTTCAAGGAAAATATTCTTTTCCCTGTGTGTTCTATTGGGGTTTTTCCTTTTCTCTCTTCTGGGTGGCTCTCTGGGGTGTCTCAGGACCTTGCCCTGAAGGCACATCACATAGCTGGAGCAAGGCTGCAGGTGCTTTCATGTTGCTGACCAGGAGGTTGCCTGATTGAGCCAAGGCCAGGATGAGGAAACTCAGCTGTTCCTGCTTTCGAAGAGGAAGAATTCCCAGCAGAAGAGGTGAGGGATGGATTCTTCCTGACCTACCAGGAAGGACCTGCCCTACATATGTGGCGACTTGGCCTATGGAGCCGCTGCTGTCCTTTGCCCCCGACCCTCTCTGCCATGTGATGCACACATGTGACTGTAAACCACCCATGTGGCTTCTGTTTTTGCTTTGCTGTTGGTGCTTTCACCAGTGTAGGTAAGGCACTCTGCCTTGCTTTGTTTTCACCAGTTCCTGGATTACTGAAAATTCCTCTACCACCCAAATATTTCCAGACTCACTTCTCTTATGTCTATCTTGTCCACATCTGGATTAATATTTAAGTTGTTGGAGCAACAGCCCCACTCATAGCAAGCATTTCCTCGAACTCCTTGTGTGAGATGAAAGCCGCTCCCTTGTACAGTTATATTCTTCCCCTCACATTTAGTCCACATCAACTGAGCCTCTCCCTTGAAGGAAGAACATGCGCACCCACCACCATGCTGCTGGCCCCACCCCATCCTTACTCAATTGTGAGGCTTCTCTGCTGGGCACTCTCACCCTGCTTGCCTAAAGGAAAGCTTGCCCTCAAACACACACACACACACACACACACACACACACACACACACGCACACGCACACACACACACACACACACACCAGACACCTCCCATTCCCCTGATATATTGATATACACCCTGATGCCCACAGGGACCAGTGGGTCCCTACCTGCACAGGGAGGAAATGATCTTTCTCTTTTATTCTCACTGTGGATCAAGGTTATTCTCTTTATCATGTGCGGATTTTATTGAGTGATGCCAAGTGAGATGAATAGAAGCAAATAATGACAGGGCTGCGGTGATGAAGCACGAGGCGGGGTCGCCAAGGTTCTGCACTGAACAAATTGAGTCACATCTACTTCTCATCCATTATTTAGGGGTGATTGGCCAGGCTTGGCTTCTATAGATTTGATAATCATTCAGATGTCCATATTTAATATGTAACATAAATTTCTCATTTGAATGTCGATGGCTTGTCAACTCTGAACAACAATGCATAAAAGGAGAGGTAACATATGGATTCTCAGAAATATTTGACACGAATAAATATGTAAGAGAAAGATAATAAAATCGGTTTCTGCCAGCCTGCCAGCAAGCCTTCATGTCAGACTGGACAGCCATCTAGCGCTGTGATTGTACGCAGCCGTATCCTATGAATATTGGCCTCCACACTGGAGATTAACGCACAGCAGATGTTTCTCTGCGGGCTAACAGATATATCACCCCTGATAACGGATGACAAATGCTGTTCCATATTGTGTCAGACAAAACCGGGGCTCTTGTAAAACAAGTGTTGCAGCTGGAGTAGGAGATTTTTAACACCGTTACCTAAAGAGAAGACCAACAGACAGTTACCAGGTCACAGGGTACCTGCGCTGGGCTGCAGTGTCTCTCAGAGCACCCAGGAAGTCAGGTGAAGGATAGCTGAAGACAGGCTGGCAGTAAACAGCAAGTGGTTTCAAGGAGCCTGCTGCATCCCTGGGATCCCATGCCCAGGTGTGCCTTCTTCCTTTGAGGCCTCAAACCCGGGCTAGAGATGTATGAGGGTTCTTTGTGGGGAGAGGTGGTACCCAGACAGCAAGGGATCTCTGGTCATGGGGGCTAATCACTTTATTTGCTCTGGCAACAGCCTGCTAAAATTTAGGAATCACTTAGAATTAAATATCTTTGGATAAGGCAGATAAAGAAAAACAGCAGCAGCAGCAGCAACAACAACACAAGTTGTTTTCATCAAGTTTTATGCCAGGCTGACAAGCAAACTTAGTAGCCATGTATTTGTATGACATGATCACCACTGAGCTGCTATCAGGGTAAGCTAGGATAGGTTCCTCCATCTATACTCATTTCTTTATCAATTCTGGGGTCTTTCCCCTTGTAAACTAGAAACATATACAACCTCTTTGATAACCTTCACAACTGAAAGGCTCCCAGGCAACTCAGAAGTCATGGAGGTGGGCTCAGGGCTGTTTGCTTTGCCTCTAGGAAGACTGTGTAGCTTCCTCCTCTAAGGGTCCTGAGCTGCCCGCACCGCGTACTCCTGGGAAAGACACCTTCCTGGAGGCTGCATCGGGACCAACTGAGTGAGCACTAGCATGACACCATGGTAACTTTCAGTGGCTTTCTGACTCAGTAATGAACTTTTCCTCACCTCCCCCTCCTGACCCAGACGTTAGTTTCCAGGTACCGTGTTTTCCCCAAGCAATTTTATACAATGAGGCGGTAACAGTTGTTTGTCTGATAAAGCACGTACTATTTAGAACACAGATGTTTGATTATTATTTATTTCTCTCTGAAGCCCTCTAATTCAGTCCCAAATGATCCCTTTCCCTCCTTTGCTTAAATTTAATTCAGAATGTATGTTGTTGGTAACTGACAGATAATTTAATTATTAATAGGATGCTGAAATGCAGGGCACCAAAGCTCAAAACCCTTCAGGGGGCCAAAGCATCCCACCCCCTTATCGCCCCCATGCTGATGGGGCTTTAGCGAGATGCCGCATGCAGGGTCTTCTTCCATGCCAGTCTTGCTGGTGTTATGATGTGTCACCTGCATCACCTTCAGCATATCCTCCCCTCTGGGGCTGGGGTACTCACGTAGGCACGCACATGCATGTAGCATGTTTCACACATAGCTGTATAAGCATGAACTTTACAGTCACAGAGGAGAATTAGGAGAAATCCCATCCTCCAAGACTCAGACCTAGAGCATTTATAGAGGAAACCCCGCCCCCCCCCATACAGACAGAGAAGGAAGTGGCTCCCAACCTTCAGAGCTGGCAGAAATGAAGCAGTCGGTTGCTTTTCAGTGGTTTATTAGCTCAGCTGGAGCAGTGATGGTAAAGCAGCCATGGGGTTGAGTCCTCTATGGGTCAATTAGTTTCATAAGCTGCCTTGGTAATTACAAGGCAGCCTTGTGGATTGGTCTAGAAGCTGTAACTTCTCAGGTGGTGGTGGTGGTGCATGCCTTTAACCCCAGCACTCGGGAGGCAGAGATGGGTGAGTTCAAGGCCAGCCTGGTCTACAGGGTGAGTTCTAGGACACCCAAAGCTACACACAGAGAAACCCTGGGAGAGAGAGAGAGAGGGGTGGGGTGGGGGGGTGGGGTGCTGAGATTGAGCAGGAGTCTTTAAGAGGTAGCCTGTCTCACTGCTGGACAATGGTAAAAAGGAAGGGTCCTGTCTGGACTGCAGCAGAGGGTATCTTGGACATGAGGGTGTATCTTGGGAGCTGGGTACCAACTGGAGCATGTGATGGACATCTTTAGCGCATGGACTGTGACTGGTCACAGAACCATGCTGGAAACAAAGGTTTCAATTATTTAATTCATATTTCTGGACTCCTGAGTTTAGAAACAGAAACTTTCCGTTTTTCTTCCTGGAAACAGGAGCTCTTAGGGAAAAGGAATTGCCCTTTGCCTATGCCTGAGTTCTTCATAGGCTCCACCCTGGTGTTTGGCCATTCCATGTTCTAATAAACGCACGTGAGACTAACTAGCTCCCTCCTGGCTTACCTATAGAGGCCTGGAAGGTTGGCCTGCTGTGTGCAACTGTCCTTGCTCTCAAGAGTGAGGACAGGTTGAAGGCAGGGGAGCTGGCAGGACTCTAACCATACTGAAATCTAGATGGCGACAAATGGCCAAGCTCCCAGGGCTCTATAGGTAAGCTCGGAGGGAGCTAGTTATTCTCACATGTGCATGTTAGGAATGTGGGATGGCCAAACACCATGGTGGGGCCTCTAAAGAACTCGGGCATAGGCAAAGGGCAATTCCCTTTTCCTAAGAGCGCCCCTTTTTTCAGGAAGAAAAGGGAAGGTTTCTTTCTTTAAGCTCTGTGTCTTGAGAATTAGAATTAGAACATTCCATGCAGATAACCTGGTCCCAGCTGCTTCTGAGCTGCAGCATCCCATGCGACCCTGCCCATCCTCATCAGAACAAAGGAAAAGCACTGGAGACTTATCCTGACGCTGACTTCATCAAAGGTACACACAAGGGACAATGGCTGGTTAAGGAGGCCATGCAGGCGAGTGTCTAGAACGCTTTCCTTTTGGAACTGCCTACCTGCATCTGTGCAGTAAACATCAAAAGTGGCTTTGATGTCCAGGTTATCCGATACCCTGCGATGATGTGGGCTGAGTGGACACACCTTTGCCATCTACTAGCCACATTTGCCATGCTGCCTAATTCATTTCTCTATAGGTTCATGGTGCCACAGATGGTAGCACGTCCCCACTGTGACACTCCAGTGACATTTGGATGCTGTAGAGTTGTCTTCATAATGCTGGGCTTTCATTTGATTTCCCTTAAATTCTCAGCTACCCTTTTTCTTAGGAAATAGGAAATCAAGCACAATACTTGCCAAGTGTCCCGAGTGAAAAGCAGCACAGCAAACGCTGTGTAATGGAGAGGAGGTGGTGGCTGGATAGGCTGCCTTTGGAAAACTGGACCCTCTACACCCAGGAAAAGGCTCCCATAATCAAGCTCATATTCAATTACAAAATATCTCTCCCGACTCCAGCCTTCAAAGGTCAGGTACGCTACTCTTTGCAGATCCCACTGTTCCTGGGAGACTGCTGGGTATAGTTTGAAATGTGGACCGCAGTGTCCCTTGAAAACTGGAACACATTAGCATAATAATTAAAGACCTGCCTGAGCAGGAGGCAAGCAGCACAGCCTGGGCCTCCAGCTGCTGGAAGAGGGTTCTCTGCTTTTGCCTAGGCTTTTCAGGGTAGGAGGGGAGGGGGCAAATGAGGAGCCTGTCGGACTTCCTGGGCTATAGGGAATTTCTGTACCACAGTGTTCAGGGCTCCAAGAGAAGGTCTTTGAGTTCTCATGGGCTCTTTGCTTCTGTTACTAACAACTTAACTAAGCATATTCTCCCTCACGCCACTTGGTTTCCCCCACCCCTTATTTGTAGCTTAAAACAAGCAAAGCACCATTATTGGTAACGGATGCTCCTTACTGAGTAATGCAACCTTATGGAGAAAACCACCAAGCAACCTGCAACAAAACAAATACCACCAACCAAAGCAGAAAGGAACTCACTTCTGGGGAGGATGCTTCCTGATTTCTCCAGCTCCCTTAAAATGAAGCCCCCAGAAAGTGCCATGAGTTTGTGCATAGGGCAACTCTCTTCTCAAGCAGACAAGAGATCTAGGTTCCATGAAATGGCTCTGGGTAAGTGATTGGTGGCAGGAAAGGAGGTTTAATAGTTACCCAAACAGCAGGCAAAGCCATTATTATCTATAACTTGATACTTTGGGAGCATGTTTTCAATAATGAGGTAAAATGTTTTTTACCCAAGCAAGGGTATGCACAGAGAGACAGGTGAAGGTGTGACAATAGGGACCTGCCAGTTTGTGGAGGGAAGACAATGGGGTTCCTTGGCTTACTAGATAGAATAAACATAGCCTTTCCCACGTTCCCTTAAGAAAACAAAAACAAACAAACAAATCTCTACAGCTCTCGGGCAATAGTTCAGTCAGCAAAATGCTTATCATACAAGCTTGAGGACCTGAGTTCAAGTCCCAGAACTCAGGGGAAATCCAGGTGTGGTCGTCTGTAGGTATTTGTAATTCTAGTCCTGGGGAGATGAAGACAGGAGGATACCTAAGCTTCCCAGGATACCCATACTGGTCAAACCAATGAGTCCCTGCTTCAGTAAGAGACCCTGCTTCCAAAAACAATTCTCCAACGAATCAACAAAATAGAAAAAATCAAGTTCTCTAAGCCTGAGGAACCACATACAAGTTTTATATCTGGCATCCACATGCATGCACTCTTGTGCATATATATGGGAGCATTCACTCACACACACATACACATGTTCCCACATGCACACACATAGGGTGGGGAGAGAGGAGACGTGAGAGGAGAGATGAGAGAGAGAGAGGATGGAGAGCGAGAGAGAGGAGAGATGAGAGAGAGAGAGAGAGAGAGAGAGAGAGAGAGAGAGAGAGAGAGAGAGAGAGAGAGAGAGAAGCTCATATGCGCCCCAACACACAGAGAAACCCACGGAAGGTAGAACATTGAGGGTAGATTCTGAAGATTTAAGAAACACATGACAGACAAGGAATTATGAAATAATACATTTGAAGACCCCTTTGTCCACTATTTACTCTTGGTCAGGTGTAGTATGTAATTATATAAACTTCCTCAGCCCTATAGATATTTCAGCACTATGGTGGCTATGTATCATCATTAGCGGTGCAGTTTGAGACAATGGGCTTCACTGTATCTGTTTGTTTCCTTTTTGCTGTGGCTGAAATTAAGGAATTGAATGTCCGTGTGCCTCAGAGGATGCCTTTCCATGTCTGGGCACCTGAGAAGTGTGGTCTGTACACACTATTCCAGAAGGAAGGTGATCTGTAGGGGAAGATGCTGTGTGACCTCCATCCTGCTGCCTGGCCATCCCCACAACACGCCGTGGAGCATCAGGGCCATGGGCCTTGTTCCAGAAAGCTGCCATCTTGGAAGCTAGCCACACACCCCCAGGAGAAGAGAACCCCCACATCTAGGCTGGGAAACCCCATCCTGGACTCTGAGGAGTTCTTTGCTATAACAGCATGGAGTAAAAGAAACACTGTCTGCACCAGGTTGGCCTCCTTATCCCCCAGGTCTTCCAAGTCTTTCAGTGTGAGCATGAAAGGATGGCCTGATGAGATGTACATATAAATTGTCACCCACTCATCACTTGTCAAAAACATTTGGTTAAGATTCATAACCACCTACCAAGTGTTA
The DNA here is from genome assembly GCF_903995435.1 of Acomys russatus. NCBI lineage: Eukaryota > Metazoa > Chordata > Mammalia > Rodentia > Muridae > Acomys > Acomys russatus. The sequence goes on from NC_067156.1 coordinate 67,120,293, forward strand.
GAAAGGCAATTTTCACATAGGGACATAAATATAATTAGCATGACATTCCAAATAGTATACATGTGCAATTGAAACTCTATACTATGAAGTTGGCATATAGACATACCACTCCAAAGATCCCATCTAGGAGGCCCGCACAATGTCCCTTTAACAACTCGATCATTATAGAGAACATACATTCAAAAATGTGTATTTCCCACACCCATACCATTTTGAGAGCAACTTCTTTGTTTGTTTGTTTCATTGTTGTTTATTTTCAGACAGGGTCTCTGGGTCCTGAATAGCCTAGAACTTTCTCTGTAGACCAGGCTGGTCTAGAACTCACAGAGATCTGTCTGCTTCTGCCTCCCAAGTGCTGGCATTAAAAGAGTGTGCCACCACGTCCAGCTTTGAGAGCAACCTCTTAAGCTTTGGGCTTACTTTTTATTCTTCCTCCCCCCCTCTGAGAACACCAGGAGACCTGTAGCAGCCAGCTTGATACGTTAGCCCTGTCAGTGTAGCTTTAGGTCTGTAGCTTGCTGCTAATAGATATTAGGCCACAGTGGAAGGTGAACCCCATGTGATTATCTGGCCATTTCACTGTGTTGCTGTTCCTAGTACATTATTGCCCCATTGGCTCCCTGAACAGTGAAAGTGTCAGAACCAAAGCCTTACTTTGAATGTGGAAAATTGTTTTTGGTCTCATGAAGGAGGAAGTCCTGCTGGCCTGAGGTGAAGCTCTGGAGGTAGCTCTCCTCAGGACAGGTCAAGCACTTGCTAAAAGACAGAAGAATTCTATACTTTAGAGCTGAATCCTTTAAAAAAATGAATTTATATAAAGCTTTTGAGATTTTTTCCCCTACTATTGATCATGAACAATATAATCGGGACCCACACACAAGCTCTGGTGCTCTCAGTTGTGATGTGCACTGGGGCCCTGAGCTTTCTGATCTCAGCACGTGTCTTCAGGCAAGGTCTCTGCACACTGTGCAGCCTCTATGCCTTGTCTCCTGACCACTAGCCAAGCTTGGGAAGGGGCTGTCAGTGATGATCTAGGGTCCAGACCCTGCAGATGCCCCGAGGGACGGCCGCTGCCTCCCTGCCTGCCATTCCAGCTCCACCACACAGGGTTCTCCTGCCAGATGCCCCGGATGTCCCCGTTTATACATCGTGAAGTCCGAGTGATGCATGCACATCAGGCAACTCTGGGAAGCCCCTGAGGCAAATGGGGCTCCTAGGGGGAGACTGTCACTCGCATGGCTGTCCACCAGAGTCTTAGAGAAGCTATGCTTTACTGACCACCTCCCATTGCTATTTCTATCTCTCCCCATGGTCCTGTCTCAAGTTCACTCCAAGTTTGAAGGTGTTGGACTATTTCAACCTGAAATTATTCATTTGAATAGTCATGTTGTCATACACTGGATCTGATGAATATTCAGAGGAAATGGAAACTACACCCTTTCCTCACTGTGTTCTTGTGTGTCATGAGGAAAAGCATCCCATACATAGTCTGAAGTTCCGTAGTAGGAAAGGCTAAGGGAAGGTGAGCAGCCACTGTTCTGCGTGGCTCAGATGGGAGGGAAGAAAAATAGCCCAGGGCGTCCCAGGACTGGAGTGAATGGAGCAGGAGTTTGCGCAGCTGCAGGAGCAGGTACCACACACAGTCGATTCAGATGAGAGGTGACAGACTCTTGGGCTGCAGTTCCTCAACTTGTGGGTCTTGACCTCTTTGGAGTTGCCCATCAGATGTTTACATTATGGTTTATAACAGTAGCAGAACTACAGTTATGAAGTAGCAATGAAATAATTTTATGATTGGGGGCGTCATCACAATACGAGGTACTATATTAAAGGGTCGCAGGATTAGGAAGGTTGAGAACCACTGCTCTAGGTGACCCTTCGTCACCTGGTGGCTTCATTAGGCACAGAGCAAGCACATGGTCTAAGAGAGCCTACAACAAATATTCCTCTTCTGTGCGGCTTGGAGTGACTTCCCTGCTCCCTGTTGGAGTCCATGTTGTACTAGATTTTAGCTCATGATACCATGTGAGCTTGGCAAACCAGACGCCAGAGGTTTGGGCCCTCCTGACTCCCCCTCCTCTTTGGAGAGGCCATAATGTAAAGTGAGGGTAAACAAAGCACATGACAAATCTCCACCAGATGACAATGGATGGAATTAATGCTTTGGAGTTTTGCAAGGTGAGCTGCAACTAAGGAGCCAATGCTTAAAAAGCTAGGCAGTCCTAGAGAGTTTACGCTATGTGTCTAAATTTCTAACATTATAACATACTCATCTTGCTGGAAACCTTGCAGCTTTCTCCTGCTCGCATCTTATTCTTAGATTGGCAGGTGTGAGAGGAATATGACCCATATTAAAACAGACTCAGACACGTAGGTTCACTAAAGAGGCACACAACGCATTCCCCTTAGTCTTTGCAAAGGGTGTGGACTGGCGGTAAAGAGCGGCAGAACCCACAAAACTCCATGCCCATGGCTCTCTTGGGAGACTGGGTGTGAAGGTCACGCACAGTGACATTTCACTGAACTGCCCTTTGCCTTCTGTATGGTGATTACTGCGGTATAATTAAATGGATGTAGTTGATCATTGCAGGTTATTACATGGCTACAGTTGATCAGCGCAGTGTGTTACACGGGTAGACTGGATCGTTGCAGGTTGTTACGTGGGTAGAGTTGATCAGCGCAGTCTGTTACACGGGTAGAGTGGATCGTTGCAGGTTGTTATGTGGCTACAGTTGATCACTATTATTGCATGGGTACAGCTGGTCACTGCAGTATTACTACATGAGTTCAGGTGATGATTTATTATTATATGGTTACAGTTGTTCCGCGCAGCCTTGTCACACTGCTGTAGTTCACCATGTCCTTTGCAGGCTCCCATTCCATGTCATCGCTGCTCTTTCCATGAAGATGTCCCACAGACCACAATAGGATGTGAAAAACTTTGTATATAACCACCAAGACATCCAGTGTGACAAGGAGAGCGAGTCCTCTTTCCACTAAAACAACTGTTCTTAACCTGTGGATGATGACCCCCTTGGGGGACAAACGACCCTTTCACAGGGCTTAAAACCATCTGAAAACACAGATGTTTACATTATGACTCATAAAACAGTAGCAAAATTACAGTTTTGAAGTAGCAAGAAATACAATTTTGTGGGTGGGGGTCACCCCAACATGAGGAACTGTACTAAAAGGTCATATTAGGAAGGTTGAGAACCATCACTCTAAAACATTTCCAGCATTGCCACAAACTTTGTGCTTCCACAACATGATGCCACCGTGAATTTCAGTGTATCTTCTCTAATGGAAAGTTCACTGTTGGAATTTTAGTTTTGGGGACCGCACAAGTGAGACTTTTCTCCCTTTTTATTTGTGGTTGAAACAACAAGAATTTGCCTTTTTTGGTGAACACAAAAACGAAAACCCCACTCCCCTACAGCAGAGACACTCTTCAGGATGGTCTCAGGTCATGTTGATTGGCTAAAGTGTTACCCAAATATTAGTCTATTTATTTTCACACTTGAATCTGTCAATAACATCACATGGTAGGCAGTGTTCTTGAAAGCTGAGTGAAAGCAGATGCATTATCAGGAGGGTCAGGGAGGGAATCTATAGGAAAGACTGTATCTAGTTCTCCTGGTTGGATGCCTCCTGGACAGTCATACAACTGCAAACAGCACTGGAATCTCCCTGAAGCTTTTCCCTTAATGGCTCTCCATTTGTCCTTGGCTGCCAGTGTCACTGACCCAGATCCCTGATCTATGTGAAGCCTTCTCTGCACGGTAAGGGGCAGTGGGGGAGGAGGGGCTCTGTGGTATTCTGTGGCCCTTGGAGTGTCAGCAGGAAAACAAGGCTTTCAGCCGAGCCACCCACACACCAGCACCATCTCTCTCTTCAGCACAGTGGTCCCCCCTTGAGGGATGGGTGTTTGATGAAGAGATGCTTCTTCAGGAGTTGTGAACCTGAAGGTTCGAAACCCCAAACCACGCAGCCAGTGTAGGGTTCTATGACTCCAGAAACCATTCTGTTGTTGTATTAGATGTCATTTAACAGAGGCAGCCTCAGAGCAGTGTGGTCATCTGGGAGCAGAGGCATAAATCATATGGGCTCTTAGCAGCCAGGTGAGGAAGGAACAGCAACAGGCTACCCCTCTGTGCTAACTGGCATAGAAAGGCCGTGCGATTTATGGTAGACCCCAGTGGGCAGTTCTAACAGGGGACAGGAAACTTTAACTTTTGACCACTTTGTTAAATTTCATCCATCCGAGCCAGCAACATACATGCTGACAGCAGAGAAACGCCAGGCGAGCTGACGAATGAATGATCAGGGCTTCATGGAGAAGAGGGTGACCCAAAACCTGCACATTAAAAAGGAAGCTGACATCGACTCAAAGTCAGAATGGAGAGGACACCAGGGAATCGTTCTCCAATTCCCATGAATCCCAAACCCTGGGTCTCAGCAAGGTACCTTCTGAGTCACGGACCTCATTCGCCATGAGATCCCATCCATCTCTAGAAGGGACTCTACCAAAAACTCCTTAGGTCCAATCCAAGGGAGACAGGTTCTATAAGAGCGGGTGGGATGTGGTAGGGATGGAGAGCCATGCCCTGCCCTTTTTTATCCTGTCTCTAGGTCTTTTAGTTTCTTCATCCTCCTGGAGCCAGACCAGGAAGGTTGGTTTGGCTTCTGTGCCTCCTCAGGAGGGGAAGTCATCAGCCTTGCGTCTCCCAGCCCCCACCCTCTGTTTCCGGCCAGATCATCTTGGCACAAGAAGCACAAACAAACTTTGTTAACAGCTTTAAACTTGGAAGGCTCGCTTTTTAAATATTTGCCGCTACATAATTGAAACAGCTGTTTTAATGAGATACCTACTGTCATCATTTTACCCTGGCTGAGCCGGGTGACAACAAAGCAGTAATAACGAATTCAATAATAATTAACTCGGGTCATCTGCTCATCTGTCACGGCCCATCAGCTTTAGGGAGAAAAATCCCAGCGAACTTCTCTCTTTTGTGAGCTTTCCAAAACTCTGTAATAAAACGCTTAGAGAGGACTCTAGGTAGCCCTTCAAAAGTTCTAAGCAAACTGGTAAGTAGGTTAATTAAATTTTATGCATGTTTAAATGCTAATGATTACATTCCTGACACTACAGTGTAATCTGATATTGGAATGATGTCATGCAAACAGTGGTTTTAGTGCCGAAACACATTTCCATCCCCACGCGGAGCAGCAGCAGTAGCTCCGGATCATTTATCGAAGGCCAGGAAGTTGACAGCGGCGGTGGAGAGCCAGGTTCCTCGCAGGTCCCTTAACTTGCCTAATGCATGTTAATCAGGGAAGTTGCAGACAGCAAACCGCTCCAAGCCCCGGCAGCAAAGTGGCAGAGCCATCCAAAGGTTGGTGTTTTGCACCCCGCATCTACAGTCATGCGCCTGATGTGGACAGCAAGAAGCATCGCGAGCCCGCCTGCCAGGATTCTAAAACTGAAAGTAAGGTCAAGTGCTGTTCTTCCTCCCCGAGTTCTGTTCCTACTGTAAGCCCCCTCCCCGCCTCCGCAGCTCGCGCTGCCTACATAAGGTTGACAGTATTTCTGAACAAGGAGAGAAAGCAGATACCCAAGCTTTTGATTCCATGGAGGAAGTAACAGACATTGTCAATTTGCTAGATGAATAACTCAGGTTCTGCAGTGACTCAGTGCAGGGAGTTTCCCACTATGTCGGGCACAGGGACCATTTGGAGGCATCACTGTGGCTCTGTGGGTCTGGGGTCCAGCCTGAGAGTCCACTGCTTTGAAGGCATGCCATGCCTTAAAGATGTAGGTGGGGTCAGTGCCAGACAAAGGGAAACCTGAATTCTCAAACCACGGTTCTAAAATGTAGGGCCACCTCTCACCTTAATTCCCATTTTCTTAGTTACGTGTGTGTTTTCAGAAGAGAGGCAGAGCTCCTCAGTTGGCTCCGTTAGTGCCCTGCATGGCATCACATCTAGCCTGCCATACAGGCTTTCGTGTACTGATCCTGTTCTAGCTTGGAGCTGACGTGTATACATCCTGCCTTGTCCTCTAAACAAATCTTACCTGATGGAGCGCTGGTTTAAGGAGTTAAGTAAAGAGGTGACCACAATATACTGAAGGGCTAGTCAGTCAAGGAGAGTCTAATGGAGCTGCACACACACACACACACACACACACACACACACACACACACACACACACACGCACACACACGCATACATACATACACACACAAGCACACACACATACACAAACACACACACACACACAAAACCTAACCAATCAACCAACCAAAACCAAAACCAAACCAAGAAACAAAACAAAACAAAACAAAAAACCAAAATGCCAGCTTCTTTCTCTGACCCAGTGAAATTTCAGTGTGATCAAATTGCTAAGCCTGTGGTAATATCTAGCATTACTCTGAATTGTGAAGAAAAGCTCACAGCTCAGAACCAAATGGCCCACATACTGCTAAATGCGTGGGTCATAATGCAACTTTTCCCAAATTAAGCATTATTACAATGCTGTTTCCTTTTCCAAAAGCCAGCCAGTTTTCTGTGCGTGGGGTTGGAACAAGGACACTTAAGACAAACAGCACCAGCAGGGCAGACGTATGGCAGCATCCCCCGTCACCAGGAAATAGCCCCACTAGACCCGTAACCCTTCCCTTGGTGTATTAAAAAAAAAAAAAAAAAAAAAAAAAAAAAAGAGCTTTCAAGTATCCAGTATGCCAGAGAACTGGAGCTAGGGTGTACAGTGGTTACCACCACATACACCTTGATTGAAAATTTTAACATGTATCACTGTGAACTAATTTCAATAGCTTTTCCAAGAGGGTCAGAAAAGTAAGTCATTTCGCATTTCAGAAACATCTTGAAAGAAGAAGGTAAACCTGCGAGCGTCATTCTCCCTGGTCTGAATAAAAGCGGGAGGGGGGCGCAATCCCTTCCAGGGAGGTTTTGCACTTTTGTTAGGGTGGCGTTTTTTGGATATCCTGAAACTTGGCCAACCCCATTTTATCAACCCTATTTATTTATCTAGCATGGAGGTAGATTGTATAAAGCAAAATATCCCCCAGAAGAAACTAGGTGAATAAATGGAGCCTCATAGTAGAAATCCCAGAGCAGTCACCATTGAAAAACCCAAACTATAAAATTCTTGGTAGAAAATGTAGTTGGAAAAAGTCATAGTGTTAGTGTCTTTGGTGACGATTCCTTGGGCATGACACCAAAAACGTAGATGATTAAAGGAAAAAAAGGATAAATTGGAACATACCAAAATTTAAAAGTCCTGTGGACCAAAGGACACTGTGAAGAGAGGGCAAAGGTATCAGTAGGTTACGAACCCGATTAAAGATTAATATGCAGAGCAGATAATGAACTCACATCACTCTTCAACTAAGAGCTTCCCCACTCCGCACACTCCTACCTCCTGCCAGTAACCTACTTCGGCTAGCCACAGTCTCCCCTAACATGCATCAGCTGGGAACCAAGTGTTCAAACACATGAGCCTACAGGGGACACTTCTCACTGAAACCACAGCAACTAGGCAACCTCTAAAAAGGGGGAGTCGAAGGTAGGTGAAGGGAGCTGTGTCTCTGCTGTCCATATCGCTACCTAAGAGGCCTGCAGAGGTGGCAGCTGAGTTATTCAGGGACACAAAGTCCGGGTACAACAACCTCAGTGCTCTCGTAACACAGACTCCACTGCCTCCGCGAGCCTTCTCAGAGGACAAAATGAAGTTATGCTACCTGGCCCACCAGTTTGCTTCCACAGGGTGGTCACCTTGGGTGCTTTTAAAACCCTGTGGGCCTTGCAACATACTGATGAGAAATGCAGCAGCTAGAATGTATTAAAAATGCTAGTCAGCATTGTGAGGTGGGTGAAGGTGTTTTGGGTTACACCAGTAAGGACCTCTTCGGGTAAATGGTGAGAAGTGTACAGCAATGTTGTTTTTGGTTTTGGTTCTGTTTTTTGACTGTCATTAGCACAAGGTAAATATTTTTTAAAAGAGCATCATCTTAGCATTTTAAGCTCCAGTGATAACCCCAAATGAGGCTAGTTCACCCTATCGGGAGCCCTGCAGCCAGTAAGAGGGAGAAGTTTAATCAGTATGTGAGTCATTCTCAAGGAGCTGTAATCACTAACCCATTACACGCAGGCAGCACTGTTAACCAGGTGAGATCTCTGCTCTGAAATTGCCCTAATCGAACATTCTCCATCCCAGCTGCACAGAGACCCCATTTTCCAAGTGATCCACAATCCCAAATTAGCCCATGGGGTTTTGGGCTCTGATCCACCTTGGCATGGAGTCTGCTTTCCTAACCGTGGCTGCGCTCTCTGCTGCAGCCTTCAACCCTAACTGTACACTTCAATCCCAGAAACCACCTGAATAAAGAGCAGAAGCCCCAGCTTGCCCCCTGGGACCAGAATTCAATTGCTCTGTGTCTAGGACCAGAAACCCCTGTTTTTTGCAGCTCCAAAGGTGATCCTCGTGCTTACCAGCAATGAGACCTTATAAACTTCTCAAAGGTCAAATATTTTGACAATGAGGACTCTTGGCTGTTAACCCACAGGCTTTTCCAGATCTTTTGGTTCAGAGGAGAACTCCAAGAATTACCTCCTGTTGTGACTGGCTTGTAAACATTTGAACCAAGTGTTCTTAGCCAGCTATAAGTCAGGCTGGAGTTCAGCGGGTAAGAGTGGTAACTCTGTGCAAGCACATGGACCTGAGTTCGAATCCACATCACCCATGTAATAAGGTGACTGTGGGCCTCTGTTCACCTGCAATCTCAGCTCTCTGGAAGATGGATACAGGAGAGTTTCTGAGGCTTGCAGGCTGCCAGCCTAGCTCCAGGTTCAATGCGAGAACCTGTGTCATGGCATAAGGCAGTGAATGACAGAAGAGAACACCTAATGTCTTCCTCTGGTTTCTAGGTGTCTCCATGGGGAAGCATACATGTGCATGTGTGGTGCATGCACATGTACACTATATTCTGCATATACACATACACACACATGCATGCATGTGCTCACAGACACATATACCACATAAAAAACTGCACCCACGGCAGCACTATTAGGGTATCCATTGGCTGAGCTTTTATTTCCAGCCATCCCAGGTGTTGAGCCCTTATTCCTTATGGGCCCTATCAACAGAATCAGCTCAAGACTGTCACATGGTCCAGGAATAGCAGCCAGGCCCGTGGTGTGAGCCCAGGGTGCAAGACGAGTGATCATCAGCTAGCAGGTGGCTGGGGCCGGATTCACCCACTGATGTTTCTGAGCAGGCAGAGTGGGACAGAAGTTTACCCACCGTTCTGATCTTTGCAGCTGTAAATTAGAGATCCAGATGCATAATCTGGGAACTTATCCAAATTCATTTTTAGGAAAGGTGAAGTCTTCAGCACACGGCTGCACCACGAGGAATGTTTTTTATTTCTGCACTAGGAACTGTCAGGGTCCGACTGGTGAGCCAGGAATGAAACTCCCACAGTCTCACAACAAAGCCTGGCTCCACCTAAGCAAGGCGCGAGTGTCCTTTGGCTAAAGCTGTAAGGCAGCCAGCGCTCAGCGTATCTCACAGAGAGCTTTGGAAATGGGGTTTCCTCCTGACTTCCATCCTGCCCCTCCACAGGGACACTGCGGTCAGAGCCTGTCCTCAATCATCAGAGTCTTGGTGCCCCTTCTCCTACTCCTAGCATCAGTCTAATGTCATTGTCATGGTGGTATTTTAAATAAGTACAGTACTCCAGTGCACTGGGGACATGTGGGACAGAAAGGACCTGGGCATGGCCACAAGGTTTGTATGTGGCATATGAAGTAGTTCTACATTATTTCTCTTACATACATTTAAAGTGATTTCTGGCTTTATGGCCTATACCTGTAACCTCAGTATCTGGGAAGCTAAGACAGGAGGATTGTGAATTGGAGGCCAATGTGGGCTACCTGGAAAGGCCTTGTCTAAAAAAACAAAAGCAGAAACAAGCATGCATGCGCGCGCGCACACACACACACACACACACACACACACACACACAAAGATTGGGGAGTCTGGAGCTACTTATAGCAACCTTAAAACATTTTTATTTTATTTTATTTTATTGTTCGAAACAGGGTTTCTCTGTGTAGCCTTGGCTGTCCTGGATTTGCTTTGTAGACCAGGCTGGCCTCGAACTCACAGAGATCCACCTGCCTCTGCCTCCCGAATGCTGGGATTAAAGGCGTGCACCACCACACCGGCTCTTATAGCAACTTATTTAAAAATAAAACAAACTGACACGTCAAAAGAGGAAATAAGATGAAATCACATAAATTACTCAATTAACAGAAAAAGATAAAGGAAAGAAATAAGAAGAGCAAAGGCCACATATAGAAGAAGCCTCAAGCATGTCAGCGATCACCCAGGTCACACAGATAGAAGAAGCCTCAAGCATGTCAGCGATCACCCAGGTCACACAGATAGAAGAAGCCTCAAGCATGTCAGCGATCACCCAGGTCACACCAGTGATGACTCTAAGTATGCAGCTACCAGACACCGACAGTGAAGACAGCCAGAGAAGGAGACCTTCCTGGTTTCAAGACTTGATGCCCAGTTCAGTAACGATGCTATCCTGGTGTGGGTGAAAAGGGCCTACATGTTAACGATACAGAACTGAGAGCCCAGAAGTGGGTCCTCACAACACTATGGCTGGCCTTTGACCCAGGAAATAAAGTATAGTATGGAGTTAAGCTATTCTGTAACAAGTAGTACTGGAGACAGGATTTCTGTGCCTCCTCCTACCGCTGATTCTCCTGCACACTTATTGGAAGAAAAATGTTTCACAAATGTTAACTCATTAAATTTATTGACATTTATAAAAGTAATATTTGAACACTGAAATGTTAATAGACACAATTTACACAGTAATGAAGGATCTGACCAGACACTCCCAGAACAAATGTACAGACAGTAAATAAGCTTATGATAAGGAGACTGTTTGACACTAGGAAATGAAAAAACAGCAATAATATCACACACAGAAATGCCTGAAGTACACAGGACTCCAGGACGGCACCAACTGCTGGTGGACTTATGGTGCATCTATAAGCATCACTCGCTGGCAGTGAGAAGCCAAGTGACTCAGCCACATGGATCTTTGCAAAGCTGAATACTTTCTCAGCAAATGATCCAGGAGCAGATTTACCCAGCTTCCAAGATTTGATATTTTTGAATGAAGGCTACACCATAGTGGATTCATTCATAATCCCCCTGTAGCAGTGTCTCTGAAGATGCCCTTCGGTGGGTACATGAGTGAAAAACAAAGCAGAACTGTGAAATGTCTGTGCAATGCTAAGTACCCTCCAATGCAGAAGTGTCATCAATCAAGTTGTGACTAAACACAGAGTGTAAATGTCTTCTAGGAAGTTCAATAAAACCACATACAACCCCAGGGGTACGGGGATCAGGCTCTACGGTTAAATGCTTGTCACACAAGCATGACGACCCAAATTAGCACCCCCAGAACCCGTGCGTAAACATCACGCAAAAATAATGTCATGTAAAAATGATATGATGTTATGGAAAAGACTCAGTGCAGAAACAATATAAAAGTCAGTGTTTTCTGATGGAAAGGGGACCAGAGAGGAAGGTAATAAGAAGTCAAACCCAGGGTCAACTTCAGGGCAACGAGGTTATTGCCTAAGATCCTGCAGTGGTGGCAACCCGGCAGTGTGCATTTATAAACAGACACAACTTTAGAGCACAGGATAAAACGTGTACAGTAGCAAGCTTAGAAAGGACTCACCTCTGTATTAGTCAGAGTTCTCTAGAGTAACAGAACTTACAGAAAAAAATCTGTATATCTCCATCTATCTATACCTATATCTATATTTATATCTATCTATCTATCTATCTATCTATCTATCTATCTATCTATCTATCTACTCTAATTCATTAGAATGAAGTATAAGCTGTGGTCCAGCTAATCCAGCAGTGGATGCTATGAACAGAAGGTTCAAGAATCCAGTAGTTGTTCAGCTTACAAGGATGCATGTCTCAGCTGGCCTTCAGTATATACTGAAATCTGAAGAAGTAGTTTCTAATGCCATGGAAAGAATGGACCGGCTAGCAAGGCAAGAGCAAACAGGCAAAGAGGGGGGCTTAGTTCTTCCATGCCCTTTATATAGGCTTTCAGCAGAAAGTGTGGCCCAGATTACAGGTGGGTCTTCATACCTAAAAGGATCTGGATTAAAGGTGTGACTTTCCCCCTCAATGATTTGGGTTAGAAGGGGACTGTCCCATTTAAAATGATTTAATTAGGCAAAAATCCCTCAATGGTATACCCAGGCATTTTTGAGTTTTAGTTAATCCCAGATGTAGTCAAGTTGATAAACAAAATAGGCATGGCAACTTAGGATCCCAGGGGTAAAGGAAAATATGCCAAACATAGTTGGACTGTATTATAGATGTCTGGAACCACCTAGTCACAAAAGTAGCTGAAAAGGCTCTGGTCTGTATAACCTTGGAGCTGAGGGAAGTCTTCGGCCTAAGGCAAGAAGACAGCAAGAAATATAGTCTCTCGTATGTGCGGATATATCCAGAAATGTGTTTCAATAATTCTGACACTATAGGTGTACCCACGGGATTGAACCATTGAGTAATGGGTAGTGGAAATCAGAGAACAGAATCTCACAGTTGGAACGAGAGGCCACAGACAGTCAAGTCCAGGATTTCCTGTGTCATTCACTCTGAAGATGGAGAGGCGAATATGAGCTCCAAGCCTGCTGAACCTGTTCATGGTGTATACGCAGAAAAATCTCAGACACATGTCCACTCATTGATGAACACATGTCTGTTTGCTTCATGGCTTTGTTGATGAGAGGGCCTAGAAGTGATCGCTCAGTTGAATTGGTCACTGTTCTCATTGCTGTTGTAACTTGTCTTGCTCTTTGAGGATACATTCCATCATGACTGGGGAACAGTGGTAGCCGGAGCTTAAGGATGCTGGTAAGGAAGCAGAGGCAGATGAATCCCTCTGCTTAGCTTGCCTTTCCTTATTCCATCCAGGACTCTGGCCCATGGAATGCCACACAGCGAGCATGGGTGCTCTACCTTACTTGAGCCATATTACCTACTTGAGACACTCCTTTGCTGGCACATCTATGGCTTGTCTACTATTCTCTATCCTGTCAAGATGACAATGATGACTCATTGCCATGCCAGTCAAAGAGCCTCTGAGCAGCACGGAGTCCAGATATTGGTTTATAGTCCCATTCTCACATAAACTGAGCTGGGGCGGGGCTCCTTGGATGAATTCTGTTGTAAGAACGGGACAGGAAACTCAGAGAAGAGGCCCTGGTATCCTGCAGCACCACACAACAAATGTCTACTTAGAGACAAAGCAAACAAAATGTGAAGTTGTGACCATTGGACACATGGGACAAATGAAAATTCTCTCAGTTGAATTATACCCAAGAGCTTAAATACGTATCTGTGAGCCATATGGAGATAAATACGTGACTGATTCCATTCACAAATGAGAAAACTAAACCCCTATGGTGATGAAATTTACAATTGTTCCTTGTCCTTGAGAAACATAATCTGCACTCTTTCTATATAGGCTGCGGACAGCAGATTCCTGAGAGCAGAGTGTTAAATGGAGAAATAAGAAGGGCAGCTTTGGCAGAGACAGCAGGCAGGGGGCCCCAGGTCAGGTGAGCAAGGTTAGCATCAGCCATGTTGGTTGTTTAGACCTTGATATGTTGTGATGAGAGGGGAGTTCACCTCCACACCCCCGTCCCAAGCCTTTAACCCTCTTTGTTCCTGAGAAAGATTACAGTAACTGCAAGTGGGGTCTGTCTACAGAATATCACGATCCAGAATTCGTGGAATGGTGACTTTACCAAGACAGCAGCAGCAACAAGGAAAACTAGAACAACATCAGAATGAGATGGCATCCTGCAGAGGACTCTGGAGAGAAGAGCAGGAAGTCCTTACCTACCACGCACAGGTGTCTTTTTTTATTGATAATGGTAGATTTATTATGCCCATTAATAATTCTGGCAACTGAGGGAGTTGGGTGTGGGTCCTTTGAGCATCTACAAGGTATTTTGATGGTTTGGGGGGAGGGCGGGAAATCTAGAGCTTTTGTAAGTAGAAGGGCATTTTTTTCTGATCTATGCTTTTGTAACGGAATGTGAGAATTTCAGCGACAGGAGGATAGGAGCTGGCAAGATCCCCACGCTTACCACTGGCCCTTTCAGTCGCTTTAACAGTCTAGGCCTACATAACCTGCGGTGCTTTTTTCTGGTCTGTTTTTGCCTTTACCAATTGTCCTCTCACCTGTTCCCTGTCATTCTCTTCTTCTGGGCTGCACCATGGTGCATACGCAGTGTCTGGCCCTTCTCTGTGCGTCAGCGAGATCACACTCGTGGACACAGATTCCTCTGTAAAAAGCTAAGACACACACCGCGCCACACGTCTACATGTTTTTAACCTGTGTAAGTATTCTCCCAGCAGCTGGTGGAGCTCGGCACTGCTTCTCCCAACATCTGCATAATATCCCATACGATGACTCTCCTATGTTTATTTAACACTTTCTCCAATGAAGAGCATTCACTCTCTTCTCAGGTTTTTCATTGTTTGTTTTAAATGTCTCAAGTACTGTTCCAACTTTGAAGCTGGTATCAAGATTTGAAATGATCAACATTTGTGAAAATAAATTTGTGTAATGGTCCACATTAATTATTTTTAGTAGATATTTATTTTTAATGTTTTACAGTTATTTAGTTATTTGTGCATATGTCTGTGTATTTGCACACGTGTCTTGGCATGGCGGAGGTTAGAGGATAGCTCATGGGTGTCAGTTCTGTCTTTTCATCATGTGTGAACTGAACTCAGGTCATCAGGCTTGCCAGCAGGCACTTCTACCTGCTGAGCTACCTTGCTGAGCCTCTGTCTGACCTTTGTCTTTTGTTAAAAGTGTGCTTGTGATGATCTTTAATATTTTCAGCTGTTTGTATACTCAGCTCTTCCAGGATCACTGTTTTCACTGCAAATTTTACCTCTTCTGTTTCAATCTGTCTGCAGGGGCTCACTTGCCATTTGCTTCCAATTATTTTACTCCTTTGCATGTTTTCTGAGCCTTCACTCTGTCAGGATTATTGCTTTGTTCCTGAATTGTGTTCACATGCATTTTAATTATACTACTGATATTATGAAATGAATACTTGTGTTATGTATGTATATATATATACACACACACACACACACACACACACACACACATATATATACTCATCTTAAATGCACCTGTTTTCTGTGTATTTTAAATTTTCACCTTGATTTTGATTGATCACAGTTTTCATCTTTATTAACCCCATTTCCTAGTTTATTTTGCAATTGTTTTCTCTTCTCTTTCTAGCCTCCTCCAAGTGGATATGCAGTTCCTGTAGCTTTGTGTCTGGCATCGAGCAGTTTGTTTGTTTCATGCTTCTAAAAAGAATGCATATACAAAGAACCAAAGCAGGAGAGCCATTGGTCAAACACTAATGAGCTACAAAAATCTGGTGTTGGAGGAAGTAGAAAAGGATTACTTAAATATCTTTTAAAATTAGAAACTGCAGTACAAGTAAGTAAGCCATGGGGTGTGCTTTGGTGCTTGAACTGTCCTAGCAGCTGAGCTGGGGAGCTACACACAGCTCAGCATATAAATACTGCCTTCTGTTCCTCTGCATTTTCAGATATCAGCACTAACTATGCTGCTTTGGAGGTTGTGCCCTGGGCCCTTCAAATGTTACTCCAGGATCCTCCATCTCTATTGAGGTCTCACGAGGATGCTGACTAACTATGATGATGCCAGGAAACCACACACACACACACACACACACACACACACACACACACACACACATACACACACACACACACACACACACATACACACACACACATACACACACACACATACACACACACACATACACACACACATACACACACACACATACACACACACACACACACACACACACACACACACACACACACACACACACACACCAGTTGGTGCCTTGCTTTAAGTGTCAGGAGAATCTTCTTGAGATCAAATACTTCTGCACTCAGGATAGAAGATTTTCAAAATCTCAGTACCATCATGAACTAGAAAGAAAAGAGGTTGTCTTTGTAGATATTGAAACAGAGGTAGCTGATTCCTGCTGTCACCAGTGCGGGTGTCTTTTTGAAGAGGCAGACAACACCTCCACAGTCAACCAATTTGGAACAGAAATACTTGAAGTGAAGCTCATCGTGAGGGAAAGAATGGATTGTTTGTAAAAGTGCTTTAGCTAGGTTTACTAGGTTAGTGGTAAATTCAAAGTTCAAATATAAATTATTTCTTCAATATATGTATAAGAGATACATATACTAACACTTCATTCATTGCTTATTCAAAATTCAGTTTTCGGATGGACGTTCTATGCCAACTACGGCAGTACACACCTGTATGCCAGCCCTTGGAAAGTAGTAGAGGTAGAAAAGTAGAGAAGTAAAGGTTCTCTTCTGTGACATAAGGAGTTTGAGGCAAGCTTAGCCTACATAAGACCCTGCCTCAAAACAAAGCCCTAATAAAAATAAGTAAATAAGTAAGTACATAAAGAAATAGACATTTTGATTTTATCAAGACATTTATTTCTAAGTCTGGATTGTGATAAAATGTCTGTCTTTATTTTATGTGAAAAGAGCGTCCGCAGCTGTCTCTCTCAATGAGTTTCCTCCAGGGAGCGGTGATCCCCGCAATGCCAGGCTTCCTCATGAATGGTCCAGTGTGGGAAGAATCAAGCACACATGAGGAAGCACACCTTATGTTAGTCCACCAAGAAGTTCTAAATAAACCATCCCAGAAACATGAAGACACTGTTTTAAATAATTAAAAATTGAGGAAAACAAAACAAAACACAGCAACAATGATAAAATCAGAGTACAATACCTGTAGTTTTTAAAATACGCATGTGTGCCATTTTAAGATATATATATATATATATAATTATTAAGTTTTATGATGCTAATAGAAATGAAAAGTTGAAGGAGTGATGGTAAATGACTTCAACAACTACTGTAATTGGTAGAAATCATGACACTGTGGTACTGCAAACAAAAAAGCTGGACAGAATAGAAGCCCTGGAAATGACCTGGGTGTACACAGTTTATCTATCTTTGACAAAGAAGCAGAAGCTGCAGAGTGTGGCAAAGGCCATCTCCTCAACATGTTGGGATGAACATCCTCATTTTTCATCTTACAGGTCTTAAACCTTTCACAAGAATCAGTCCCAATGGTGTGTTTGCCATGAACAGTTAGGACCCTGCACCTAAACACAAAATTCAAAAACACAAACCCAGAAGGTACTAGGTAAAAACCTAGGTAGTCTTAGGTGTGATGAGGTTTTAGACATAACACAAAGAGCCTGGTCCATGAAGAAGCATCCATTAGGCCGAGTTCATCAAAATGAATGTGTGTTCATTGAGAACGAAAGCACAAACCGCATCCTGCAAGGTCTTTGGAAAACATATACACAGTGGAGGAATAGAATTTTCAACATATAAAGAACACTTAAAACTCATCCTTTACAAAACAAACAACCCAATTATGAGGTGATCACAGACCTGAGTCCTTGCCTCACCAAGAGGACCTACAGGAGACACATCAGTTCCCGGAACTTACAAGT
This sequence comes from Acomys russatus, assembly GCF_903995435.1. Classification (NCBI taxonomy): domain Eukaryota; kingdom Metazoa; phylum Chordata; class Mammalia; order Rodentia; family Muridae; genus Acomys; species Acomys russatus. The sequence continues at coordinate 67,138,008 of NC_067156.1, forward strand.
GCAAATAAGACACCCTAGTGCACCTGTGGAAATGGCCAAAGTGTCACCACCAACAGCAAGTGTTGGCAAAGATGTGCAACAACAGAAACTCGTTGGCTGAAAATTGTACATCTCAGATGAAGAAGAGTTTTTGAGGTTCTTATAAAACCAGAACTATCCTTGTCATACAGTCCAATAACAATTCTTCTTGTCATTTCCCCTCCAACTCAGAAAGTTGTGTCTACAGCACATCTCCCGAGATAACAGCATTGTTCACAAATGCCTCAAACTTGTGAGCAAAAAACCCCACAACCTTCAGTCAGTGGCTGTGTAAATAAACTGTGGTTCATTTAGACCACAGAGAAATTATATCTGAGGGTGAGAACGAGCCACTAAGCCACAACCACACACATAAGATAGAAATGCATGTTCCATGAAAGAGAAACCATTCTGAAATGGAGAAACCATTGTGAAAAGGCTAAACATTGTGTGGTTATGACCCCGTGGCATTCTGGGAAACAGCAACACTGTAGACAGTGAAAAGATTAATGATTGCTAAAGCAGGGGATATAGAGTGGTAAAGTGAATTTCTAGGAGTGACATCACTGCTTTGTATTATGGTAATGGACAGATGCCATTAACCATCTACTGAAGCCCACAGATGGTATACTACAAATGCTGAACCTTAATCAGAACTGTTGATGTGATGGTGCGACAACACTGGCTCACCAACTGCACATACACGTCATGCTGCGAGGGGAGGGGCATATAAAAGGACCCTGGATTTCTAGTTTAGGGTCCCTGTGGCCTTAAAACAACGCTATAAATAAAGTCTCTTGGCTGAAAGGGCTGGAGGTAGGCTCAAAGCACATATTGAGAAAATCAACATGCTAAAATAATACATATGACAAAGTAGCAAAGCAATTTACATATATAATGCTTGGGATTGTGAGTTTGGTTAACGGCTCACATCGTACATCGGACTCAACGGGAAAGGGAATTAGAGAGTTAGAATCCAGGGTTGAAATCACCCCATCTACAGCAAAGACACGAAACGCGATAATCTGGTACAAAGACCAGAGAAAAATTGGACATGTCAAATCAGCATTCTGAGAGGTGCTAAACACTGCACAAAGGAGTTAGGTCTAAGAGTTATTTGAAACTGATAAATATTCAAAATCTCAAAATCTTCAGTTCCAGCAGGCTTAATGCACCTTTGGAAGGATAGGAGAAACACCCTCAGTAGACATGTCGGCATTGGGAGGCAGAGAGCGGTTTGTTATTGTTAAAGCACTGAGGAAAAGGCAAATGGCACCTAGAATCTTCTAGCCGGTAAAAATAATGTTTTATACAAAGAGTGAAACTGAGACATTCCCAACCAAACACAAACATAAGTGTTTACTACCAACTGCAGTTAACAAAGGAGCCTCCTAACGATGGTGCTTAAAACAAGAGCATGCTGGAAGCAAGCGTGAGATGCCATGGTGTGTGTGTGTGTGTGTGTGTGTGTGTGTGTGTGTGTGATGTGATCAACATATTTTGTTGATGTCGAGTATTAAGTCTTGGTGGTTTTCAAAACTGGCACAAACAAAATCTCACGATTGTAGAAAATAAGTTCTCAGATTCTTGTACTATTTGAAAGCAAAGTAAAACACCTTCAGGGTTTGTCACACTGAATATTCATAGGAATTGTTTAGCTTTTTTATTTATTAAGTTATTCATTTACTTTACATCCTGATTGCTTCACAGCCTCCCTTCCCTCCACACCTCCCAGTCTCTCCTCTCACTGCTGTGCCCACCCCTCTTCTCCTTCTCCTCAGAAAAGGAGAGGCCGCCCATGGGTATAGACTAGCCTTGGGTTATCAAGTTGCAGTAATATTGGGGATATCTTCTTCTGTTGAGGTTAGTCACGCAGCCCAGTTAGGGGAAGGTGATCCACAGGCAGGAAATGTAGTCAGAGGTAGCTCCTGCTTCTGCCTTAGGGGTTGATGTGAAGACACAGCTGCACAACTGTTACATACGAGCAGATGGCAATGTCCATCCCACTCACATTCTCTGGCTGGTGGTTCAGTCTCTATGAACCCTTATGTGCCTAGGTTAGTTGATGCTCTCAGTTTTCTTGTGGTGTCCTTGACCTCTCTGGCTCCTTAAATTCTTCCTTCCCTTCTGAACTACTCTTAAAAAACATTTAAAAAAAACTTTTAAAATTGCCAAAGATAAATGTACAAAAAAATCAACCAATGAAAAATTATATACAAAGTAAATAAAGAATAAGCAGTTTTTTAAAATGTCAAGCTGGGCGTGGTGGTGCATGCCTTTAATCCCAGTACCTGGGAGGAAGAAGCAGGCAGATCTTCAAGGCCAGATAGTCTACAAAGAGAGTCCCAGGACAGCCAGAGCTCTGTTACACAGAGAAACCCTGCCTGGAGAAAACAAAAAACAAGCAAACCAACCAAAAGTCAAATGTCAAATGTAAGTCCAAGCAGTCTAGTTCTCTCACAGGATGGAATGGAACAAATATTCCCACAAAATGGATCTTTTAATAAGATAGACATTCTTAAAGTCATCCTAGAAAATGCCCAAGAGTGAATCTAGTGAAACACAAAACGCACGCAGAAAATAACACTTCATTGAAAAATACTAACTAGGCACTGAATGAATGAATGGTATCCTTTAAGAGTATTCATACGAAAAATTAGGCATTAATTCATGCCAGATGTATTCACTTTTTTGGTGGAATCAGCTCACATCACAACCATTTTTTTTCCTTCACAAGCATCAACAGGCTGGATCTCAAATCGATCTGCAACAAAATGAAGCCACTCATGGCACAAGAGACAAAGACCTTAAAGGAAACCCCATACTTACCTAAGGCTTTACGATACCAACACAGAGGTGAGTTAAAGGACAGGAAGACAGAGTTTACAAGTATTTGGACCCATACTATGTCTTTTAGGAGGATTCATCTCAAGACCAGACATAGACAAGCAATTAACCTTCTTTGCAGTCACCCAGGCTGGTAATTCCAAGATGAACCTTAGGAGAGCGGCACCCAGGAACTTACCAGGAATGCAGAAATCTCAGGCCTCAAACCTGGACTACAAACTGAGGTAAGGCTCACCCTGCTTCTATCATCCCACTGAGCAATTCCAGTGCCTGCTCCTTTTAAGAACTTCTGGCCTAGAAAATATTCTAACAACTGGACCACCTGTGAAGGCTTTTAAGAATACAATCCCTTTCTACTTACTGTCTCTTCATAAGGACCCAACTGTTCTCAATGAGTCATGAAAGCACACATGACTCAGAATGTAGAAAGCAGAAACGACCTTTATCTCTTATAGAAGGCCACCCAAAGGCTCACATTTTCTTGTTTTGTGTTAGACAGTTTCTTAAATTGTGGGTTGCATGTGGGGTCCTGTGATTGGCTCTAGGAGTATTGAAATATCTGGCAATAGTTAAAGGGTTCTGAATATCTAACAATCAAACTTAATTCAAGCTCAAATGCATGAATCTGAGGTATTCCCTTGGTTGTGAAAACAGAATACACAAACATTGTGTCACACCATTCAGTGAGAATTAATACACAAGCATTGTGTCACACCATTCAGTGAGAATTAATACACTCTGAACACCTGAAAACAAATTTGAGACTATTGTATATTATGAATTGGAGGATATTTACTAGATATATAAAATTTCTGTTTCCATAGAAACATGATTGTTTATTACAGAACACAAAGATTTTTAATATTTCTATTAGCATCATTTCTCAGCATACATAAAATTTTGATGAAATGTATGGGTTTTATAAATTATTGAGTTGCTGACATGAGATTTTTTTTCCATTTAAAAAAAGTATTAATTGTATTTTGTCTTAAAATTAGGGGAGAATTTTGATCAGTTTCTTAAAAAGCAATAAAGATACTTTATCATTTTGTACTATGTATTTATCTGAAGTGGTACTCTCAGCATTAAAGGTGTAATCATCAAAATATTCATCAATTCTAAAAAAAGTTAAAGATGTGCTATGTCCTCAGCATCAAATACTCAGCCATGATTTATTTCTTCATGAAAAGCAAACAAATATACCCATCAGTATGCAAATTTGCCTTTATCATAAGTAAATGGTAAAATTATATGTATAGCGAAGAATTGCTTTAACACAAATTTCTTTATAATTTGTTTTCAGTAAATATTTGATTCTAATATCAACATATGGCCTGGATTGTGGACACTTGACTCACGTGAAGGAGGTCAATGTGGAAAGGGTTAAGAAGCCTTGCTCTTTAAGATGCCAGCCAGGTCTGTGCCCACTGGATCTGACTCCCACTGCCTTTAAGTCTGAACCTTTGAGCATAATCTGGCCTCTGAGTCACTCAAGATTCTTTAGTGAAAGATGTATTGCTTTGCCGACAAACGTTGACTATGGGATTGTATTAAGACTGCCTTTGTCTTTTTGGAGAGCGTTTTTTTTTTTGGTGCAGAAAGAAGGACGATGACCATGGAGTCAGAGGTGAATGAGGCCTTTAGGAACTGGCCTTGTGAAGGGCACTCTTCATAAACACTGATCAATTCATTTGTATTGACAACACTTAAATAATAGCAGGAAATTGAGAAAGGTTGCTAGAAAATTCAGCGTAATAACTTTAAAACTTAAATTGGGGGAATGTTTGTTAAAGCGGGCACCACATGCGCAAGCTTTGACGAAAACACGGCCATGGATGAGAAAGTTTTGTTACATTAAGTGAAGAGCTCAGCTCCCCTGTGCCAAAACACACAAAGAAAACAAAACAGGCAAACCATCGCTGGGGGTCCAGGTTTACAATACACTTAGCTAACAAAGGATTAATCAGGAAATATATATTTCAAGAAAACTTCTCAAATCAGTAATAAAAAGGCAAGCAACCTAATAGGTTCACTGCGGAGGGAAAATATGGCAGGCGCACACAGGAACAGCTGCTTATTCTCATTAGTAATCTGAGAAATGCAAATTAAAACAATAATGAGATGCCATTTGCACCCACCAGATTGGCAAAAGTTCCGAAGTCTGACAGTCCTACTTGTTGGTGAGGACGGATCCCTGAGAAGACCTCGGCTTGGCGGCAGAAGCTGGCACTGTCATGGCTTTGGAGATGCATTTGTCTGACATCCTGGGGACACTTGCTGTGGCCGCACTTCTGGAGAAACGCTTACACAGGCTCACCAGAAGTCATATTGGGGAGGGCGCACAGCAACAGAATGAAGGTGTTGAATTGTTCTCACAGGGGAGACCAGATAAACCAGGAGGCTTTCGTATTCTGAACACAACCCCACAGTGAAAAACTGGACAGACTGCTTGACAGGGGCAGCTGCTTGGACTCGGGTCTGGACCTTTGAAGTCAAACTGAAGTGAGGCCACTGTGCAAAAATACATTTGAGCAGTCACTCGTGGCCAATTAAATTACACTTCAGTGATTAAGAAATAGTCCAACTTCCTTTCTGTTTCATTTTGAGGGTTTTAATCTGGAGAATTTGAAACGTATTGTTTGTCCCTGCAAGGGTTAATTCTTCCCAAAACAGCCAGCTCATCTTCTAAGTGTCTTAACAGATGCTATGCAAGGAGGTTACAGCCTCCAATGTCAAAGGAATCAAAGCCACGTGTTCTGGATGTCAGAGATGAGCATGCCAATATATTGATGCTCCTTGAATCTGAGTTATTTATGCCTTTGCTGTCATCTAAGAAGTGTCTTGAACAGTGAGTGGGCAGGGGCATCAGAGGCACCTTGGGTTTGCGTGGTGGGCTTCTGCTTCCCTGAGGATGACTTGCCTAAGATGCAGCTTAAGGGAGTAATGAAAACGAGAGAGACGAGTTGTACCTGGGGTGCGCGACAGCTGCTACCTCTTCCGGGCTCTGCACTGTCCATAAGTTTGCTCTCAGGGCTCACCTCGCTTGCTTCCACAATTGGTTCTTCGTTCTTCCTCACTCATTTCTGTTACCTGTGGCTCCTTAAGAACAGACCTCAGCTCCACTTGACAGTGTCAAGGAAGCAGCGAGAAGCATTCCATAGGAACTATTGGCAGAATGTTTGGGGGAGGTGTTGCTGCCTTCAAAACATGATGCTTCAGTGATCATTCCTCCCCACACATTCTCTAGTCCCCACTTTAACTCAAAAAGTAACTTACTTTAAAAGAACCCAGGTAAAGGTATATTGCCCCATAAGACAGAAAGAAAAGTGGCTGACTACCTCAGTGTTGTAAAGCATCAGGTTGAGATTACAGACAGCTGAAATGCTGCTAAAGCACACACCCCCTTCTCTCTACTCTGCCCTGCCACCCCTCCTGGCAAGAAGCATCTCCTGGCGGAGACGACTTTGCTGAAATCATGAACACATGGGTAGGAAATAACCCAAAGATGGGGACGCTGAAAATGCAGGATTGATAAAGTAATTTTAATTTGGCTCTACATATGTTAAGGTAGTTAGGGTGACTCGTGAAGGAGTCCAACTGTGTGAAGACAGATGTGCTGGAGCTGATTAAACGGCACACACCCTCCGCTGGCAGCCCGCTGTCTACACTGAGGCGCCAGGCTGAGTTCACATCACACTGTGCCGCAAAAGCCAGAGCATCCAGGAGAATGCTATCACTCCCACCGCTGATGATTCACCAGGGCATGACAAACAGTCCACACCTCTGGCTAACCACATTTCTGATACGAAAAACCATGGCCTGGCATTCAGCCCTGTGGCTCTTGGTGCCAGGAGGACCAGGATGAAGGAAGCCAAGAGTGCTGGGGAGATGCCTCAGTCAACAAAATGTGTGCCTTGCCAGTGTGAGAATCAGAGTCACAAATTCCAGAACTTGTGGTGTGGTTACATGGAGAGGCTGAGACAAGTATAGCTCTGAGACTTTCTGGCCAGGTAAACAGCCTATTCAGTGAGTTCCAAGCCAATGAGTGACACTACCTCAGACCAAACCAAAAACAAACAAACCCAGAAACAAAGTAGGTAGTGGCTACAGAACAACAGGAAGATTATCCTCTAACATGTATGTGCATGCATACCACACACATAGATGTATACTTGCACATGTGCAGATACACACACACACACACACACACACACACACACACACACACACACACGTACATGCAAGTACGCATGCACGCATGGACACACTGTAAGGAAACTGCAATTTGGAGCCAGCATCCACGGCGTGGGCCTGGCTTCTCTCCTGTGCATCCAAGCATTTGCTTTCCCTCCTCCCCACTGTTAATAATGTTCAAAAGTAGCACAGATAAAACCCTGCTGCCTGCATTGATCCTCGCACAGTTTGGGGCCAGAGAGGCCCAGACTGCACACGCTCTCACTGAGGCAGGTTGGGCCCCTGCTGCTCTGCTGTCCCTTCCTGGGGTACAGCTAGGGCCATATACCATGCAGAGCCACCTGGTGTCCAGGGAAACAGGAAGAGAATCAATATGGCACCAGAGTCTTGGGGGAAGGGCTCCTCCCTTATCAGTCCATGAGAGAAGAATGCAGCTAGGGAGACCTGTGTGAGATCTTGGTGTTCTAGCAAATCTGAGGTGTATTTTACCATCAGACTCAGGGGTGATCACCAGGGCAGGTGTGCCCATCTGTCCCAACAGGCACTCTTGCCTTACACAAATGGCTCAACCCCATCAAAAGGCAACTTTCCCCTTGAAGAGTCGGTGGTTTAACCAGAGAGATTGCAGTCAGCTACAGTGGTGACAGCAGTTGCAGCACTCACCCTCAGTGGTGGAGCAGAGCTAAAACTGGGGCCCTTTCTTTCTTTGTTTGGTGCTGAGGAACTGTCTTGTTTGTGACTTTCCCCTCACCCATCCTCTCATCACCAATGAGAAAACCAGTGCAGGCGGGAAGCAGATTTGCTAAGCACTCCCATGCCGTGGTTGCTGGGCTTCCGCAGGAAGCAAGGCTGAAGCCATACCTACTTCCACATGTGCCCTGGCCCACCACCATTTTTACAGCCCAGGCATTTCTAGACATCTTTGAATTTCTGATAAGTATAAGCATAATGACAGAGGGTTTTTTTTCTGTTCAATGGATCATAAAATTCCAATGTATGCCTGCGCTTATGTCTATGTCAATCATTTTCAACCAGTGTGGGACTCTCCATTCTGTTCTTCCCTCTTCTGAATTCTGCAACGAGAATTCCTCTAGCCTGTCAAATTAAAGTACCTATCTCCCATGCTGGTCCATGGTGCAACAACCTGCACTGCATCACTGTTTCCCATGTCACTGTCTGGAGGTACACGTGGCCTTCTCTTGGAGAGGGGTGTTTCTGTAGGGCAGAATGGCTGGCACAGGCTGGATGCTGGACAATAAAGCCAGCTGCCAAACCACTCTCCATGTCCTCTGTCATGGACTTTCCCTCCAGCTGTGCTCAGCAGTTCCAGTTGCTCCCTACTGCTTCAGTCTGAACAGAGGACACAGAAACACACGTGGAAGCCAGAGGCACTGTCACCTCTTTCTAGGCATGGTCTCTCACTGGGCAGGACTTGTAAGGTAGGCAAGGCTAGGCTGTCTGGTCTGTGAACCCCACATACCTACCCATTTCTCCTTCCCAGGCACTGAGAGTCCAAGCTTGCATCACTCTTCAAGGCTTTGGGAAATGTGAGTTCTGGAACCAGAGCCTTGCCAGCATGCTTTCTAGGCAACCCACCTCCTCCAGGTGCCGCCTCTCTCATTATAAAGGCATTGGTCACATTGGGTTGGGGCCACCTTCATGACCTACTTTGACCTTAACCATTGCCTTATAGATTTCAAACATGGTCACATTCCTGGGTTTTGGGGGTTAAAGCCTCAATGCGTGATCTTTGTTGGGACATAATTCTGCTCTCAGCAAGCACCTCATTTGCAGCCTGAGTTTGTTTCAAGTGCAGTTTGCTGGTTGGGACAGTAAATCTCATTCATGAGGGCTGCTGATAATGGCCTAGTCCATAGCTTGGTGGACATTGTCATGCCTCCCTTTATTTCAAAACTCGGAGGAATTCTCCTTTTATGTATAAATCTTCTTGTAATTAAAAAAAAAAAAAAAAAAAGGTCTCTCCAGGCACAGTGGTGCACACCTTTAATCCTAGCACTCGGGAGGCAGAGACAGGTGGATCACTGTGAGTTTGAGGCCAGCCTGGTCTACAAAGGAAGTTCAGGACAGCCAAGGCTACACAAAGAGATCCTGTCTCGAAAAAACAAAACAAACGAACAAAAATAGGTCCCTTTATTTTTCACTTAAGATTTTTTATTGAATCTCAGTAAAATATAATGAAGAAAATACTTGTTCTGAGAATATTTTCCTGATCTCCAGGAGACTGCTTATTTCTTTTTAGGTGTGTTTCCACTAAGTCAACCTTTCCTGTTAAATCTGCTACTAGTCTCCACCTGGGCAGGAGCTGTCCACGGAGACCGGTGCTGACAGTTTTGTCTTCAGGATGACCACAAGTCAAAGCTTGCATGCGAAGTGATGAAGTGGTGAACTTCTCTCTGACCTGTATCTTTTACAGCTCCAGGGCACTCAACAACATCAGGTGTGGAGTGAGCATCGGCTGCCTGCACTTGCCTGGCTCCAGTTCATGGGTGCTTGTCTTATTCTCTGATCTCCTACGGATGGTTTTAAAAATACTGCTGGTGTAAGTGTCCTCACTGCCTTTGTCTTTGGCTGCCCTTTGAAATGGTCCTATGTAAATCATTACACTAAAAAAGGAAAAAGGGACCCTTTATGACAATCTCCTTAGATGCTTAGGTCACTTGATAAAAATTCAACAAGCTGTTCACAATAAACTTTCAGAAACTGGGAAAATGCAGTCACTGATTTCTTGGATGTTTTGTGAAAGGAATTTTTGGGACTGTCCAACCAGTGTCTGGCCCTATGGAAGACCCACCCATGGGCGAGAGCCAACCCCTGACATTATGAACCATACTCTGCTATGCTTGCAGACAGGGGACATAGCTGTCCCCTGAGAGGTTCCTGGAACTCAGCGAAACATTAGGAGGAGCCTTGTGGAAGAGTAGGGGGAAGGATGGAAGGACCCAGAGGTGACCAGAGCTCCACAAGAAGATTAGGGAATTGGATAACCTCGGCCTAGGGGGTATTATGGAGTCTAAAGCACCAACTAAGGACCATGCATGGACTGGTTCTAGGCCCCCTACAGCTATGTAGTCTATGGGCAGCTTAGTCCTCATGTGGGTCCCCTAGTAAGGAGAGAAAGAGCTGTCTATGACATGAACTCTGCTGCCTGCTTTGTGATCACAACCTCCTAGCTGGGATGCCTTGCCTGACTTCAGTGGAAGAGGATGCACTCAGTTAAGATGTGACTTGATGTTCTGGGGTGGGTTGGTGTGGGCACTCCCCTTTTCTGAGGGGTAGGGGAGGGGGATGGGGGTAGAGGGAGGGAGGGAGAGAGGGTGGGACCAGGAGAAGAGGAGTGAGGTGGCTATGATTGGGATGTTAAGTGAATTAAAAAGAGAAGAGAAGAAAAGTAAAGTAAATGCCGTCACCTGTGAGAGACTTCGAGCTAAATGTGAAAAGCAAGGCAAGTGGAGAAAAGGAGGGGCGAGGGCTCAGATTTACCCTGGTAGGTACTCATTTCTGGTGAATACTACTGACTCTCAGTAACAGAAGGAAACTAACCAAATGCAAATGCTCATTGCATCACATGCAGGACCAATGGCTGACCTGTGTATAAGGAGCAATGACTGACGGGTTTGTGAACCATGACTGACATGGCGCCGTGACTGACATGAGAAACGGCATCCCCCTAATCTTGGGTTTAAGAAAAACCCCTTCCCACATATCAAAATGAGATCTGGTAGTTACTCATGCACACAACTCACCAGTATGACAGCCACAGGACTGTGCCCTAACCAGGAAGGGAACACGCTCATATTGGCAAGGCCCAGGGAACCATCCACGTAGCTGTGTACCAGCAGAGTGCATGGTGCCTGAAGGACAGAGAATCTGGAACCAAGCAGATCATTGATATTTACTGTGTCTGCTTTATACTATCATTATGACCCTGTAAGTTTACATAATTTCTTCCTAGGAAAATAAGTACATATAGTTCCAAATTCTAAACAATTGTTGGAACTAACTATGGAGCTTTAATAACATAATTTCAGGCACTGAATGATCATAACATATTCCTTGACTTGAGTACAAGAGTCGGTCAGGAAGGATGCCAGTTCGGCAGCCATCCTCTGTGGTGCCCTGAATCTTCCTCATTTCTCCACTTAAGACAGACTCACAATCATCTGTGAACAGCAGTGTGGCCCCTGGTCTTTCCATTGTCCATGTAATTAATATTAAAGTTTGGTTTATGTTTGCTATATAGATGTTTGTTTTCAACTAGTGTCATCTATTTTCTTAAAAATTGTCTGTATATTTGTATATGCATGTGATGTGCATGCATATTTCTATGTGGTATAAATGTATGGTTGTATGTATATTTATATTCACACATTGTGTGTGTGTGTGGATGTGTGCACATGTGTGCATAGGAGAGAAGTGTTCTTACTTAAGGACACTATGCTGTGAAACACCATGACCAAAGCAAGTTAGAGAGGGGAGGGATTATTTGGTTTACACTTTCACATCACAGTTCATTATCAAAGGAAGTCAGGACAGGAACCCAAACAGGGCTGCAACCTGTAGGCAAGGGCTGATGCAGAGGCCATAGAGGGTGCTGCTTACTGTGTATTCTCCATTGCTTTGCTCAGTCTGCTTTATAGAACCCAGGACCACCAGCCCCAGGACCACCCACGATGGGCTGGGCCCTCCCTCATCAATCACTAACTAAGAAAATGTCCACAGGCTTGCCTACAGCCTGATGCTGTGGAGGAATTCTCTTAATTGAGGTTCCCCTTTCCAATAGATTTAGCTTGTGTCATGATGACTTAAAACTAGGCAGCACACGGGCTGATATCAGGCATCTTCCTCAATCTATCTTCACCCTGCATACGTTGTATGCCTGTCACCTGAACCGAGACCCTGTAAATTCTAGATAGTTCAGTTGGCCATCAAGCCTTCGGTCCTCTGTCTCCCCACCTCCAGGGTGCTAAGATTAGGAGTGGGACATCCAGGAAGGCACCCCCCCTCCAGTACCATGTACCCTAGTGTTGTTTTGTGTTTCTTGTTTTCTTATGAACAATTAATAATTGATTTTATTTCTTACTTTGAAATTTCGGATGAACATCTTTATGTAATTCCTGTCCTTTTGGGGCCTGGCAAGGTGCACCTGTTGTTCCTTGTTGCCCAATGGACTTGTGATTGTGTTCTGGTGCCATGCAACTTCATCCGCAGTGCTGTTCACCCTCAGCACTGATTCAGAGCTTGGTCATAGCATAGAGCTATAAATTTGTTTGGGAAAATGATGTGACTTTTAAAAAAATAAGGATCTAGAAGGAAAGCTCACAAGCTGGTAATTCTTGTGCTGTTTGCGGGTTCCTACGGATCCTATAACACCTTACCCCCGATGTGCAGGCTTTGTGTTACTGCTGTCCCTAACACAGGCCTGCAGGCCACGAGCCCTTTTCATTTTTTTTTTTTCTCGAGAAAGTGAATTTTTGAAGTGCATTTTGCTACACTCAGGAGTCTGCTCTGAGAGCCCTTATTTGCCTCTAGTCATTCATCAAGCTGGGGAGACGTCTTTTCCACGGTTTCCCTTGCAGTGAAATAGCTGCCTTTTGCATTCTTGTGCATTTCGCTTTTGAGAGTTTAAATGCAGGGTCCAGTGAGATGGCTCAGCAGGTCGATGCACTTTGCCCCCAACCTCACTGTCTTGCTAATTGCACACTGTCCTCCAGGTGTATACTAATTAAATAAATAAAGCATAACAAAATATACTTACTTATCTTAGCCAAAAGTCCAAGAAGCAGCTAAAATATATTTTTAAAGTTATATAAATTATTTTAGGAGTTTTCAATGTGAGACACTCATATGTAGTTTGCACTAAGTTTAATTTTTAATGGCTGTGTTTCACAGGCTGTCTAAATCAGTACCTGATTCCTTTCACTGATGAATTTTAAAAAACTATCAACCATTTCTTTCTTTCTTTCTTTCTTTCTTTCTTTCTTTTTTTTTAAATTTCAAGACAGGCTTGGCTTTCCTGGACTCACTTTGTAGACCAGGGTAGCCTCGAACTCACAATGATCCACCTGCCTCTGCCTCCCGAGTGCTGGGATTAAAGGCATGCGCCACCACACCTGGCTAGCATAACCATTTTGAAAAAGATTTATTTATTTATTATGTACACAGTGCTCTGGCTGCATCAGATCACATTACAGATGGTTGTGAGCCACCATGTGGTTGCTGGGAATTGAACTCACGACCTCTGGAGGTCAGTGCCCTTAACCTCTGAGCTGTCTCTCCAGCATAACCGTTTCTAATGCCTCTTCTGCAGTCTTCAGCTGCTCCTGCTGGAGGGGTGTCACATGACCTCAGCCTATCAACCCTGCTCTCCCTCTCCTGGTGCTTTCTGTCAGTATCCTCCTCCTTGTGTGTTCACCTGGGCAGTCTATCTCCCTCTTTCTTCGCGCTAACTTTTCTTGTTCTTTTTTAGGTTCGCATTTTCGTATCTTTTCAGATAATGTTGATTAGCTTTCCCACCATGTAAAGCCTAGTGTGTATAGTGCTGGCTCCGAGCACTGCGGTCCTCTGTTTGGGAGTTTCTCTGTTTATCCTCGTGATGTTTTCTTACTGTCACACGTGTCTCTTCCTTTCTCACCGTGTTCTCAGCTGTGCAGAAGATAAGGCGCAGCTTATATTCAGATCGTGGCAGCATTCTGTCTTCCATTGGCACTGGTTTCCCGGCTTCCTTTGTTGCTTCGGCTGGATTTTGGTTAACATTAAGCTTCAGAAGTTTCAGAGGGAGACTCACGGACTGCATTTCTGATGGATCTAAGACCTGAGCGGCTCAGGTTGGCTCAGGTGCCCTCTCTCTGAGTCAACAAGGATCCTCCTGCTACACAGTTTTTGGCAGAGCTTCCCAGGCGCCGGAATTCTATCTATCTGCCATTCCTCCTGCTCCAAGCCATCTCACTTGCAGTTATCACTTCCGGCTACTTTTCTCGTCTAGGTGCCCAAATTAAGAGGAAAAACAAATTAAGGGAGGAAGGGCTTACTCAGCTGTGCTGGGGAAAGAACTACAGCTGAAGCGGCTCGTGAGTGGCTGCCTGCTCGTACCTGCGAAGATCGGGAAACAGGGTTCTTGATGCCATCCTGGCTTCTTCCTTTTTCTTTTTCTCAGGAACTAAAAGGAGACGGTACCACTCACGCACAGGGTGGGCGTTTCGTCCCATTTCACCTCCTTGAAATAGCCTCACATACACACAGGGATGGTTGCAAGTTCAGCAAAGCTGGCAATTAAGACTAATCATCTCCGTCTGAAGAGACGCTTAGCAGTCGGCGGCTGTTGGAAGACACAGAAGCAGTTTTCTTCCTGGAAATGTCTCCTTGAAGGTTGCCTATGCTCCAGGGGACAGTCCTACACCCATGTGCATATTCAGCCCCTGCATAGGGATGCTGGGCATGCTGTAAAGTGCCTAAAACTCCCAGCTTTCAAGAGGTAGAGGCAGGTGGATCTTTATGAGTTCTAAGACAGTCTGATCTACATAGCTAGTTCATACTCCATCAGAATTTCATAGAAGACAGAGAGATAGTGAAGAGAGAGGGGGACACAGAGAGAGGGAGTCATGGAGTTTGGAGAAGAACACAGTGGGGAAGGCTGCGTAGGGTTGGGCATCAAGCACAGAGTAGATCAAAACACATCTTATACAAGTATGACATTCACAAAAGTAAATTTAAAATATCTTTAAATATCAGCCATACTAATGGGTAATTTGGATTATTCAGGATTCTCGGCTTCCATATTAGTTGCATGTGGCCAATTAAGTCCTTTAAAATTGTACTAACTCCTTCCTATAGCTCTTAAATATAAAATGTAGACTGTTTTGTTTTTCCTTTGCTTATTTTTGTCTTTTACTTCATTGCTTCACAAGAAATAAGAAAAGCTGCAATTCACCATTTTCTTAGAAAGAATATATCACTTTGTCTACTTGTGTCATCTGATCTCTGTCTCTTCAGGGCTGTGACTGGCATGAGGACCATGGCTTCATGGCTTCTCCTAGCAGCAAGAGTTAGGACGTAAGCACATATTTCTTCTGCAAAGATCACAGGGGTGGATTTGAGTTCTGTGGAACCACTATAAAATTTGACATCTGAACAGTGAAAAAAAATGACAATAATTATATAGTTAATTATTGAATAATTGGATATATATGTGTGTGTGTGTGTGTGTGTCTATAATTAACCTGCAATATAGTTCTATTCAAAAGCTGCTTTAAAATTGAAGCATTTTGAAGCACATTCCCCTTGTGTGTGTGTATACACTCTGAATAAGGCTTGTGATTCTTCTCTGTCTGACTTACTTTTGCAGTAACTAAGTATAAGCGCTATGGAACATGGTCCTAGGACAGTGAGTTCCCAGTAAGAACCTGTCTGGTCACCCAGCCCTCACCTGTATTTGGAAATGTTTGTAAACCCCTTTTTATCACATTGACCATCCAACACAATCAACCTTTCTTCAGAAGGTGAATGTCATGAGTACCAAAGTGGACATGACTGATACCTAAGGTAGTTCTTCTTACAACTGGGTTTTTCTTATTTAAGTAAACTGTTTCTAGAAGTACTAGAATATTTGGGACCAAAGAATCTTCTGTATAGTAGACGCCTGGAGTCTACTTTATGCTTAGGTGTACATTTATCTGAACCGAACATTTCTCAGTTCTATGAGTTTTCTTCAATTCAAGGATGAAATAAAAACGTAAGAGAATAAAAATGGCATAAGCTCTGAAATTAAATGTATCTATGTTTCATTTCCTTGTAAATTCATCAAATTTAGATGCTATGAAATCATCTTTCCTCAATTTCATATTTTTTATGTATCCAGAATAAAACTCATTTGGAAGTAAGGATACAGCTCAGTGATAGGTCACTTGTATAGTGTGCACAAGGACCTGGTTTAATCCTCAAAACAAAAAAAAAAAAAAACAAAAAACAAAAAACAAAAAAAACAACTCTGAATGTAGACCATAAAAATTGTCACAGTAGAAGGCTCACAAAATGAATTTATAACTCAAGATATTACAAAGGCAATTATTTAATTTCAGAAATAAAACTTGTATATCATTTGAGGTTTCAGAATTTAGCTGGGTTTGTCTTGCTTATAGGGGTATCATTTGGAGTTCTTTCCAAGTACACTCTGCCCACACAGGGCTGAGTTAGTACCTTAGTAAAAATGTAGTTCTCCAATACTTCAGGAGTTGAATTTTTAAAGCAAAGAGTTAATTATGATAATTAATACTGAACTTCAAATTTTCTAAACAACTCTGTACAACTTATAATTCAATCTAGAATAGTTGTTATAAAATGTTAGAGTCCGTCAGTGAAGACTTCAGTTGAATTGCTAAGGAGCCTTCAATGATGAAATGATCCTGTATGCCTGTCAGTGAAGCCACCACTGTAGGAAGTCCAACCCTTAACCTGAAATGCCTTTGGTCAGCCAGTGCTGTTCTCCCCACAAAATGCACTGCAGCTCTTCTGTCGCTAATTTCTCCAGCAGAGTGCCACACTTTGCTTTAGAGACAGCCAGGAGCTCCATGGCTGTAACCTGCCTTGGGCGTGCCATTGTTTAGAAGACTTCATAACTTAGAAAGGTTGCCATCTTTATCATGAGATTTGTATTTTCATTGTCAACATGAAGCAAATGACTTTTTAATTGATGTTCACATCTTGTCTATCATTATAAAATTCATGATGACCTCACAAATTTGGTTATAAGGAAAGGCTTGGAGAAAAATACTTTCTTTTTTATTAAGTAACTTTCCCTTTTTAGAATTATCTTTTTATTACCAGCAGAATTCTACTTATTTTCTGCCTATGCGATAGTAGATAATACACAGGCAGTGTCTGCATGGCTCAGCTGGTAAGAGCACTTGCTGTTTTTGCAGAGGATCAGCACTCACACTGGATATCTCTCAACCTCCTGTAACTCCAGCTCCATTGAATCAGATGCCCCTTTGGCCTTCTTGGATACCAGCACACATGTATATGATATCACTCCTTACACACACACACACACACACACACACACACACACACACACACACACAAATAAAATAAAATAAACCTTAAAAGAAAAAGCCATAGGCAAAATCTAGAAGGACCTAGTAGCTATAAACCAAACTCATCATGTGACAGGATTGGTACCCACCCCATATTAATTTCCGTGTCAGCAACCTAGTTTAAAGAAATACTGAAACACTTGAAATTAAAGGTGAATTCACATCTATCCAGCTGGATGAGATGATAGGAAGGTCAATCAAGGATCCATATATAGGCGAGCAGATGATCATAAGGTTCGATCTAATTGAATATATTTGAAATAATCAAAAGCACAGTAACAGATTGAGATGTGTATAGTCATTAAATAAACAACTCCTCTATGCCTTACTTTGACTTAGGAAAAAAATCTATTCTTCAAAGTATTACAAACAAATTGTTTAAACTATACACACCACCATTGCTTCCAGTATCAACATACTATGAACTTGTTTGAGAAATGGTCCAGTGACTCGTTGCTCCTGAGCATTTAATGCGACAAGAAATTGCTGCAGCTGTTTTAAGTTAAGATGAATTCAGGGAGAGTAAAGTGACTGAGTCATTATAGAAACTTCAAGCCACACATAGTCAAAAGTTTCAAATTCAACTTTCACTCCACCAAGATGTCTTTGGTTATCTTTTACACAGAAGAGCCCAAGGCCACACAAGAAGACGTTACTTCCACTGGTATCTTGATCCTTTTCTTGTAGTATTTGGGTATCCTTCCTTCAGAGTGTTCAATGTCCACCAGTGCTCATGAAGCAATTTTTAAAAATTTTTTATTTTATTTAATTAATTTATTCAGATTACAACTCAATTGTGATCCCATCACTTGTATCCTCCCATTCCTCCCTCCCTCCCACTTTCACCCTATTCCCCTCCCCTAGGTCTATGACTGAGGGGACCTCCTCCCCCACTATATGGTCATAGGCTATCAAGTCTCATCTTGGTAGCCTGCTTATTCTTTTGATAGTTTGAAACACATTATTATTTTTCCTTCCTTTCACATTTTCACCTGGGAAGAAAAGAGCAGTTAGTGCCCCAGGGAGATAGAGTAAGAGTTTTAGAGCAGAGAAGTGTGTGTCTTCTTTAGCCATAGTTTCACTGTAGAGGACACTATGGGAAGCACTGGAACCTGACGTTAATGCTTGGCTGTGAAGTGTCATAAAGGGAAGGGCCATTCCCAGGGACTACTTCTCTGCCACCACCCACTTGCTCTATGGCCTCTCCCCTTCCCCAGATGCTCATTGTTTTCATCAATGAAAAGCAAATCGCAAATGACTTGTGGCCGTCCCAAATAAAAGTGATGCTTTCTAACACCTTAATGGACCTCAAGCCACCTCCGCTTGCATACCCAAAGGCTCTTACAAGGGCTTGAGTGGACTGTAGTGGCTACAGTTGTGACACCAGACTGGTCCCCATATTTTGAAAATGATCCCAAATTCCCGGGGATAATATAGCTTCAAGAAAAATGGATGGTAGCGGGCATGTTGCCATAGTTACAGTTATATAACTTACACATGGGATACTGAGGTAGAAGATGTAAAGAAAATACAAGCCAACAATGGGAATAACCTGGAGGTGTTAGAAAAAGGACAGAAACGTGGTATTTGGAAACCCCAGTGGGATGGGATGGAGATATTTGCTTAGGGCAGACAACAATTCTCAGATGGAGGTATAGTAGTGGGAGGCCAAAGATTCCTATGGATGCTGCCTGATGGCTGTTCTGTCCTGTCTGCACTCACAAACACCCACTTACTTAGCCGGGCTTCCAGGCCACCGTAGCTAACGTCACTCTTCAAGTTGTTCTGTACTGCAGACTGTGTCCTCAGCAGCCCCAGGGTCACCTGGGAGTCTTGGCCCCAGGCTGGTTCCCAGGGTTCTAAGGTTGTGACTGATTCACTTGTGTCTGATCTAAGGCTGACTAGATGGTTCCAAGTTTCGGAGGGCACTTGAAGAAGAAGCATCCTGAGTCCACACATGAACCTAAAAGCCAGTTTCGAGTGGAGTCTGGTTGACTGGACAAGCCTACTCAGAAAAATAGCATTTTAAACTGTAACAGCCACTAAAAAGGCAAACATCTTGTCTCTATAGACATTCGTGTTGTTAAACTTTCACTAAATTGTGTTTTTAAGTTTTAATTAACTTGTAGTAAACTTATTTTAGGTTTCCAGTAGATTAAACGTACTATTTTATTTGTTTGGTTTTCTTTTTTTTTCTGGCTTTCAGAAGAATCAATCATTTCCTCTCAAATGGGAAGCACTAGAGCATCCCACGCGTGCCCATGCTTCCTGTAAATACTTACTCTCACCTTCCTTTGACACGAGTTTGAGATTTAACTGTGGAGAGAAATCTCGTGTCCTAAAGCAGCAGGAGCCACGGCCTGAGCCCTTGACCCCAGGTGTCATCATCAATTGCATCCTCAGCCCAGATGCCTCGTGGCTCTCGCACTGACACCAGGAAGGAAGCAGGATGTGCAAGGAATAGACAGTGACCTATTAACTTGACAGACGTTTCCTACTTGGCTTTTTCCCTTGGAGTTTTGATTACCTGTCAATTATTTCCCCGAATGTAGTATGTCATCTGCCTCGTTATCATTTTTTGAAAATCTAATAAGCTTATAAACACCTGCCATGCCCTGCGAAGAGCAAAGGAACAGAATCTACATTCACAAATACAGGGACATTTTTAAAAGGATGGGTTGAAATTGCCATTTGATTTATCGATCTTGTTTTTGTTGCTTTCTTCACAACTCATAACAGAGATCATTTGAAAATATTCCTTGTGTTAGGTTTCTTGATACTAAAATCTCTGCTGCATCTGGGATTTCTTCATAAACCTAAATGGACGCATGAATCCATTGCTACAGGCATCTATGAATAGCATTATATTTTTGACAGTCAAGAGTCAGGGACATTTTGGTGGATACAAAACTATTTCTTTATTTTGAAATATTTTTTTTAACGTTTCAAAGCATAAAATCTTTCTTATTATTTCACATGGTGCTTAAAGGTGAAGCAGTTATTCAAAATAATGTAGATTCAGACATCACGATTATACGGATATGAGCTATAAAATAAGTATGACAGAAGAAAGGGTAGATAGATGATAGAGCATAGATTATTGGTAGAGAGACGGATGATAGACAATAAACAGCCTCTTAGTTTGTCTTCTATTGCTATGTAAAAACACCATGGCGTACATAAAATTATGAAGGAAAGAGTTTATTTTCACTAAGTTGTAACTAATCACAAACTGAAGCAGAGACCGCGGAGGAGTGCTGCACACTGGCTTGCTCCTCATGGCTTGCTCGGCCTGCTTTCTTTCTTTTCTTTTCTTTTCTTTCTTTTTTTTTCTCTCTTTTCTTTTTTTTAATTAAAAAAATTTATTAATTTATTCTTGTTACATCTCAATGGTTATCCCATCCCTTGTATCCTCCCATTCTTCCCTCCCTCCCATTTTCCCCTTACTCCCCTCCCCTATGACTGTGACTAATGGGGACTTCCTCCCCCTTTATATGCTCATAGGGTATCAAGTCTCTTCTTGGTAACCTGCTGTCCTTCCTCTGAGTGCCGCCAGGCCTCCCCCTCAGCCTGCTTTCTTATACAACCAAGGACCACCTGCCCATAGGGCTGGACCCAATCACACCAGTCATGAGTCAAGACAATTCCCCACAGACTGGCCTACAGAACAATCTACAGAGGTGTTTTCTCATCTGAAGTTCCCATCTCCCAGAGAATCCTGATTTGCATCAAGTTAAACAAAACCAAAACCAAAAACAGCATGGGTAGATAGATGACAGATAATAGATAGAAAGATAGATAGATAGACAGATGATAGATAGATGATAAATAGATAGATACATAGATAATGATAGATAGATAATAAATAAATAAAAAGGTAATATAGATAGATGTTTGACCTAGTTAATCAAGAATGGTTTATATGTCACATTTTCTTGTTCATGAAAATGACTTTTTTTTCGTGTGTAATATGTTGGCATTTTTTACCTCATTATGCGAAGGGGGTTGGGAGTCTTCCCAGCCGATTCTTCCAAGGGAGAGATGATAGATGAAGACAGAGTGACCCTGCTTACGGGTGGATCGTCGCTTCTCCTTCACCATACACAATGGCAAGTGGATTCTCTCCCTGAGGCAGTTAAATGCTTCCTAAAACAATTGTTTCTGTCATGCTCAGGAGAAATCACAGAAGTCCACAGTATCCACAAACACTGGCGCCTGTCGCTCAGCCTTCCTGCTCCCTCCGTGTAGAAACTGCTTTTTCCAGTTGCTTAAGCAAAGAAGGTGCCTTTGCAATGGGCCACAGAAACCCTGCTGCCTGGGCCTTCCATTTGATGAATTGAATGGATCTGACAAGAAAACCCAAGACCCTGGAGATCCTTTTGCAGCTGGGGCGGAGCCCCCGCAGGAACACATCTTCAGAGTGTTAGTCTGCCCTCAATCTTCACCCTCCAGAAAAAAAAATTCACAGGTTACCTGCTCACCATTTGTTAAAGGCAAGACTTAACACTGAATTAATTTAGTCCCCTAGGTATGTTCACTACCATAAAATTCTGTTATGTCCACACATGGCAAGGGCTACAGTGCAGACCTCTGATCAGACGTCCTGCAGGCAGCACCGTGGAATGGCACGATTCCTTGGGCTTCTTGTATGACTTCAGCAGTGTTTCTGTACCAGGCAGAACCTTTGAAAAGCAAAGTTCTGTCCGTGTCTTACTAGGATCCTTCTGTGACTTGGCATACTCGGACACAGGTAGCTTCCGAATGCATTACCTCATTCGTGATTACAGCTGCCCCCCACCCCCGGCCAGGGCAGCTGTTATTGTTGCCATCACGCTCAAAACCACAAAACCTGGTGGGTAGAGCACATCGAGGGGTCCCACAGTGAACCCCTTTTCCACTACAGAGGATCACAAGAACTTTTGTGGGGCTGAGGAGAAATGGAGACTTTGTAGGCCACAGAGCAACTTTCGGAACGCCACACGCTGCTCTCAAGGAATATTCTAAGTCTATGGGCTCCGTGGTTCTAATTTGACCCTCCGTTCTTTTATTGACTCTCAGTGTAGCATGTCAGGTGGTCATAATGTCTGAATGTATATTGTTTTGAATAACTGCTTCAGCTTTAAGCATGACTGGAAAATGACAAAAAAAAAAAAAAAAAAAAAAAAAAAGAAGCTGAAAAGTTGCAAAGACTAATTTTTAAGTGCACGTAAATATCCCCAAATCTGAACTATCAGAAGCATAACAATAACATACATGAATGCCTATATACCTATGCATATATGCATATATGTTTATGAGGAAGGCTTAAGTACAATGTAGACACTAAGAGACATGAGCACATTAGGGCATTGAGTTAATCTGGGGCTTGTCTTGCACATAAGTCATTTAACTCTTTAGGATCTGTTTCCATGTATTTACACTGCTGGCATGTGCGACTCTAACGCTAGTGACCTCAAAAGGCCATTTGTGCTCTGCTTTTGAGTAGATCCTGAGGACACGTGCCCGTCACAGGGGGAATTCCTTTTGGTAGGTGGTATGTGCTCTCCATTGCTGGAGAGAGCTCACAGCCAAGCAAGCACACAGGGGCAGAACTGACTCACCATGCTTTACTAAGGCCAACAGAGAGCATAAGAATTTGGTAACAGTGTGGCCGCTTCACATAAATCCTGTCTGAATCCTACCGCCCCACATTGTTCCCGTTTGTCTAGTATTGTAGCATCTATCATTCAAGTGATTTGCAAAGGACTGGTTTTTCCCCCTAAGAGTACAGAGGAGAGAAAGAAGGAACCCGGATGACAAAAGACAAGGAGTCAGTGTTTTCAGGAAAGAGCCTGGGGGCTTGTGAACTTCAGGCTAAATTCACTTCCCACGAAATATATTGCTATGGAAATGCATGGATTAAGTCTGTGCAGATTTGCAGATTTATCATTTCTTCACTTAGACACGTGTTTCTTTGTGTGGAAAAATTGTGGCTTGGAGACACTGGAATATAAAATGTCTGGGCTCTTAAGAGGGCTCCCCAGGGCTCCCTCCCCATGAGAAGGTGGGGGAGTTTTGCTCCCATTTCACAGGTAAACTCAGGGAGGCCAGGAGAGATCATGGCCAACTAAGCTCTCCGGGCTCTACACAGCGCAGCACAGGGCACCTTGGCCGTGGCTGAGGGTGGCAGAGTGCACTTATCAGTACCCAGGCGGAGGCAGCGAACAGCACACTTTTCGTTAAGTGATCTCAGCAGAAATGTTCTCCACAGCTCGGCGCCTGTCACGCAGTTCATCACAGCTTCTCTTTCCTGAATGGTCCCAGCTAAAATATGAGAAACCGGAGAAGAAGAGGCATGTTTAGCGCTGTGCACAATCTCATAGAACAGAGAAGATGATAGCAAACGGGCCGTGCGATGCACAGCCTTTGGAAATGGATTAAATGCACATACATTTTGTAATGAGTGACTGTAATGAAAGCCAAATGAATTATAATAAAATATGGAGTTTTAAAAAAGAAAACTATTCTGCGCATAATGTTGCTGGGAAAACATTTAACAGTTTTTCACTGCGTGCTATTGTCAAAGTAAATAACTACCCAAGACAAACTTACAAAGTGGTTTTAACTCTAATGCGATGCAGAAAGTCAGTCATTTAATTTGTTAATTAGTATTATGCCAGAAACTATCTATTCAATATGAAGCAAATATGTTTACAATCTTATCTGCCATCTGTTTAATAGATGGCAGAATACTTAGGGCTGGATTCTCAAAGAGGGCTGCTGAAAATTTGTTCCACAATTAGTGAAGCAGATTTTTAATTCTGGGTGGATTTGGCGTGTGTGGGGAGCACCTCCGCTGAGAAACCGTACATCACAGCCCCACTCCCCGGGAGGAGCAGGGCCTGTAATGCAATCCCTGCAGACGCTTGCGGATCCAGGAGCGGAGGCATGCTTTTGAAAAGAGGTACCTATGGGTAGTTGATATATCGGCACAGATAGAACACTAGCTCCCGGAAAGCAGAATGGATTTTGCACAAAAACAATTTTAAGCTCAGATTTATAGATAAGGCAAGATCCCAGCTCACAGCATATATGATTTCTGTGCTCAGCAATTTTTCAAGATTTCACATGAGGAAGCTTCAATTATGCAACATGCTCCCCAGTAAAATGAATTCTCAAGGTGCTTTTAACTGCTGCCGGTGAATGGATTTTAAATCATTATTTGGAAGAGGTTTGAAAATAAACTTGGTGCTAATAGAACATCGTGGATGAAGTGTGCTGCTTAAATTCTGCACTGTGAGCAGGCAGTATCAGCAGGTGCCCTCACAGCCAGGGACCCCAGACCCAGGTTTGCTTGCTACCCAGGCAATGTTTTCTCCCTCACCTCACTTGTCCCTCAGGAGGGGGCACCTTAGTGCAGACTGAGAGTGTTTAATTCTGGGGTGATTTCCACCGCCATATGCCCTCTCTTCTTCCTGTTTGGTTGAAGACATTCCAGGTTTTACAACCGTTACCGCTTTTCATAATATCAATTATCCATGAAATACATCCTGAACAATTTGGCTAAACACGTCATTCAGTGTTTGTGAACAAGGCTGCTCAGATCCAGCCCAGTGCCAGCCGCTCATGCACCAGTCCAGCTTGCTTTTGCCAGAGTTCTGAATTATCGGCACGCCGTTTTAACTCTTGTTAGAAAGTCAAAACACACGTCTTGCTGTGGCATTTACCCATAGTGAGCTCACCTCCTGTTATTCACTGGCATGGCTAATGTCAATTATCTATTTCAGCTCGTCAGTTAACTTCAAAGCAAAAATGTAGTTTCTGTATTTAAAAACTTACTTAAACCCGTTTCAGGAGTGTACATGTGTGGGTGTCTGTTCCTCTGTAATTTTCTAAAGATACACATGCAAAGATGAAAATGGTTGTCTAGGGACAAACTTAATTTCTGTGTTAAATGGCAGTTTATTTTACTTTTTTATCTATTTCCTCCCACAATATATATTGTCCCAGACATCACCGGGTAAGTACACTTAGTGCCTATACTGTGAGCCAGGTGTGGACCCTAAGAATGATTGATGTCTGGTGATGTGACACTGTGACAACATAGAAGGCACTTCCTTGTTTGTCTCCCTGTATGGAATGGTCTTCCATGCTCCAGCCTTGAGGAAACACTGCCTGGATTCACATAGCAGTTTCCTCCCATGCTTCCATTGTGAGCACCAGGACGTTCCCACAAGAAGAAGGTATCTTTCTTTCTGTCTAGGGACATATTGGCCTTAAATGTCTTTCCACAGCGCTGGGTTATTTGGTAATGATCATTCACCTCTCAGAATTTCAGGACCATAATCCATGGGTAAGCTTCCTTTACATTCCTTTACTGGTATCTGCACACTGAGTCCCATTGCTTAAGTGTCAGGACCCTCCCTCTGTTTCAGGATGATTTTTGTATAGACGCTGCCCTCACCCCTGCTCCCTGTGTCCTAAAAAAAAATGTGTTTCTAGCTCATGAGGCTTAACTGCATGGCCACCTGATTCCACAGAGCCTTCTGAACACAATACAGTGTCCATTGTCGACATTACAGGATTAAGCTCATTGTAGCATTCTGAAACTCAATTCAGCTGTTCCTAATGGCACTTCAATAGTATCCTAGTAACCCCTGCTACGGAGCTTCTTGTCTGGTCTGTATTTGCAAACACTGTAAGGCATAGGCCTTGCATTCAGAGGCAAGGCTGCCTAAATCCTCCTCTGAGCTGCTGGGGAGGTGCAGGCGCCACCGTGGGCAAGCACATTTGCCAACGTGCCATATGGGAGTCATGGCTGGGACTTTTTTTTTCCTAGAATAATTAAATGTTGATGGCAGAGTTCAAATGGATCATTAAAATTCAAAAGTGTAAGAAACAGATTTTTTCTTATGTTGCTCAACGCTCCAGAGGGCTGAATAGCTAGCAGAAGTGAGGCAGGCTGCCGCCCTGCGATCAGGCTGTGTCGGGATGGTGCTAATTTGATCATAATATAGTCATCTCTGAAGATTACAGCTATTCAATTAAATATTCTAATTAACCTGAAGTATTAGGCAAATGATACTAATTACAAATATTCTCCTGAGATTCACTGCAATGAAAACCCCACTTGCAGCCGATGCTTCTAGCCAATGTTTCGTAACACAATGTCCTATATCATAGGCTTTCAGAATATTAAAATGCAGTTAATTTGCCTAAACCTCATTTGTTTAATGGCATTAGCATTTTGTTTGAAATTGTAATAAACGTACATCCCGCTTTCAAGTAAAATTTAAAATGAGTGTACTCTTGGGGTAACTTAAGATTCCTGTTTACAGACCTGGTACTTTACTCAGTGAGCGGAACACTTTGAGTTTAACTTTCAGCCATTAAACATATTGAAATTGTTTAAAAATGCTAATAATTTGTCTTTTCAAATAAGAAAAAAAAGGATATTTTGCAGTAAAATTTCATGATGCGCCCATGTGACGGGCTCCCACTGTGCGGGCCCTGGCGCTTGAACTTTCCTTTCTCTTTCTGGGAGAGAGCTGCTCATGGGAGGACAGAGAGGACAGCTGCTGGATTCCAGGACTGTTTTCCCAGGGAGAACTGCTGCACCCCTCAGTGCAGTGTGCCCATTTCTCTCTCGTCTTTACATTACATTTACCCTGGAAGGTGGCTGGATTTCTGTGCCGCCAACCTAGAAAGCTAGCAGAGTTGTTCTCTGAGGAGCTTTCCACCCTCACTCTTCCTGGGCTCCTCTCCACACTGGTCTTTCCCAGCAGTGCTGATGAGGTAGGAGTCCCATCCCAGCAAGGCTGACCTTCAGTGCCTCCCGATGGCACCAGGTCTCCGCTCTCCTGCCTTGCGAGCACCGGCACTGCTCTCTTAGCTCAGACCTGGGAGTACAGTGCCGAAGGAACTCAGGAATGTGCTGCACGCTGTGTGCTGTTTCTCCTGCCTGCTGCATTGCTGAGGAGATGTTCAGGTTGGGGTGGTGCCCGCCTGGAAGGTCTTCAGAATCACGTTGCAGGATGAGTTAGGGGCCAAAGGGGAGGGGCTCGTCAAAAGCTATAATTTATGACCTTGTCGTGAGATAGAGAGGCCAAATGACTGTGGGCACCACTGCTTAAAAGCTGAGGCACAGGTGGGCACTTACAGAGATGGCTGAGCCCTGGGAGAAGCGATCGTGAATCAGACACTGGAGATGACTGAATAAACACTCCATGGGTATGTTTAATGACACGGTAATAAACACAGGATTTGGGCTAAAACCAGGGGAAAAGTAAAGAAGACGAGAACATTGGCTGCTGCATCCTAGGCCAACGCCGTGTCTACTGGGAACAGACACTGCTACCCTGTGTATGTGACATTGGACCCTGTCCAACACTCTCTGAGGAGGAAGCCATCAATATGGTACCATCATTGGCCAGGCCCCATATAGTGTGCGGTTGGTGGGCACATCCTCTGGGGGTGGAGGGCATGCTAGGATGATTTATGTTTGCAGACACTAATGTCATAAAATCGCCACATAATGCACCCACTTCTCATGAGCAGAGGAAGCAGGGGCAAGGACTGGCCCTCCCATGAAGTCACCATAGTGGAATAGCAAGTATGAGGGAAGGAAATAGTGCCGTGTCCCTGGGAGCAAACACTAAAAAGGCCTGTGTTTTCCAAGGGATGGCTTTCCATGCTAGGATGTGTGGACACCTCTGCTGGTCCACGAGCTGGGCTGCAGGGCTCTGCTGTTCTCTGTAATTCCCTCCACCACGTACAAAATCTTGTATTGATAAAGGGGACATCACCCGGAGGTTGAAACTTGCTGCACAAAGTGAACCCCTGGGTTCCCTAAGGCTGGAGCACAGCAGCATTTAAAGAGCAAAACAGGCCAGTGTTCAGGGTTCCTCCAGCTCAGTCAGCCCCATAGGGATGGGCTCAGTGACCGAAAATGCTGTAAAGGCGATGGGAGGAGCCTCTGAAGAAAGCTAAGGGGGTGGTTGCTTGGTGTTTTCGGATTCTTTTCCTTAAGGGACCACTCTGTTCCGCTTTGCCCCTGAGACCGTACCTGCACGCAGTTGAAGGGTGCTGTGTGCTCTGAGAGGCTGGCCCTGGTCTTGGGAACTAGGCTCCTCCTTCAGCATCCTACAAGGGTTCTGAGAAAGATGCACAGGCACACATTTCCATGACTGCAAAATGACAAAGATGATTACCATGAGGACAGTCTGCTGAGGGTCACAAGAGCTGGGCCCTGACAAGGCCTGTGTTCTACATGTTTTCACTTTTCTCCTCTAGACAGTGATAGTGGGTGGGTGGAGCACATGGAAGAACCACAGAAGAAACCGGGCAGTGTTGGAGAGCTTGAGCTTGTTTCTGTTTAATAATAATAATAACAATAATAACAATAATAATAATAATAATAATAATAATAATAATAATAATATCAGTCCCCCAATTTCTCTAGGAACTGTAGGTATTTATCTAGAGACAGAGTTCTTAGCTGAGGTATCTCTTTCCATGAAGAATAACTGTCCTGCAGCACTGTGTGACACAGGACACCATCAGCTGCAGCCTACAATCTGACATGGACCCTTTGAAAAATCATTTCAACCCAGGGACCATCTGAAAACCAGTGTGTATCTCGACTCTCTCCCGATCTTGGCTTTATTCTGTCTGGAAACCACTGTGCCCACACTGTAGCTGGGGAGGGCAGCAGGAGGGAGTGCATAGTGGGTGGGCCCCACGGGGCTTCCCTAGTGCAGCTCAGTGATTCCTAGCTCAGTCCGCAGCGCCTTAATTGCCACCCTTCTCCCAGTTCTAGAGTTCTCCTCGCCGAAATATGCCGCACGCAGACACATTTTCTGTGTGCCTATAGGTTGTAGAGGGGTGGCAAGCTTCACCTCAGCTGAGCATCGGGCCTAGAAATCCTAAGTCTCTAATTCCCATAGTCCCGCATGTGTGGCTTGCACACTCCTGGATGCATAGAGCGTGGAGAATGCTCAAGTGTGTGATGGGAAATCAGCAAATGGGAACATACAAGCCCATAGGGCTGCCGCAGCCACTAGAAGCAATTGCACGCAGAAGACTGAGCTAGGTAGAGGAGGGTGAGAGTACAGGGTACAAGTAAACTATTTTGTGACATGTTTTTATGACATAATTATATTGATCTGAAAGACACTCATCCAGAACCACAACCTTTTATGCCCCAAGAAAGAGACCCGAGCCTGTATAATCTTTTCAATCACTTGATATTCATAGTCTTACCCAAAGGTCTCTGAATATGTCATGTGTGTAATACCGATGCAAAATTTGGCACCGTAGTCACTACCAGCAATATGTTTCAATAAGGTAATTTTCTCGCTGCCTAAGAACATCAGCAGGGTGCAATTGGGAACAAAAACAGAGTATGACATCTTATTCAAGCATACATCTGGAGGACAAAACTATACTTTATTAAAGGAAAATGGGATTTCAGGATTGTTTTGACAAGCAAGGGGAATGCACCTCAGTTTACATACAGTGTGGTGTGGATATCTGGGTGTTTTTGTAGCCCTGGAGAGGAAGGCCCCGTCAGACTGGTGGGCATGGGTCCAGGGCCGGTGCGGGGCTCTGGAGCAGACCCCAGCAAGCTGGAACGTTTGTACCCTGCACTTTCCTCTTCTGTTTTCTTGCACAAATTCCCTTCTTTTCTCTGGGGACAGAAGGCAGCTTTCTTCCCCTTTAAAAAGGCAACTTAGCCCACTTCTGCCCACCTTTATTTTTAGGGCTGACCTAGTTCTCTGTATGAGAGAGGAAAAGGACATATTCTTTGGCCTTCCAAAATCAATTAAAGCATAGAAATTTAAAATGAAAACAGTGGCAGGTTTTTAAACACCAGCTGCACCCACACACCGGCTGCCTGTAAATCACCTGTCTGTGTGGCTCTCCTCAGCTCACTGCCCAGGACTGCAGCCCTGGATGGTTCTGATCGGTGCTTTCCTACATTTCTATTTCAAAATGGTCCAAACACTCACCATCTCTGTGACTCCAAGCAGCATGAATTCTAAGGTAATAACTTACAAATGTGGGGGAAAGAGGCAGAGACAAACGGAGTGAGGCCAGCTCGGATTGCTCAGACTGGATGCGCAGCTCAGACTGGAAACCACCGAGCAAATTCTGCTTTTCCACCATTGAATAGAATCAGGACTTACTAGCTTTTTTCTCTCATGGAGGAAGCACAGATGATTACTTAGACAAGCGGTTAAGAATATTAAAAATCAGATCAAGCATAATTAAACATTAAGGAACTTTACACACACACACACACACACACACACACACACACACACACACACCACAAAAAAAACCCAAAAAACAAACAGGCTGTAGTGCAGCACAGTACAGCCAAATATCTCACTGGGGAAAAAAAAACTAAAACAGACTTGATTACAGTCCTGTATTTTTTTCACAATTAAATTATGTTCTCATTACCAAATTTTGGCACTATCTTATCTTCATAAATAAATTTTATTTTGGTCAGTTTTGTGGGGAAAGAGAAACGCATTAGAAACAAAATTTGAAGACATGAATTGAGTCCTGATTGAATTCCTTCAGTGGTGCTGCCGTTCAGGGCTGTTGCAGGCTCACAGGATTCCCAGGCTTATTCGTCAACAAGGTGATGCTGACAACGCCGCCACTGCTGCTGCTGCCGCTGCATTCTGCTGCATTTGCTCTCAGAAGTGTCTGGAAGTCTGCTGTTCTGACTGATAGAAAGCTGCTTTTTTTGGGGGGGGGGCAGCAGCAAATAATTAGACTATTGTGTCAGACAAAAATAGTGACTGGAAATGAATAAAATAGGTAGGTTTTACGTGTTGCTGGCCTTTTAAAAAGGAGGAACTTTGGGTCTTTTATTAATGGTGTAATTCTTTATGAAATAGGATTAAAAGGCTGTCATTATGGGCGTGGCTTTGTCACCCTCTGCATAGCCATCTGGATGCCTGTGTGGTTGGCACAGAAACCTTGTCGCTGTAAGAGACAGAGGCAACAGGGGGTGTCTTCTGTAAGGTATAGTTTGGGAGCAGGCTGACCCCAGAGGAGGGATGATGCCACAGTGACAGTGGCAGGTTCCTGTCCACTCTTCATAGATTGAAAAGGAAGCAAGGGATCCAGGGGACCTCTTTAGATGGCTTTGTTTACCCCTGTGATATCTCATCAACAAAAGGCAAAGGCACTTTGGACTTCCATGCTTTTAATAGAGGTCCCCAGTTCTGCAAAATGGAGAAAAAGTTAAGAATGGGCTATCCGTTGTGAAGGGCAGCATGGATGCACAGGAGCCTCTGGTGTCCCTCTCATTTGGAGTAGCAAACTCTGCAGAGCCACGCCCCATTCTAGAGACCTTGAGTTACATAGAACTTTGCAGCCATCTAATCTTTCTGCGCTTAACTCACAGCAACTTGTACTTCCTACCTCAAGACACAGAATGCAGAGCAGGGTGTCCCTCTGTGGAAGGTACAGGAGATATGTTAAAACCACAACTTTATCAAACTCATAGGTAACATTGCACTTTTAACTGATGATGTAGGATTGAAGTGATGTTTACTAACACAGCCATAAATAGCACTACCTTTCCTGGTTGCGCGCTGATTTTCTTGTTTGTCAAAGAAAACATTGCACCCTCCCCAGTGTTTTCCTGACCTGGTGAGGTCAGGGCAGAAGCTTTATCTAACACTCAGAACTGGAAGAGAATCACACAAGAGGGGCTTTTCAAAATCATACACAGGACTGAGATGCAGCCAAGAACTAGGGACAGGTGCACCTTTCCAAAGCCATCACCAGGAACTTATGGGCTCTTATGTCATATTCCTGATCACAGAAACAAACAGGTGTGCCCAAGCCATGTCCTGACATGTCAGCTGTCAGCTGACTGCCACCTTCTGAGTCAGTCTTGGGCTTGTTCTTTGGGTCTAGGCATGGAGCAGAGGGTTGACATCAAGGTTGGTGGCTGTGTTCATGTGCAGACCACTGTCTGCTGCAAGTCCACTCTGGTGCTGGGGCAAAGCAGACATGCTGCATGGAGGCACCGGAAGGTGCACAAAAGGACAACCCCTGATCCTGCTCTGTGGCACCGCTGTATCCCTTGGAGGTCAGTAGGCTATTGGTCCACTGTGCTCCAGATACACTGTGCCAGACAATGGCTCCAGATGTCTGCTTCTTAGACTTCTGCTGACTGCTGGACACTGTGACCTGGGGAGGTGACAGTTATGCTCTGCCTCTTTTCTTTAGAGAGATACTCAAAGAAGGGGGGGGGGGAGGACTCAATGGACAGCCTGATTTCCAGAATAAAATCTAATTACTTGATTGCATATTAGAAAATTTAAAACATAAAATACATATCTTAAAGCCTGCTTGCTGTTTCTGGCTTTCCTTTGAAGCTTGGGGAAGCCTTTTGTATTCCACACTTGTATTATTTCATTCTGGTGCGTTCACTCATCATCAGTTCTTAATCCAGCAGCTGATGTGGGGAGTGTTCTGGCTCAGTACCCTAAGCCTGCAGACGATGGCCCCAGGGAGAAGGAGGGCTGCCATATCAGCCTCTGTGTCTTCTGGATGGATGCTGGCAAGGGAGCCTGTGTGTAGGACAGCCTCCCTCCAGGACCTCCCCCACCCTCCCAGAGCATTTCCATACAATTCTATAAGGGAAGGGGACAGGGTGTATAGCAAGAGCGCCTTATTGGATGACCGTGTTTAACTACCAGATGCTTCCTGAAATTGTAGTTCTTTCCTTTATCCACTGAATCCGTTAAAGTAGATCAAGCAAGAGGTCACTCTGGAATGAGCGAGGCTGTT
Organism: Acomys russatus; assembly: GCF_903995435.1. Lineage (NCBI taxonomy): Eukaryota > Metazoa > Chordata > Mammalia > Rodentia > Muridae > Acomys > Acomys russatus. The sequence continues at coordinate 67,170,977 of NC_067156.1, forward strand.
ACAATAGAACCCTGGCATTTGGCTGGAGTTCCTCAGCCAGACTTGGTGAGTGCTCACTCCTGACTGATTCTGACAATGTGTCAAGAACAGTCCACTATGACCCTTGGATTCTGCCTAAGAATCTCCCCTTTCCAATTATTTTAACTTGTCCTGCTACAAAAATGCAAGGTGATTGGCTTTAAAAAAAAAAAAAAAAACCTAACCGCCCTCACCCCCACTCTATACAGAGTCAACAAGAAATCTGAATCAGCAGAGAGTGGACACACCTGCTCCAGCACGTGCACACTGTGGCCACCATGAGTCACACAGTCCCAGCCAGCGCAAATTCAGTCTGTAGTTGAGCTGAACAGTGAACTGAGCAACCAGAGACCTCCCAGGACACCAGCCCCAGTGCCAATAGTCACATGCCCGTGGTCACAGCTTCAGATGGTTACTCACTGGCCAGTGAAGAGCCGCTTGTCTCACGTGGTCTCTGGTGACACCTCTTTTGCGTGAAGCCCAGGAAAGAGCACTGCTGGTGAGAATGAGTCCTCAGTGGCCCCATTTCAAGCCTGCAATGGAGAGTGAAGTGGACTTAAGATGGCTGGTGGTGGCACACGTCTTTAATCTCAGCCAGCCTGGTCTGGAGAGCGAGCTTCAGGAGAGCCAGGCCTGCACAAGACAAACAACAGACAGAAGCAGCTGACATGTTAGCCTTTCCAGTTAGTGTTGAGGGCAGACTCAGACCTAGAGTCACTTTAGCCTGAGTCTGAGGTGGAAGGTGGAAAGTTCTGCAAGGGAAAGCAAAGCTACGACCTTGCGTAGGCCCATGGCACGAATTAACAAACCACCGCACCGCAAGTCTCGTTCTTGCCCTGCCCTGGAACTGATATTTCCCGAAACAGCGTGTTTTAACCTTCTACTCACATCCCCATCTTGCCCAAGAAAATTTTGAAACCCAGGGCACACAGCCTCTTAAAACAATGATACAGATGTTTACTGAGAAGAAATCATGCAATAATTCATTTCATTGTAACTTTTTCTATACGTATGATTTGTCATTTATTAAAAACAAGAGGATAGTGACAGGTGAGTTGGGGAGATGTGCTTCTCTGCTTTTACAATATTAAATTTAACTGCGTACTTGGTACTGAAGGACGCAGAACATCTTCAGCGACTTCACATTCAACAGAGACTTTGATTTTAGGAGCATCAAGGTTGAGAACACTGTTTTGTGAAAATGCCGGCACAAAATACCTGGGGTATGTTTAGAGCCATTTCAGAAACCCTTAGAAATTCTGCCTGGATCCCAGGATGCAACTAACATTTTCAAAAGTGAAACTCAAATCACTGACCCAGACAGTATCTTTTTAAAAAATATCAGATACTCTAACATTGTGCTCAGAGCTATCATCAGTTGTTGTATGCAGAAGGGTGACAGTTGGTATGCTAGCGTCATTTCGTGTCATCATGACAAAGGCAGCCTAGGGAGAAAGGGCTTCTTTTAGCTCAGAATTCCAGGTTAGTTTATCACTAAAAGGGAACTTGGGGTAGTTGGAACTTGAAGCAGCTAGTTAGGTCCTATGCACAGTCAAGAGCAGGCTGCTGAGCATCAGGGCATGGTTAGGGCATATCCACAGTCAGGAGCAGGCTGCCGAGCCATCAGCGCATGCACTCTGGTCTTTTGCTCCCTTTCTCTTTTTCCTTCCACCCAGGGCCCAGGCTATGAATTGGTTAATTGAGGTGAGTAGACGATTCATGTTTTAATTAAGGAAAAAAAAAAAAAAACCTCCCCCACAGCCATGCCCACAGACCCAGAAAATTTCTCCTTACTATACCCTTCCCAAATGACTCCATATTACATGAAGCTGACAGTGAAAGCTGACTATCAAGGAAGGATATATCAAAATTCTTTGTTAGCTATAATCAAAGCTTATGTTTCTACAGGAGCAGAAAAGTTATGCATCTACAGTAACAACGCTGCAGTCCAAATCCTGCAACAGTCCTTGAATCTGAGCCAGGGTGTTTTAGACCACCTGTGTTGGTGTCTTGTGGTGTGACGCAATGCAAAGCGTACACGTGGAGTTCAGAACCAAGCCTGCAGTGGAGCTGTGGGATGGGACCTGAGGCACCAACTGCAAAGTAGCCCAGAACCACTAGGTGCTTGGTTTTTAAATGCATTTTGATCGTTGTGTGTTCAGATACCTTTTCCTGTTGCCTCTTTCCCCCCCTCTGGCCCTTGCATTGAGTCGTGTGACCCACAGTTTAGGAAGCTGTTTACTCAAAATGGTTCATTTCCATTAAAAAGCAATTCTGCTTTCCCTGCATTACTTAAATGTACCATGACTGGAATTGAAGTGTATCATCTACAGTTCCATCAAACATTGCCAAAAGTTATTGACTGACCATCTCCCCAGGCATGGGGACAACTAGGGTACTCTATATGTCTCCTATGTATTCCTGGTGCCTAGGGCACCTAGCAGCTCCTGAGAGCCAAGTGGACTCTCTCTTCCTACTAACTTCTCTAAGAGAGAGAGAGAGAGAGAGAGAGAGAGAGAGAGAGAGAGAGAGAGAGAGAGAGAGAGAGAGAGAGAGGCGCTACCCTTGAACATCCTGGGTAGTGTTAACTTCTGGTTGATTTGTGCTGAGGATGGCCTTCCGGTAACTATTTTCTCTCAAGTTTTTCTGTAAGGCAGATTGCCAGTGGCTGAGCAGGTGTGAAATACTGTGATGCATACGAACCTCGTTGTGTAGCCCACCCATCTGTGGGACTTTCTATGTGTGTGAATCACATAGTGACTTAATGATTATATCAACTTTATTTAACCTCACTATTAGGACTTCTGTATTTGATTTTTTTCCCTAGAGAGAATTATGTTTGACACAGACAGGTGCACACCCATAAGATCACTCGATTTCAAGAGTGGAGGCTAGTCTCACATGCTGTGAAATCTACTGATAACACCATGAACCCTGTTGGGTGCCTTTGGGTTTTGTTTAAGAATGAGAAACATGACTAAAACTGTTGGTCTCGCATAAAGCCTCCCTCTTCCCATGCCTTTGGGATGTCTTACAACTGCTTGCTTAGCCAATGGTCTCCCTGCTCATTATGAACCCTCAGCACATCAAGATGGTGTTTATTCAACATGGCAGTGATATATAAGGCTTATGTTTACCCTGCTACTCAGAAGACAGATTGCTTTTTTAAAGCATAGTTTTGGTATACAAATAGTCTTAATAGATGAAGTTGGAAAAAAAAACCATAAGACCTGGTATCCTGGGTGCAATATACTGATGTGGTAATTAATTACCAGCAAAACTGGTGGGTTGCTGTGTCTTGCTGTGATGGCTAATTTTGATTGTCAACCTAAGTGGATTAATAAACAAAAAGAGTATTAAGGAAGCACGCCTTTGGGTGTGTCTGCAGGCTGTTTCCAGACAGGTTTGATGGCGGATTAAGCTTTTCCCTGCATTTGTGCAGCACCAGCCCATGGGATCCAGTCCTGGATGGAATAAAAAGGACAAAGGTAGAAAGGCAGCTGTGTTTCCCCCTCTCCACTGGTCTACTGAGCTTCTGGCGGCAAGCAGCCCACACTCCTGCTGCCACATCTGCGAGCTGTTTTCATCACTGCTCATCTCACCATGATGAACTACACCTGTGTATCGTGAACCAAAGATGCCTTCATCTCTTGCTGGGAGAGATGGCTCAGAGGGTGATGTACTTGTTGTGCCAAGGTAAGGACCGGGGTTTGGATCCTTAAAACCCATGAGCTTGGAGCCACACACACTTGTAATCCCAGAGATGGGAGCGTGCTGAGGCTTCCTGGCCACACAGTCAAGTCAATCAGTGAGATCCAAAGAAGGAGACATAGAGAGAGGGAGGGAGACAGGAAGGGGGAGAGGTAGAGAGAGATTAGATGTTCATCTCTGGCCTCCACTGAGGTACACAAACACAGGTATGTACTAACAGACATCACACACACACACACACACACACACACACACACACACACACACACACACACACACACTTCCTCTCTGAGGTTGTTTCTTGTAAAGAATTTGGTCAGAGCACCAAGAGAGGAAACCAATACGCCTGTCCATACATACACTATCCAGTGGTACAGTGGCATGGCCACAAGCCAGCCACTCTGAGAGTCTTCCTATGCTTGTCTTTTATTTATAGTGAGTTAGCTTTGGCTCTTGCTTTTATTACTGTATGATAAGCCCTGTCTATTAATCATAGACTACATTAATTTAACTATCCATGTGGTTGGGTAAAATCTGTCATTTGGCTTGTTGTTCTGTGACATTTTTTTTATCTTCTCTGGTGTAACGATACAGCTTGTGGTTGAGCAGCATAACACTACATCACAGGTGGAGTGCAGCCTTTCCCACCTATGCATTTGATAACTCCCATAGCTCTTGGGCTGTTCCTTCTGTAATTTACCTTTGTAATTACTCCAAATGCATACTTGTGCTGGCAGTTCTTCACCGTTGACTTCACTGAATTTAGGATTACCATGGAAATGTGTATGTGTGTGTGTGTGTGTGTGTGTGTGTGTGTGTGTGTGTGTGTGTGTGTGTGTGTTCAGAAAGGTACTAAGGACAGCAGATCCACTGTGAATATGAGTTGTCACTTTCCCTGTACAACATCCTGGATGGAAATCGAATTGGGCACAGCATTTATCTCTCTGCTTTGCCTGTGGACCAGCTGCTTCTTGTTCCTGCTACCATGGTTCCCCTGCATGATGGACTGGGCCCTTGATCTGTGAGCCAAAACCAACTCTCCTTTCCTTAAGGACCCTTTGTCACATATGTTGTCATAATAGCAAGAACATACTGGTGAGGTACTTGTTGCTTCTATCTTTGCGTCACGAGTGTAGGTGTCTCCAAGGTTTCTGACAGTTCTCAGGGATAAAGGCATTGGCTGACCCTTCTCCAGGCCTTTGGGGGCTTTGTTTAGGCTGGTTAAAGTGTACTGTGGTTCCTACCCGAGACCTGCAGCTTGAGAGACTTTTCCCCCCTCAGGCTTCCTGGTGAAAGGCAGAGAGATGTGGGGAGAAGAGTTGCTGGACAGGTGTTGGTACTCTGTAGGTCGGAGCTCTGCCTGCCCCTCCCCCAATGTTTCTCACAGCTACCCATGGTCTTCTGTTGACCTCTGAAAGCTTTAGCTAAACGAAGCACCATGCAGGATCAGATGCTCACACACCCTTTTCACTCTGTTTCTCAGGCTTTGACTGTGTTGTTGCCATGGACAGAGCTTTACATGCTCATATCTTCCACATTTGTTCCTCCTGCTGGGCTGGGAGCAGGGGGTCTTCCTGATGTCCACATTGCACTACAGACACTGTTCACACTATAGAGAGAGTGGATGTTGAGCCCACGTTCCCAATAGACAGCATCCAGGACCAACCGCTTGAAACAGAGCTCTCTGGTGTTCAGTCTCCCACTTGATATTTTAAAAACTGCACCAATGCAGCTAAGGAACTCATTCACTGGGTTGAACAGACAAGAAAAAAATTAAGCCGTCCTGACTTTGTTCTTGCTCTCTGCTGCAGGGTTTCCCTCTGCACTCTTGTGTTTTATTGGCAATTTATTATACCCGGCGGAAGGCAGAGAAGCTCAGCCCCAGGATCTTCTGATGTACAAACAAAAAGCATTTAATTTGACTCAGTGTATTACAAGCATCATAATCCCCCTCTCAACTCTGACATGATCGACTAATCTCATCTGTTCAGAGGGATAAGCCCGTCTCAGCCCTTATGACAGGCTTAGGGAATGAGAGAAATTAGGGCAGTCTCAGAGGTTATACTCTGGGAAGGCAGATTTGGCTGGCAGGGCTGGTTGGTCCACAGGTGGTTCTTGGGGACTTGTATTTACAGCACAGGTGCACAACCACCCCTCCCAGGAGAGGGCACTGCAGGTACTGTTTGGATCTGGGCAAGGTGAGGATGAGTGTTGACCTGTGTGTCTTAGCTCATTCCAGGGAGGGAACTCACCTGCCCAGTGGAGCCTACTTTCTCAGGGATGTCTACAGGCTCTTACATGCCAACCTTCTGAGTGTGGCAGAGTGCAGGGGACCCTCAGGCAGTCCTTGTAAGGCTGAGGAAGGAGGCTAGAAAAACACGATCACGTAGAGTAGGTGAGCAAGAGGTATAGGGGAGGAGGTGACCCACTAGCTGAGGGACCCAGATATACACACTCCCATGTGAACACATAACTAAATAATCACACATCTACATGAGTGCACACTCATACATGCTGTGGGCTTTTTCAGACACATGGGAAATGTAGAAAAAATATATATGCTAAATATTGGATAGTATCAAAATATGGCCTTTCCTTGTTCTGCATAAGAGGCTGGGTGCCAACTTAAAGGCCTTCTCCATGTTATGTTGATACACACTGCCTGTACCCCAAGGCAGCTGGTGACACCTATATTTGGGCTCCATGATGAGAAGAGACACTGCACAGGAAGTCCCAACTCCGCAGCAAGATGTCACACTTCCTGTGGTCAACTGGATTCATGGGTGCTGCGCCTGGGGATTGAACGGTATTTCCTCCTTTCCATGGGCTGGCTGCTCGGGGAGAGTCTGTGGCTCTCCCTGCTCCTTCCTCACTGGGGACCTTCTAGATGTCACCTGGCCAATAGAGTGATCCTGGGGCCTCTAGTTCCCAGCATTCTCTCGAGTTAGTCTCTCTGCTTTGGATTCTTGTCCTGTTGTCATCTGACTTCACGGCTGCCGAGTGGGACTGTTCGTTAGGGGAGGGGTGACAGATAGGGATAAGTTTTCCTAGATGACCATGGAATAGTTAAGGATACAGCTGGGTTGTTCCCATGGTGGGGCTCTTTAGTTACCAGTACCCTAAGGTTTGGACAAAGCAATGCTACAGTCAAGGCAATGTCTACATGGATGGAGCTGACCTGGGATTCCCTGGCTACAGTGTGACATTGTGTGTATCAGACTTGCTTGAGGGACTGTTGGTGTGCCCATGCATAGGCAGTATCCTCAGTCTGTTACTCAGCACTAGCAGGGAGAAGAGAGAAGGGAGGAGGAAGGAGGGAGGAATCCAAAGAATAAAGGGATCCCCAAGGGGAAGATAGAACAGAGGTGGGGGAGGTGGGGTATGAGTGAGACCTGAGGACCAATAGAAGGGCCTTGTGTGAGGGGCCCTGACTGCAGCATCTTACACTCTGAGATGTTGAAGGATCCTTGATAAGGATTGGTGGTACACAGAACACTAGATGCCGATACCTGGCCCTCCCTGCATAGGCCTACCACCATGAGACTCACCACAGAGGACTTGGATCCCAAGCTGGGGCTCTCACCAGCTCAGGAAACATAGCCATGACCATTGGTGAGCTGTGATGAATCAAAGCCATGGGCTGAACAGCATATGCAACTAACATCTGCCTAGAGACAGAGAATGCGGTCCCGTATAAGATTAGGGTCTTCTTTAGATGCAGTTCATACATTTTATTGGAGAAGAGTGAGCCCTAATACAAAATGATGTTCTTCTGAGAAGAAGAGGGGCATGCTGGTATGCACCAGAGACATCTGGGTAAAGACTGAAGTAGAGCTGGTGATCACACAGCTACGTGACACCAGAGAGTGCAGCAGGGACAACCAGCCTTCGTTACAGCGAGGCCTTCGAGGACTCCCTTGAGGGTTCAGCCTGTAGACCTTGTGATTTTCTGCAAGCTGGTTTTGGACTTGTGCAGAATTGAAAGCATGGGCTGTTCTTGTCCTAATGCATTCCATCCACCCCAGGATGCGGGAAGAAAACGAGTGGTGTGCAAAGGAAAGAAGGAAGAACCTGCTTCCTGCCTCCCAGGCCTCCAGATGATCACTTCCTTCTCAGCTGGCCTGGGAAAGATGCTGGAGCCACTATCCTGAGCAGCACATCGGAAACCTGCTGAAAGAGTGGTATGACTTGGGAGAGCTCTCTAGCCAGGTAAGATAAAAATCTGTCTCCAGTGTGGTGTCTCCAGCACCACATGTTGGGAGATGATGTCATACGGGAAACTGGTGTGAAGCTAAACTGCAAAATACTTCCTAACTAAATCCAAGACCGTTAGAAAAAAAAAAACTCATCTTTTTCTCTAGTGAGGACCTCCAAGAGGGGGTCCAAGCCTTTCCCAAAAAGGGGTTATCCCTTCTTTGACCTGCTTGGGCAGGGTTGGCCACACGGGGACACCCTCAAATTCCTGTACCTCTTCAGTGTGGATGATTAAGGCACACCAAACTGTATACAAGCTTTTAATATGGACCTATAAAAAGTTTTCAGAATCTTAGATGAAATAGTTTCTAAAGGGGCTTTCACTCAGTGATATTCTGTGATACCAGGATAATTCAGAATGTGTGAACTCAAAATGCGCCTTTGGGAACAAGCATCTTCTTCAGGGGACTTCCCTGATGAGACACATCCATCCCTGGAGAAGAAAACAGATCATTCGTCTCATATCTGGGATTTTTATTCCACCCCTTGCAGACTTTTGTTGAGGACATAAAACTACTGAGGTGGCAATGGGGGGCCATCACCTTCTTGTGGCAGGCAAGAAATTCCAAAAATGTTTAGTTTGTTTTGCTCCATTCTCCCGAAGAAAAGGTTGTATTTCCTTTTTCAGTGCCTATAATCTTTTTAGAACCTGCCCTTTATGGAGCCCATAAACATCCCTGGGTAGTAGAAAATCATCACAGCATGGAGGAGACACATCAGCCAGCCACCCAGCAAATGATGCTGAGAAGTGGGCCTGGGACATCTGGAAGAGGTCGTGTTATGATGGTGTCAGTAGCACCTGACGCAGGTGGATGGATTAACAGCAGGATTGTCTGACAGATAAGTCGAGATGACATTTAGAAGGCTCTAGAGTGTGGGTCACCATGATCAAACAGCTGCTCCATCACCTCATCTTGTTTAACAGCACACAATTTTTTTTTCTAAAAACACCGCTGGAGGGGACAGCCTACTCCTCTTCACTCCATTATCAGGGTGGTGGGGGAGGGCTCAAGCCATGCCTCAGTCTCCTGGACACAGCTGACTTTTGACACTAAGCAGCCAGACCCCTGCTGTGTCTTGCTTTTTGACATGAGTGACTGTGTTCTCTCTCCCACCCCATTGGTGTTCTCCCGAGAACCGGGAGAAGCTTCCCACAAATAGGGGACCAGGTCTGAAATGCTTTACTGCACAGATGCCAACAGCCATCCACGTCTTCATCCAACCAGGATGGGAGAGAGTCGATCTGGGCCAGCTGCGGCCTAACACAGTCCATTTAGGCAAGAGTGGGAATTTTGAGTTTATGCTCAAAGACTCATTGGAGAATCCAGATCTATCTTGTGACCCCTGGTCTCCTGTTATGTAGTATATAAACTTTGGCTGTTAAATATAAATTGTAAATGATGTCGTGAAGTAAATATGTTCTCTCCAGGTTTTTTTAGTACTGAAGGTAACTTGTTCCTTCAAATATTAACTATTGATTATTGAATTATTGTTTTGTCTTGATTTGTTTTGATTTTTGAAAGAGAATCTCTGTATGTAGTCCTGGATGTCCTGGAACTTACTCTGTAGACCAGGCTGGTCTCAAACTCACAGAGATCTGCCTGCCTCTGCCTCCCAAGTCCTGGGATTAAAGGTGATGTGCCACCATACCTGGCTATATTGGTCATTTTTAGTAAGAGCAAAGAGATCTTTATTCAGTTATATTGTGTTATATGTTAATATGAAATCATTTAACAGGATTCCCATCATTGGGGAAGCAGACAGGAATATTCTGTTGGGGTTTTATGTTTAAAATAATAACCTGGAAAATAATAGAGTCTTAAGTATGAATATATGCTCATCCCTTAACTGTATCTCCAAACCTCGCAGCTGTCTTTAGTGCCAGCTTGTCTTCCTCCTATGTCCTGTCAGGTTCTCACTGGTACTCTTACGTTGAGTAGACTGTTGGCTGAAGGTCTAGCCACCCTAATTACAGCGCACCAAAGCATGGAAGAAATGCATCTCATGGATCAATCATGACATATTGACACTTGTATATGTGGGTGACCTCTACTGAGGTGAGCACACTTGGATGACTGGCACATGCCTCCTAACCAAGGCAAGGCTAGAAGAGCCCAGCAAGTGGCAGGAGCTACTGAGTACGTCCCTTGGCTTCTGCGGCACACAGAGACATCAGTCAGTCTTTGTCCCTCGATATTTTCTATGTCCTGCCTCATATTTAATTTTTGAAATTGGACACTAAGAACAGTGCAGCAAAGACTCCATAGTGCAGACAAGGATAGGGCCACAGGGAGAGAGTCTTTTGTTTCTGAGCTTTCACAATGTACATCTCTCTCTCTCTCTCATTTTCAAAACAGTAAGACTTTCCTTTGCCACTAAACCATATTTGGAGGAATTCACTGAAAAGCTAAAATTCAGCATATTGCTCCCAATAGGACTATGCAGGATGCCTGCCAGAGATTAGGAGGACATTAGCAGCGCGTTTGCCCAAAGGCAAGCAGAGGAATCACATCAGAGCCGTGCAGCCTCCAGTAGGCATCAAACAGCTTTGCGTTTGCGTCTATTGGTGTCATTAATGGCACTTCTGAGTCCTGGAGACCTTTTATTTCCTCCTACCTTTTAATAAGGAGAAGGAAAAGATGGCTCACGTGTACTCACACTGTGGCTAGTGGTGAGCTGTGCCTGTGTTCCGAGGGACGCTCTGAGCCAGTCTGCCCACAGTACAGAGCTGGAGTCGTCGCCAGAGGAGAACATCCCTGACTCAGATTCCACACCCTGCCCTTCTGATGCTATGGGGCTGTGGGCAGGCAAGGGCTTGTGAGGTATCTCTGAAATGAGAGATTGGAGGGGATGTCACAGGTTTCCCATGCGCTCTAAAACTTTATGAGTCTTTGAGCAATAAATGAGACTGGAAACAGCACAAAAAGATACAGTAGAGGCCTCAAGCTTTGAAATAAAGCACACAGATCGTGTTCTTGAAAGCACCTCTCTGTGTAGTCTGAAGGGTGTGAAAATAAGAGACAGGACATCTAAGCAAGAAGGAGAGCATCCATGAGGGAGCCTGAAGGCTCTGCAGGCAAGGCTGCAGCCTTGCTCACAGAGAGCAGAGAGGACATCCGATGATGGCATAGCTGCCGCGAAGAGGTCCAGCCGGCTGCCCTGGCACATCTTGCTTTTACATTCTTTTCCCCAGTAACCTCGCTGCTTTATCATGTGCTTCATTCTCCGGCTGAGTTTCTGAGTAGACTTGTTAACAACCCCAGTGAGGATGAAGTGGGGTGCACCACATCAGAGGGGCGCTTGGCCTTTCTGCTTGTTTATGCTTTTCTGGTGTAAACAGCTTTGATCTGAAGGAGGAACTTGGCAAGACTGGTCTTCGCTATGACCTAATTGTTTGAAGTAACAGAACAAAACAACCATGTGTAGCCTAACAGGGCTCTGCAGATGATGTGTACGGGGCGGAGCATGAGCCCTGCTGTGGCCTCCCTAGTTCCCTCACATCCCTCTGGGGATGGACTTTCACCATTCATATCTTTTATGTATGTGTGTGATCATGTATGTATGCGATCATGTATGTGTGTATGTGTTCATACAGTGTGGAGGTCAAAGGATAGCCCTCGATGTCATTCTCCAGGCTCCACCCATCTTCTGTTTTGAGACAGAGTCTATCATTGACTGGGACCGAGCCAAGTAAGGTAGATTGGCTGGTCAGCAAGCCCAGGTATGTTCCCACCTCCCCAGTGATGGAGTTGCCAGCACAGGCCACCATACCCCATTTTCTTTATATGAGTTCTAAGTATCAAGGTTAGGTTCCCATGTTTGTTCAGTGAGCACTTTACTACTGAGCCATCTCCCCAGACAGACAGACAGACAAACCTTGAAGGAAGGGGTCCTCATGTGCAGTGTCCTCCAGGGCTGCTCAGAGCTTGTGCTATCCTTGCCTTGGCCTTCTGCCGGATCAGAGGAAGCAGGCTGCAGGACTCCTCACCAGATCACTGCATCTCCAGGCCTCCCCAAGGCCACGTGTGCTAAAATTAACACGGTTTTCTTTTTTTCCACAAAGACAGTCTTAAGGTTTAGGACTGACTTAACAAACACTTGAACGACTTCCTACAAAATAGCGAATCATATTTGTTTTGATGGCTCAGGTCTATAACCCCAACCCTGGGAAGCAGGCAGATTGATGCAGATTCAAGGCCAGCCTGGGTAACAGATTAAGGCCATGTCTAACTTTCTTGTGAAAGCAAATTAGCAAAATTTTAAACAGTCATGTAAAATTAAGTGCAATAAAAATTATGATTGGCTGATTCATTTGGCAGAGTGAAAATAAATTGTATTTTTCTAGAAGTTTCCACTTTTTTTTCCTGGTGCTCCAAGCATCTGAGATCCTGTGTTCCTCTTGGTGCCCAGCAAGATGAATTTCAGCACTTCAGATACTAGAAGGCCCAGGCACAGGCCTGGAGAGTGGCCGCTTCATTCTTACAAAAAATTCTGCATTTAAGCCGTGTGATGTCCAAGTCTGTGAGTTAGGTTGTAAAATTTGATTTTAGTCCTAAGGATTTTGGGGCACAATAAATTAGGCAATGGCTCATGCATTTCCATTTTGTAAACTGGCCTTGTCCTTTTCATGGAGCTGCTTTGTTCAAGCTCCACTTGGGAACTGAACTGGCCCTGCTGGGGTCACGCCATGCTATGTTATTGGGCTCTCTATGTCAGGTAATAATGTCCATAGACTTGCTCTATAATATTATTTATTTTTTAAAAAATTGAAACAGCATCTCGTGTAGCCCAGGCTGGTCTTGAACACACTATGTAGCTGAGGATGACTGTATACTTCAGCCTGTCTTTGCCTCTCCCTCCAGAGCGCTAGGCCTTCAGCACACTAACCCACATCCAGGCCTTTCTGCCTGCTAAGCAAGCGTTCTACCCATTTAGCCTGTGGGTAGATTTCCCTGTAGTTTAAATCATTCAGTACAACCGCTGAGACCATGGTTGCTGATATTTGCACACTTGAGAAAACTCAGGCTTTAGCTCTTAATTAAAAGATCCTGCCCACAGGGTGCTTACTCTCTTTTGGGAGGAATGCATGACAGATGTAGTTAAGGCAGTAGGGTGCTCAAGGAACTGACAGTGGGCAGAAGGAAGCAAAGGAGATCTCCGAGGAAGATGGGCATGGTGATGCAAAGCTGAGAGAGCTCCATTTAGCTCACAGCAAAAAGGATTTCTGATGAAGGAGCACTGATTATGCTTTTAGACTCATTGTTTGAGCACAAAGGATGCTTTGTTTCCCCATTAAAATAGTCATCAGGGTTCCCATTGATATATTAATTCATAGCTATTATAATGAGTCTGGCAATTAGTTTTTGGTGTTCCTCTACTGTAAACATTACGATTTTGTACCCTAATTATGATGTTCACAATAACTCATGCTATTAGAATACTTACTGGTGACTGTTAACTTCACAGCCTCAAAAATGTGCCTGTATTTGAGTTTTACAATATCCAGGTCTGCCCAGTGATTTATGTTATGCCAGTAAGCTAGGCCCACTTGGAATCCATGAAACGTCAAACCAGAAAAACAACAGCACTTCATCACTTCGCGAGCGCAAGCACTCATTTACAATTTTATAGTGCGCCCTCTTGATACAGGGAACTAGGGGGACTTCTGAACTCTTTAAAGCCATCTTTATAAAGATTTTCCTGAGCTAGTAATTTTAAATGACTATGGTGCCTTGTCAAGGGCCCTTAATTAAAATCATCTCCACACGTCAGCAAGAGGGATGTAGGGGAGAATGATTTAAAGACTGCAGACAAGTCTAGGTGAATGCTGTTTTCCATCATTTTAACACTTGTCTTTTGCTCAAGTGATCAAATTGATTATTTATGGACATCTAGCAAATTTTCTGGAATTAGAAAAAATAATTATAACTCATCTATTTTCAACACACTGCCCTTGCCAGAGATGAACATGGTGAGGGTGAAGCTGCTGCCACAAAACATCCCAGGGGTTCTGGACTGAAGCTCACTTCACTCTGAGTCCCCGGTGGATAGGCCTTCATGCATGGTACCCAGGAGTGCACAGTGCGTAGCAGATCACGGCTTATGCAGGCTCTTTATTCTCTGTAATGCGGTGAGCCATAGCAATGATAAGAAATTGGGTTGACCTAGCTTGATAGTGCATATTTTTATCCCAGCACTATAGAGGCAGAGCAAAGAGGGTGGCAAGTTCAAATCCAGCCTTGACTACACAGTGAAAACCTGAAGGACAGAGTATGCAGTGCAGTGGTAGAGCTGTTGGGAAAAGCCCTCCGTCCACACACTCTACCCATGCCCAGATGGGCAGAGGAGGGCAACCAACTGACTTGCAGCAAAACACAAACATCAATGGCTCAAACTGACTCCATGCAGGACCAGGTGGGAAGGGGCAAAGCCACATTCTCAATGCCTGAATAGAAACTTGAGTCCGAAAAGCTTCTCTCTCAGCTTTGCCAGGGTGAAGCCAGCCTATTTCCCATGCTCTGCAGCTCAATTTCCAGAACAGAATTCTGCCAGGATACAGTTGGTTTGAGCATCTACAAACAGGGAGCTGAGAGCATTTCCTATAGCCCTAATTTGGTGCTGTAGGGCCCTCTGGAGTGACGGGGAGTGCTGATGAGGAAGAGGCAGGCATGCTTTCCTCTCACGGGCTCTGAGAAGCATGAGACAGGTCCTGGTTTTGGATTCCTGTTGGCTGTGGACCAGGGAGCCTCTGGACTGGCTATGATCCTGAGTTCAGGGCGTTGGGCTGGCTGTGGCTGGTTCTGAGTGCAGGAAGCCTCTGGGCAGGGGGTGGAGCACTGAAACCTGGAATCCATTCTCCCCTGTTGTGGTTTGGTCTTGTTTTCAGGGCTCTGATAGTATCGCAGAGTATTTCCAGACTGACTACAGAGCTGGGATCCTGTCTAAAGGATAAAAATTGGAACCGAAAGCTAGGTAGTGATTTTCCTCAAACATAAGGACCAGTCATTAGATGGTCCCCACATCACATTTCCGTGGCACGCCTCCTTACAAGGTGGACAGAGCAGTGGAGCAGTAAAGTGCAAATTACAGGCTTGCTTCAATTTCTTGATATGGGATTCAGATAAATGGCCATTCACATTCCTTTCAGTCTAATACAAATCTGGGCCTAATGAAGAATATTATACTTTTCCGCAAGGCCTATAGATTTTAATACAGTTTAATCAATGGTTTGTATATGACACACACTTAATTTTTAGGTTAATCCAAATTTTCTTTTAGTGTACTATAAGCCAGATGTTTAGAGAAAAGGAAATGTTGAGCTTATTATTTCTGTGTGTATGTGTGTGTTTTGCTTGGGGCATAAAAATCATTTTTCCCTCTTCATTGAGGGTGTTTTCAATTATGTTTTCACTGTAAATACTTTAAAAAATTAGTGGATATGTTTAGTTATTAGTTTATCTTTCAACATACTGGTATTTATCCAGTTATTATGTTATTGCTTTTAAAGAACCCACACAGATGACAAGCCCAATAACATCAAAAGTGCACAGGATTTTGCCTCTTTCTCTCCCTTCCCCAACATAAAAGCCCAGCAAAGGGTGCGTGGTCTCTGCCAGCTGCAGAGAGGAGACATGTGCTAAGCAGATGGCTGCGTGATCCTCAGAACCCTCAGGACCCACCCTGTTACATGTACTCTGCCTGCAAAGACCAAAGCACCTGGATGGGTGGACATCTATCCAGAGGCCACTGTGGTCACGGAGCCCTGAAAATTCATCCTGGGCCACATGGAGTAGAAGCCACTTTAACATTGAGCAAGTGACTTGGAAACATGGTACTGAAATGCAGATACTCTGTGACTTGTGTCCCTACTGCAGATGGATGAGACATATCCTGCTCAGAATATTTGCATAATCGGTGATGACCAACCTTCAAGGTAACCCATCCTCCATGTTCCCAAAGTGCCCTTTCCCTCACTGGAGGAGCGTTCTTCCAGAGTGTGTCAGTCAAGTGTTTGGACAGGGACGCTTAAAGAATGCATGCAGGAGGCCACACAGGGCTCTCCCCGTCCCAAGTCCCCATGTGTCGCAGCAGATGATCCTCCACCCTGATCTATCTCACTGAGAGCTCTACAAATGCAGGGCTTACATATTCAAACCTGAGGACCAGCCAGAGAAACACGCCCAAGCAAGTGGCACTGCTTGCCGATGCATTCCACACCTTCGCAATGGTACATGTCAAGATTTTTATAACTATGTTTTATGGATTTTTAAATTTTAGTTTCACTTAAACCTGTAACTTAGATGGTTCTTTTGCTAGTAAGTGATATAAGTGAAACCTCCATGCCCATCCCAGATACAGGATGGGACAGCTAGCATCTTCAGCAGATGCAGTAGGGACAGTAGCTGCCCTGGGGTGCTGTTCCTAATTTGTATGCTTGTCCACATCTGTTCCTTTTTTCCTTCTCTTTCCTGTGGCACCACCTGTTCTATGTCCCTTCAACATGGAGCAGACAATTAGAGAAGATGCCTATTGGTGCCCCTGAAGAGCATCGGAGATTGGCCTATCTTCTGTTCCATGGTCTGAGCTTGTCCCTTCAGTGTGACCAGATCTGAGTGGTTGACAACCCACAGTTACCCATCCATTCCTTCTTTGTCTAAAAGGGGACAGGGTGTTCTGACTGCCTGATAGTCCAAATGCAACCATCATGTCTCAGGTAGGAAGAATTAAAGAAAGGATGAAAGAAAAAAGAAAAAAAGAAAGAGAGAGAGAAAGAAAGAGAGAGTAAGAAAAAAGAGAGAGAGAAAGAAAGAGGGAGGGAGGAAGAAAGGAAGGGAGGGAGAAAAAAAAAGAAGGAAGAAAAGAACAAACGAATAATAAACAAACAACATTCCCCAAAGGAAGCAAAGCGGAAGTGATTACTAGGAAGAAATGGGAAGGTGTGCAGAAGTGTGTAAACCACAGATGCTTTTGTTCCTGTGCGTTCATTCTCCACCTGAACTATGAGGGACCAGAGACTATTGGCATCACGGGCCTTGGCCAGGACTTCTCAGCTGAGACTCCACCCTCGTCATTAGACCATTCGTTGTCCCTTGAGTTTGGCTTCCCTTTCCATTCTCACTGAGCGTGTGATCATTTAGGAGATGAATGGACCTCACCTGGCCTCCTGTCCATCCTCCACAACACAGGGTGAGGGTTGGATGTCAGAGCCCCCATTCAAAGCTTGTGCTGCAAAGCAGGACTGGAAGTGCTGTTGCAGGAGTGACAACTATGGTCCCCTCCCTTGTGACTGTGGTTTGCTCTCTTCTCTCCTGAAGGCATTGGGAAAGAGAGCTTCTGCTCTTGGACTTGGGACTGGACAGACGAACCCAGATGACCAAGAGTCTGACAGGTACCTGAGCTCTGCAGTTAGCGTTGGGCACCAGGCTCCTCTTTATGCAGAAGAATAGCAGACAAGCCTATTGTTCCTGTACTTGTTACTTTTCTGGTCACAGTGACCAAATACTCCACAAGATGCAGCTTAAAGGCAGTTTAGGGTTTAAGAAAAGATCTCATCTGGTCTATCTATCGTGGCGGCACGAGTGGGAAGCACTTACACCATTGGCAATCAGGAAGCAGAGAAAGAATAGGGAGCAAACAGCTAAAAGCCTCGCTTCGCTTCCTCTAGTATGACTCCAACTCCTGAAGGGTGCACAACCAAAACAGCGCCCCCACCTGGGGACTAAGTGTGTGAACCCATGAGTCTGTGGGAGATATCTTCCATTCAAACCACAGCAGCTCTCTTCTTCCTTAAAAGAGCTTTGGTTTTTGTATGATTACGTTGCTGTACTACATCTAGGAATTTTAGACAGTGTTTAATGGGTTCTTTAGAGGAACATAGCCAATAATATTTTTTGTGTGTGTGTGTGTGTGTGTGTGTGTGTGTGTGTGTGTTCATGCACACTTTCAAATGGTAACAATATCAGACTCACACTGAGCTGTGAACCCAGTAGTTACTCAGTCCTTGAAGCTACCTGCCTCAGCAGTCAGTGTAGTCCACATTGGCTGTCTCTAATGATGAGGGAGGCTGTCACATAGCAAGCAGGCTATCTGACAACTGGAAGTTCCTCAGTCCACAGGCTGGGTGCTTCAGCCATGTCAGTGTGGAGTTGGAAGCCTGGAAGGTGTTGAAGAACCATTGGTTGCTAGTCCATGATGAGAGCTTACAAACATTGGTTCTGATATGAGGGAAGGAGTCGTCGTCATCATCATCATCATCATCAACAACAACAACAAAACAACAGGATAGCTAGAAGGATGGCCAAGGGGCAAAAGGCCTAATGATCTTTCTTCTGACATAACTTCTTCTCTAGTCTGCTAGAGAAGGTGCCACCTACAACCCAGGGAGGTCTCCCCACGTGGATCAAGGCAGCTAGGAAGGTTCCTTAGATGCGGCTCACTTAGGTGGCCCTAATTTGTGACAAACTAACAACAAAACCAACCATAATTGATAGTCATCTCTATCCTCCACCAGATGGGCCCTAGACAGTCAGACTGTGTTCCTTCCAGACCTTAGCATAATGACTTTGAAGCAGGCCTGGGGTTGTGGGTCTGTTGGGAGACCGTGGGCAACAGACTTGTGGGTAGTTTGTGGAGCCAGGAATGACTAGGTAGTTCACAACTCCATGGACAACCCTCAGAAGAAAGCCACTAGCTGGGCAGAGCTGACAAAAAGAGAAAGTAAAGCAGAGTCTATCACAGGAGCCCTGTTTTACTGCAAATTACCATTGATCCCGAGGGTCATATTTTTTTTCATGTTACAAAATATATAGTGATGTGGGATTTTTAGAAAATCTTTAGAATCTTACTGGAAATTCAACATAAGCAATTTCATTAATCATCTCATTCAAGTTAGAGTTAGGATATCACAGGAAGTATTTAATTTACTTCAGTGTATTCCACAAATTAATGATTGATAATTATTATATACTTGGGAAGCTGTCCGTTCTCAAGGGAGCACTGTTGTCAAAATGCCCCCCCTGCTTAATTTCTATTTTTTATTTTGAATTGCAAAATGAAAAGAGGAGAAGGTGGAGAAGGAGGAGCTGATAAAAGGGACATGACTCCTCTCTCAAAATTCATAAAACTCACATTTTTGTGCTGTGTGCTTTCTCTGTAGGGACATAAAGAGGATCAAACACTACAGTGGTGAATGCATGCCTTACAGTGATGAAATTATTCTCTAGTAAGAATCAGAAAAATGGAAAAGAAGAGGAAGAAAAGAAGAGGAAGAAGGAAAGAGCCTGGGAGGTTACAGGATCCACTGGGATCTGTTCCCCTCAAAGTTGTTCTCTTCTACTCCATGGATACCCACACTTCCACGGATCCCCAATTCTTAAGATCCAGAGCTGGGCCATGTCTACTCTGTCTGACAAACACTGCATTTCATCTAAGACTTCTGAGGTAAGCAGGCATCTGTATGACTCCTGTGCCATCCTTTTCCTCCGTTCAGCTCCACCACCACAGTGGTCCACTACTCTCATCCCCATCAGGGTTCCTCCTCTGTCAATCAATTTCTCATGCTTGGCTAGTACCTTTCTCCATTGACATATACTCACTTGAGGTTCAAACCAAGGGTGGTGGTTTCTGGTGCCCTGATGGCTGGTGATCCTCCAATCTGAGCGTCCTGAGTGGCACATTTGATTGCCCACTTGGCACCCCCATGTGAATATTCCCAGGACCTTCCCCATGAAGACAGCAGAGGCTCCACTCCCTCCATGTTCCTCAAGACATAACTCTGTCCATGACCATCTGTCACCATCTCAACACGACAATGAGGAATGAGTGGAGTGGAGCAGAAACAAATGCCACCACACCTCTAACTCCTACGGTGGGAAGAACTCACGATAAGTCTTCACCATTTAGGGACCATGGGTCCACCTCTTTACAATCACCATGACTACAAGGATGGAGTAGGACGAAGAAACAGGTTCAGCATCATTTAACATGTAACATGCAGTGTCCCCTAAGTCATAACAGCCTAGGCATTTGACTTGTTAGTCATACCATGCATGTACATGTATATAGGCTATGAAAATGACTATAGCAGTACACATTTGCATATAGCTCTCCCACTGTACATTCATATGTACATGCCATTGTATGTTATATACAATATTTTCAATAAAAGTAGTTTTATTTGCCAGGCAGTGATGGTGCAGGCCTTTAATCCCAGCACTTAGGAGGCAGAGGCATGCAGATCTCTGTGAGTTTGAGGCCAGCCTGGTATACAAAGCAAGTTCCAGGATAGCCAGGGCTTTTACACAGAGAAACCTTGTCTCGGAAAGCCAAAAACAAACAAATAAATAAATAAATAAATAAATAAAAGTAGTTTTATTTAATTTTATACTTAGTGCTGCATAAACTGTTTTGTGGCTTCCATCTTGCCTTGAATCTTTATCAATCTAACTAGATAGTCCTGTATCACATGTCTATATAATACATGAATTTTGAGCTCTTACCTGGATTGATTCATAACCAATTTATTACAAAACTAGGGCTAGAGGCTAGCTAGAACCTCCATGGAAGCTCCCTCGAAAGAAAACAGAGAGGCACAGAAGCTACAGGCAGAGGAACAGAGGCGTAGAAGGATAAATGGCTCACTGGGCTTCCATCATCTACTTTTCTGAGTCCAGGTCTGAAGGCAGGAATGAGAGCTGCCTGAGTGGACCAGGCCTGCCTGCTGCCCAGCTTTGCTTCCCTGATGAAAACAGCTGCCAGGAGAACGGTAGGGGGAGTGGAGGAGTGAAGTCCACAGCTGGCATGGTGGACATGCGGATTAAAGGAAACAAAGAAAAGTATCTTCATTTTGTCTCCAGGTACCCGGCATCCTCTGCATTCATTCCTGAGACCCAAGGCTTCCACAGTGTTGTCTCAGGGAGGCTCCTTGACAGCCTTATTGGAAGGAGGCAGGCAGAGTCCTCAAGACTCTGTAGAATAATAATTCACTTCATCTTGTGACTTGGGAAAGATTGGGTGGCATTGAAACGGGGAAAAGAAGAAGCCAGTGTCCAAGCTGACAGGAAGCACTTCACATTGAGAGGCCCGGACAAGGATGGGCTTGCAGTCTCTCCACAGCCTCCTTTCCTATGTTAGTCATGATGATGTGGGCTTCATCCCACCACACTCAGAGATACACCTGCTGCTATAATTTAGAGAAGGGGACTCCTGGGCAAAAGAGACAGATCATCCACACAATATTCAGAAGCCAGAAGGCGTCAGGCCTGGCAAGATCCAGATGATAGGCCAGGCTGGTCTTAAGCAGAGAGGTGCATAGCACAGAAGTCCCAGGGCTAGGAAGAAGCTTCCTTCTTGCATGGTGAGGTTCCCTCAGTGAAGGGCCACGACTCCTCAGGTTCTGCGAGTGGCATTGGCCACTCCAGTGTTGTGCTGTGATGCTCCTGCCACAGCCTCCTCCTTTAGCACAGTCAAAACCTGCAATTCACAGATTAGAACTTCAGTAAAGATTGCTGGACATCCACAGACTATGAGTGACCTCACCCACTGGGGGGACAGTCTTGCCAATTAAAATGCCACCAGCGCGTGCATTATCACTGTTGCGGGGGGCAGGGCATGGCGGGGAATTCTGTGGAGACATTTTGCAAGTGTCTCAGAAGGGAAGCAATCTTAGCAGAAGGCCAAGCCAAGGGATGCTCTCTGGAAAGAACTTGGATGGGGAGGGTCGGAGCTTCGGGAGGGCTGTTTCCAATCTGCCATCATCGGAAAGACACATCTTTGATTCTAAGCTGCTTTAGATTTTCCAGCTGCATCAGGCCTACCTCCGAGGTTGCTGGATGGCAGGTCAGGAGAATGCCCGATAATCAGCTGCTCGCTGGTGGAAGATCTGTTTCTAATGAGTTCAAAGGGTTTGGTTACTGTGGGCAGTCGGAACATGACCACCTTGCTCCACAGCTGGCTTGTGTTGCTGCAGCCACATAGCTGTGGTGTGGTGTGAATTCCCTTCACCATTTACTCCTTGACACGCATACATCTCTGGCTGACACTACTGTGGACGACAAGGGTCCTGAGTGATGGAGATGAGAGAAGCATTGTGCGTGTATCCTTGTCTAAATGTTTAAACGTTTATTAGCGTTTACACTGTTTTTTAATTTCTTTGATTTAGCACTTGTGCTGCAAAATGTAGTAAAGAAATACAGATAGGAACACAGGAAACAAGAGTCTGGGATTTAAAAGAAATAAAGACTGGTTTTAAATTAAGGACCTCCCTCTTAATGGCAAACAGTTGAGGTGGAGGAGGTTGTTTATTTACACAACAAAGACGGATGCTTGCCAGTGGCCTCAGCATTCACGTTCATCTTCCACTTTCATCACTGACTTTTTCCTCATCTGGGGAATGAATGCCTTGGGATCAGGAACTAACCCCTTGCAGGCAGAAGGAGCAGAACAAAGGGCACTGCTCCCCTTACAAGGAGCAGAGAGCTTCCCGCAGAAGCAGGCTTAAAGTGATGTTCTAAGTCACTTTCATGAAATTAGGTGCATCTGAGAAATATCACACACATACACGTATACCACACACACGCACACACACACATGCACACACAAGCACAAACATACACACAAGCATTCACATACATACACATATGTACACACACACATACACATGCATACACATACACACATGAACATAAACACACACATTAGCATGCACACACACATGCATACACAAGCATGCACACACATACACACATGCACATACACACACATGCACACACATGCACACACTTGCACACACACAGACACACACATGGAAAATATTGAAGTTTGAATGATAAGACCTAGATCTACAAACGATAAAAGCTTATCACTTAGAAGTCATGGTTTTAGAGGGAATACTCTGTCCTGCTTACTTTTCAGAGTATCTTCTTTAAGCAAATTTGGAGCCTGAGCCCCCTGCTTCTTCCCCACCTCGTCTCCATGAAAGAACTTTGTGAGAAGGTCCCTGGTCCTCCTTGGGGTCTCTTCCATGTCCTACAAAAGCAATTAAAGACAAAGGCACCTAGTAAAGGCCTGGTCTTGCTTGCATGTCCCCCTTTTTATTTACGTCACGGTTTACTGTCCAGACACGGAAAACCCCATGAGAAATCAGAGTTTATCATGACCCAGGCAGCCATTGGTTCTTACCCAAATTTGGTTGAATACAAACAGCTTCTGCTTTAGGCAGAGGGCTCAGAGAAAGGGAATGGGAGAGGAAGTGAGGTTCATTGGGGAAATTCTGGGGTCTTTTGTATAAGAAACAGAATGAGTGTCCACGCACATGGCTGGCATCGATGGTCATTTCCTGAAATGCAGAGGACAGCAGGCAGCATCTACCTGGGCCATTCACCACATGTCCCGTAACTGCCGCTATCCTGGAGGTCATGTCAGCTCTTGTGTCTAGAGTTGTAATATTATCTTCTCAGTTCTGTAATGGCAGAAGCTGATGGATACACAAGTGTCTATAGGGCCAGGACAATTGGGCCTTGTGCTGCAGGCCCATGCACTTAGTGGCTTAGGAGACTGCTGCTTGAAGTGGCTTACACTGAAGTGACATTCTATGACATGACTGAATGCTTGAGCCATATCTGTCTACCACAACAGAGTTTTGGAGTTATTGGTGTTTTCTTAGCTACTGAATAATGTGTAAAATTGCAGTTGTTTCTTTCTGAGTAGAGTTCTGCGTGGAGACATGAAGAGCTGGCCTGCCCCCTTGGGTCTCCACCCTGCTTGAAAAGACCTAGCTCGCTCAGCCAGCTCCTTGCCCCTCTATGCTCCTCGCTTATCAGAAACAAAATTTCCCCCCATATGGGATCAGTTTTCAACCCTGTAATTTAAGTGTCCTGAAGCTCCATCCCCTTCTTCTTCTTCCTCCTCCCCCTCCTCCTCCAATGATGATGATGATGGTGATGATGATGGTGATGATGATGATGTTCTGGGAATCAAACTCAGGTCTTTGTGCTCACAAAGTAAGCACTTTCAGGAAGGAACCTTATCCCCAGCCCAAACTTTGTTATTCTCTCCTCTGGCCCCCAGCAAGTACCATTTTAATTCTCCCTGTGAACCTCACCAGCCTAGGCGCTCCTTTGAGCTCTTTGTCTGTTAATGACAGGTTTATCACTGAGTATGCTGTCCTCCTGGTCCAGCTCTTATAGTCTGGGTCAGAATCCTTCTTTTTTATTTTTTATGATGAATAAATGATGGTGTGTTTTTTTAAAGACAACTAATGTGCTCTTCTCTTGTTAGCTCAGACTTCTGTCTGCCTGGCTAATTCTGGAGGAGATATAGATGGAGAGTGGAACTGAGGGTGTCACCTGCTTTCTGACACTGCAAGGGGATTAGAAAGAAGACAACAGACTTGGGCCCTGAAACGGCTTTACAGAGAGCAATGAAAATGAAACATGTTCACCTCTGCGGTTACCTGGGGACTGAGCACTACGGGCCAGATGCCCTCTCCTCACAGGGGAGGCAGAGCGTGTGGGTGGTCTTAGGGCTGAGAATATGGTGAGGAAAACTCAGAAAGATGTCTGCAGAGGCAAGGTGTAGTCTTGGGTCTCCAGGACTTGACATTTCCTTGTGAACTGACACACAGTATCTAGGGAATTGCAGCTTCTACAGACCCAAATCTCTTACTGCCACATGAAGAGGACATCAGAGATATCTGTTTCCATGGAGACCAGTTGGGACTGGCCCTTGCACAGACATGCACAAGGCCTAGGATGCTTGCATACCAAGCTCCCACATCTAAAAAGTGAAAATATTAGCTTTAGATCTTATATGACTTATTGTTCAGATGTTTCAGTGAAACCAAGTGAGCCCACTTTGGTTGATTTGGGGCTTTTCCTATTGGGGGAATTCTCCTGGATCTGCTCTGGGTAGCCTCTGACCATCCTGGACCACACAGCAAGCCCTGGATGGCCATTGTGGATTCTGGACCATATATGTAATGTGGTAATTATTCTGGCTCCATGTAATTGATTTGATCTTAGTGGGTTTTGTCATTCATGTGATTGTGCTCCAACAGGGGCAGGGTGGGGTGGAGCACTTACAGAGTGATCCCACATTTGGCTGGGTCAGGAGACAAACATATATTGCCCTGCAGAAGGGAAATCAATTTCTAGCCACTGGCCGATGGCAGTAGGGCCAAGCAAGCCTCTCCTAGGTGGACAAATACCACGTAGGGCACAGAGCTGCCGTGAAAAGGTCTGCGTTCCACGTGCTCCCCTTCTGGAGCCTGCGGAAAGGATGCCCATGGCCTCCCCACCCCCATCCTGGTAAGCTGCAGGATGCGATGTTTGCTATGCATCTTCTATGTTATCGTTATGAATAACTTGATGGTAGGAGGAGAAGAGAACCAGATGTATGCACAACTAATGGGGGAAGGAGAAAAAAAAAAAAGCAAAAAATGTTTATGAAACGCTTGCTTCATTTACAAAAAAATTGTATTCTATTAATCATTCACAAAGAATGAGATGCTGACGTGGAATCAGATATACAAACCAGGGTATTAAGACATTTTAAAAATGTGTAAATTCCACCTGGCCTGAGATTTCTGAAAACAATCTTGTTTGTTGGCAGTTTTTTTTTTTTTTTTAGTGTGTTTCTTATTTATTGTAACATTTGACTACTTTCCAAATAATCTTTCATTCAAATTTCAGCTCATTTTTGTTTGCATGCTGTTTAAAACAATGATGACAGAAGAAAATGAATTAGCCAAACTTTTTTCCAATTTAAACTTTTTCTTTAAGAATAAGGGTTTTTTTCATGCATGCATGTGTGTGTGCGTGTGTACTTGCACACATGTATGTGTGTGGTGTCTTCTTGTATGAATCTCACTTGTGTGGTCTCACACATGTATATCTGGAGGCCCCAGGCTAACATCAGACTTTCTCAGTTGTTATCCACCCTGTATTCACTTCAGCAGGGTCCTGACGGTAAGCCTTCAGCTGGCCAGCATGTCGTATTCAGCCTTTGCTTTTTGACAGTGGGCACTACAGGAGGATACATTCTTGGGATCCCAAGTCTTTCCTTGCACTGTTAGGTGAGCCTTCCACTCAGTGAACTTCATAAAAATCTTTAAAAATTGTCTCTTCCACGTTAGTTTTAGTATGCACACTTAGAGGGGAAAGTTACACACATCAAGTTGATGCACATATACATAAGGAGATATCTCATCCCTATTCAAATCTTACAGGGTGTAATGGCTGTACTGGATGTTTCATAGGGAGGCCCCACACCTCAAACGACACTAAGGTGAGAGGCCAAGCGGGGCGATTGGTAGACCCCTCTTCCCTGTCCTCCAGGATGTTCATTGGTTTGTCTGGGCCTCCCAGGCAATGACATATTCTTGTCAGGACCCATATCTTTAAATGGGACACTTGCGTGTTAGAATCTCTCTAAAAACAGCAGTAAACAGAGCACAGTGACTCTGTGACTCGTGTTTGTAAACTTTCTCTCAAGAGGCTGGGGCAGGGGACTGTCATGGATCAAGTTCAGTTTGAGCTATGCTGCAATGTTCAGCTAGCCTGAACTACAGAGTTAAGATGCTGTCTCAGAAAACTAAAGGAGGATGGGAAATGATAGGCCAGTATTCTTTCCCCAATCTACATGCAAGTGCATTCACATAACACACACACACAAACACACACACCACGTACATACACCACACACACATTATACATCGCACACATATTACACACCACACACCACACATACATACATACACATCACACACACACATAAATACCATACACATACTCAGACATGCCACACACGAACCACATATAAACACCACACACACACACACATACACACACTGCACACCACAAACATACCACAGACACACACCACACACACACAAATACCACAAACCCACACATCACACACAACATACATATACATACACACACAAACAACACTACACAAACAGACCACAACACACACACACACACACACACACACACACACACACACACACACACACAAACACACTCATATGCCCCCACATGTAACCCTCATGTGTGGCATGAATATAGAGCCCATCGGCTATGGACTCTTAGTTTTTGTGACAGAAATGCACCCAAGTTGGGTGTGTAGCTTCTGGGTTTAGCCTGTTTCTTCAAAGCTGATCCCAACATTAACCTAGGACTCTAGAGCCTCTGCAGGCAAACACCCCTTCATGCTAGCTACATTTTACAGACTTAACTTTCACCTATAGCATTAAGCACATTTTCCCCATTTACAAATTGACACACCTACCTCACCAATTGGTTCAGGCAACACATGCACAAATCATCAACAGCAAGGGATCATCCAGTCATTTAGGAAGCACACCTATTTGAATATTTATACGTGATATGTAGGCATCTTCAGAAGCCTCTGAGCAAGGCAAGAGTCAGCCATGATCTCGGGGCTCTCATCAAGGCTGTCAGTATGTCCAAACTGCATTGCAAACAGGGATGACCAAGGACCGTTGATAGCTGTTCAGTAGCAAAATAGAGAAGCCTGGTCCTACACTGCAGCCCGTTTCACAATACCTATTAGCATATTAAAGAGCCTGGAGAGCCCTTCAGAAGAAAATGAGCTTAAATCAAGAGATGTCACATTGCTTTAAAGGGTGCTAATCACAGGATCCTCAGCCATCACTTATGAGGGAAGATTTGCAGGCCACACCGGTAGCAACAAGGAGTGCAGCAAGCATCCAGACAGACAAAAGCTACATGTATACCTAGGCTTCATATGGTCAGCTGCAGGAAAGAAAAGTTTCTAAGGTCCATGTGTTCTGACCTGGGCTAAGTAGATGCCTACAGGGTAGACTTACAGTGAAGTAGGAGTCCTGCAGGTTGGAGGGGGGAAAATGAAAATATGTGAAGGCCCTTAAGGAAGAAGGGAACAGGCTGCGGGCCTGGGAAAAGGTTCCAATGGGGGAGATGCAGGGAGAATGAGGAGCATCTTAAATCTGCTGTGCATCAGAGAGGCCCAGCTGGGGCTGAAAAGCAGCGTAGGAGGGATATGCCAGGGCTTCGCCTTCAAGAAGAGCCGGCCTCTTGTGGAAGGGAAGAAACAGACTGATCTGAGCCTGGTTGTGGAGTCAGAGGGTGAGGAATCACAGCCGTAGGGCTGGAGCCTGAGTCCAGCCACCAGGCTCTTCCGGAGCCTTCAGAACAGCATAGGTGTGCAGGGTTTGTTTGTCCACTCAGGCACTGAGGGGCTGTCTTGAGAGTAGGTCTGATAACAAAGCTGGCTTGGCTTCTTCTCATGAATGTGTCCTCTTGCCATGTGACAGTCTGCCGCCTTGGTCCCAGTGCTCTGCAGAGTCTCCACCAGCCAGAAATCCATCGATGCAGCCTTGCACCTTACAAAGTTATTCTCAATTGATGTATCACCCAGTCTGTGGCATTCAGCTACAGCAGAAAGGTATGGACCTGGCAGGTGGATGTTGCTATGCCTTGAAAATACACAGAAAGAAGTCGTTGAGACTTGTTGCAACCCACGAAGGTGAGGAGAGGAGTCCACAGTGATCTTAGGACCTATATCCATCATGACCCATGTCTGGGAACAGATAGATCGCATGGATGAGGTGCTGCTACTTCTGAATCGAAATGGTCCCTCCAGGAAGGCTAGAATAGTAACTTAACGTCTCAGGAGGCCCCTCCCTGGGGTTGGTAAACAGCTTCTGGAAGAGGAGGCTCTTGGGTGGTATAGTTGCCTGCAGGTTACTCAATTAGCTCTGGTAAAATGGATTTTATGAGTCTTCATTTATGCTGGGGTGGTGAAGCATCCCTAGCCACCCCTGCTGTTGTAAGTAATCCCAGTGAACTCACAGCCTGACCAAGCTAGACTTCAGTGGACTCAGGTTTGGGCCTGTCATTTGCCTCTCTGTCTCAGGTGACTCTCACCAGGGAAAGCCACACCATAACATGGGAGGGGTGCAGTGGGTAGACAGTTACTGGGTGATGTCGAGAGCACAAGTCAAGGTCATGGTCCACATGGTATCTGGGAAGATCCTTAAGCTTGGTGACTAGCAGTGTGGGGAGTTCTTTTTGTAATCTGCTGGGGTTGTGTAATCATGCCTGGGGACAAAATGCATCAAGAAGTAGAAGGAGCAGGTACCCACGCAGGGCAGTGTGGAGTATTATTAAGTATTATTTCACAGTGCTGCAAAACTGCTAAGTGCTTCCTATAATGGCTATGTGCAAGAAAGCCTCTGCTAAACATTAAACTGTATAAAATTATAAATAACTTACATGAAGCAATTGTATGCCCCAAACACATCATTCTGCTCCCTCTCCTTGTACTTTACTATCTATGCCTATGTACACTGGATGGCGAGCGGGGTCTTGTTCTTTTTTATTCTATGACTCGCTCCAGCCATGGCAGGAGGAGCTGGCCAACACCACCAGGCCTCCATCTCTACACTGAGGCTGACTCTGAGCCATGGCCCCTACAGACTGCCGCTCTACAGCAAGCCAGACAGACTGCAGCACTTGGAGACCCAGGCAGCCAGGAAGATGCCCCATAAACAGCATCTGCAGATAACGCATGTTGGAGAAGTCCGTCCACAGCCTTCAGCCCTTCACACATCCTCACGGTCATGTCTAGCTCCCCACCTGAAGGACAACAAGCCAAGATTCACTCCTCCGGGGACTCATATTCCCTTGATTTTTGTCTATGATGAAGAAAAGTGAGAATAAAAAGAAGCTCAGCAGTATCTCTATCCTGCTGACGATGTACAGCAAAGGGGTAACAGTGACAACAGTGATGGCATAGTGGGTGCTGCACAGGGCACAGGGCCACAGACAGACATTTTATGGGATTGAGGACTTGCAGATGAGTTAATAGGCATTGGCAGTGCTAGAGAGCCCAACGGCTCTGACACTTGTTAGGAAGCAGGGATCTGCACTAGTCCTTTGCCAGGAAGTGAAGGCGGAGCAGAGGTGACGTCTTAGCTGTCAGTGGACCAGGGCTGCCTGTGGGAGGTGTTAGGTGGTACAGGTGATGATTGCTCTTATGACTTCGACAAGGATTCCATGAAACTTTCCTCCCAAAGACAATGGCTCGCCATAGTTGCTGTGATCCTTAAACCATGCTGACATCATAGGCTGGGGAGATAGATCAGTGGCCAAAGGCTCTTGATAGCTTGACAATGAATCAGATTCCTGGGACCCACGTGGTGAAGAAAGAGAGAGCTAAGCTCTGTAGGCTGTCCTCTGACATCCATGTGCGTGTACCGCCTACACCCCAAACCCACATGCTGACATGCAAATATGTATATAAATGAAAAAGAAAGAATCCTAAGATGATGTTATCCCTTGCAAGGGACTAGAGGTGTGTAGAGGTCAAGTATTTAAAATTTTTTAAATTATTATTATAATTTTTTGGGCTGGAGAGATGGCTCAGCCATTAAGGACTAGGCTCACAACCATAAATATAATTTACCCACATTACATTCTGATTGTAACCCCCTCACTCTTATCTTCCTGTTCCCACCCTTCCTCCCTTTTCCTTTCTATTCCCCTCCCCATGACCTCTGACAAGTGGCATCCTCCTCCCCCACCATGTGACCATGGCCTATCAGCTCTCATCTGGATAGCATGCATCCCTTTCCTCTGTGTTCCAACAGGACCTCTCCCTTAGGGGGCAGTGATCAAATTGTGGGCACCAGAGCTCTAGTCAGAGACAGTCCCCTGCCCCATGCCCCCATGTGGAGAATGAGCTGTCCATTGGCTACACTGGAACAGGAGGTCTAGTTCCTCTGCTTGCCACATCCTTGGTAGGTGCATCCTTCTGTGTAGGCTCCCTTGGGTCCAAATCTGCCAGCCTTGATAGTCTCCTTGTGGAGCTCCTGACAATCCCTCTTCCCCCATCTTCCCATCCCCCAGCTCTTGCATACAATTCTCAGCTCTTTACCCAGAGTCCAGCTGCATGTTCCAGTGTCTGTCGATCCCCTTCTGGGTGGAATCTCTCAGAGGACATACCATGCGTGTCTTTCTGGTCTGGGTTACCTCGCTCAGGATGATCATTTCTAGTTGCAACTATTTGCCTGTAAAACTCTTTGAGCAATAGACCTAGGACAAAATATCTTAGCAGTATAGGTGTGGATTGACCTGTAGCCCTTCAAATATACATCCAGAGATTACTGTGAATTACTCAAGGATCTACGGACTACCTGACTTAGAAAGAGGATTTGCACATCTCTTTGAGATTAAGAAGAGCCACTCTGACTAGGGAGGGACCTCAAGGATGTGACCACTGTCCTTATCAGAACCGGGAGTTTTGGTTCCAGATACAGAAGATCTGTGGTGATGGGGTGACCTCAAGCAGGAGAACCATGCATAGCAGGCAGCACCAGAGGCTGGGAGTCATGTGGAAGATTTTCCTAGTGGATTCAGAGCAGGTGCAGTCCTGCTCACATCGTGGCCTTGCACTCTTATGCCCTGGAGCTGTGTTACAGGCAGCCTGTGTTGCAGTCCTATGTTACAGCAGCCATGAAGAAAGAAAACCACCAGGTTGAATAAAGGAGAATATTCTGTATGAGATCCTAAAATGGTGAGAGGTGCAGCCAAGGGGTATGCTCAGGGTTAGCTTTCTCCAATCTTTTTCTTTTCTTTCTCACATGCATGCTATATTGTAACACAATGTGCCAATCCTTATTTATTTAAAATAGAGTCGAAATACTGTACCAGAGTTTATAATCTCTGAGTGAAGCAGGTTCTTAGTTTCAATTGCCAGAGCCTAGTAAATCACTGTGTGTTTCTGTATGTTTTCTTTCTTAATTCAGAATAACTTACTTTCCCCCTCTCTATTCAGATGAAAGACTTTTTAAGTTTCTTTAAACTATTGTAGAGGAGACTTGGATCTAAAATGCAATCAAACGAACTTTAAACACATGAGCACTTAAATTTTATTATTGTCTTATCAAGAAAACACTGTTTCTAGAGTTTGTCCAGATCATCACCAATACTGGAAGGGACAGAAACACCAAGGAGAAAATGGGAAACCAGACTCAATATTTAACTGGACCTTCACAACTTGGAGCTCTGAGGTCCAGCCCAGACAGACCTTTTCTTCAGCATCAGAAAAATCTTTGGTGATGGCTCCAATGGAACTGGATGCGTGACTGTTCAGCAAGGGCTTTCGCTGGCTTCCCACATACAGGTTCTTCACCTAAGAAGATGGTCTCTTTACTGTTTGGATTTTAAATATAGTGCTGAGACAATTAAAAACTCACTGAAGACAATCAAGATTCTGCTGAGAGATACAGACATAACTGGAAACCTGGTAGTTTTGAACTAATGTGATTTAATCATTGTATCACCCAGAACAAATTCAGAATTAGTCTCCCATTCATGGTCCAATAAAGTAAAACAAACAGCTTCAAGTTAAACTTTGCAGTGGCTCAAAGCACTGGAGTAGAAGCCAGGCTCACTCTAAGTTCTAGCTCTTTGCTCTCTAGGAGGACACCGTGTGTTTTGAAATGAACGGCAAGAGGGGTTTTTGTTTGTTCTGTGTAGTTTTTGTAAACACTCATTTTAGATGACGGTGTATGAGTGCTGTCTATTTGAGATCATGAAATTTGGTCAGTTTAACCATAGAGCCTGTGCTTGGCAAAGTCAGCAGTAAACAAGAACCGTGGTTCTGTATTCTTCAACACGTAAACATTGTAAACATTTTCTTTCCTCCCCCGTCTCCTTCACTCTTTGAAGTTCCAGACAGAGAATTGCCCTTAGCAGCAGCTCAAAGCCCGAGGTCAAAGAAAAGACAAAACCTAACAAAGAAATTGATCCCGGGGCACCTATGGAATGCTATAATCAGACCCATATTCTAGACACCAGCGTCCTCAGCAAATCGCCTCTGAAATGTAAAAATTTAATTTGTCAACATGTTTACATCATATCTTCCATCACTGTCGAGGCGGTGGCACAGTGCGGGGACATGGGGCCGGAGACGCCAGGCACGCTGAAATGAGCCGACGTGGACTGATTAGAGTTCGCGCTGGGCGGAATTGTCTGGGACAGCTCTGCACTCAGATTATTAACTCTGATACCAGATACTCTATCTCTTCACTGGGATTAGCATGAAAATTTTGATATGGATCGATAAGCAATCTCTCCTTTATAAAGAATCTCTGCAAGCTTCATTAATCTGTGTGTATGTTTATGTCAAGGAATTAAGACATCTTGATTACTGCTGCTTCTCCTCTTTTTAGTTCTTTGCAAGGAAAATCTCATATAAATTTATTAAATAAAAGGCTGGATCGCTTACCTCAAAGAAAATTGCTTCTTTTCTTCTCCAGCCTCTTGGACGCAACTGCCTTTCTCCAGTGGCAGGGATGTGGGAGGGAATGGGGCTACTTTTTGCAAACCCACAGGAAAACAAGGACAGTTTGAAACCGGTGATAAAATACAATTTCAAAACTGTGTAGTCAAAGGTCAACTTCACAAATGCACCCTGGGGTGGCAGGTGCTCAGATTGTCACCATTCTGAATAGTATGCTATCATGATGAATCCAGTTCTTTTAATTGGGGTCCCAGCTTTGTTATGTAAATTTATTTGTTTGCTTATGGGACCCAAGCATATATCTGCACTGCCTTCCAGACATTTAAAAACTCATTGGTGGCAATGTCCATCCAGGGAGCTGTCACTGTCCACTGAGATGAGGAACGTGCTGTGCAGGAGGAAACACACTCCATGGATGATTGGTCAGCTCTCGAGGGAGTTCTGAATCTCGTAGAGTTCTAATTCATCATCTGAAAAAGGCAAGGAGTTCCACACACCTCGCTGACAGCTGAAAATAGTAGCAAGGATCTGTCCCTTCCCTCGTTGAACTCCTTCAACAAGGAAAAGAGGCGAGATGAACAGGAGCACACCTCAAGTCTATGCTCACACTGGACAAAGGCTGGGATCACTGCAGGAGAGGCTTTGCCGTATGACTCACACAGAGCACCAGAGAAGGGAGGTCCAGCTTGGAGAGAGAGAGCTCAGGAGATGAACAGCATTATTTGAATGATCACAGCAAAAGATAACGCTGTATTTTAGTGTTTGGAAAAATATTGATAATTATAATTTTTGTTGTAATTATCTACTGAGAGGCTGTAATTTACTCCTTTGATTAAAAAAGAATTCAGTTAAAACTAAGTGTATATGAAAGTGTCATAAGGAAAAATAATATTTTCTAAGGTAGTTAAAAAATAAAAGGCTGAGAGTCTAGGTCAGTAGGCAGAGTCCCTGGGTCATGTGCTTGACACCCTGGCTTCTATCCTTAGCACCATATAAGGTTCAGAGTGGAAGTGTGCACCTGTAATCCCAATACTTGGAGGGTGTTGACAGGAGGATAAAAACTTTCAAGATGTCCTTTCTACATAGTGAGTTCAAGGCCAACTAGAGCTATTCAGCTATGGAACTGCACGCCATAATACCCACCACCAAACGCCACCATTTCTGGGCTCATTTGAAACCACCGTGTAAGACATTTCTGAAGGTGGAGAAGCCTAGACAGTTCTAGAATAGACTGCGGTGACAGGGATAGGGATACAGCTGAGAACGAGCCTCAAGTTGAAAATAGACAAATATCCCTCACTCGGATGCCAAAGACAAAGCAGTATTTATTTGCTGTGGGGTTGGTGTTGAGATGCAGTATTTGCTGTGGGGTTGGTGTTGAGATAGTCTGGCCTTCATCTTTCTGCTTCTATTCAAGAGGCTCAGAGAGGAAAACTTGCTGTGAGGCACAAACCTACACTGAAATGGTACCCGCACTGTGCACCTCTGAGGCCAGGACAAATGTTTTCCATTTCATTGAGCAGCCTACTTGAGACCACAGTTGATAATGACCTGAAATAATATGTGTTTTTCAAAGTCAAAAATATTGGCTAATTCCTGGGCTTGGATTGTTGCGGGTGACGGTGTGGTGGCACGGCCCAGATTAGGGCAGGTTGCATTAACAGGCGTTCATTCATCAGATGACGAGAGGAGTGTGGCAGGCTCATTATAACAGCATTAACTCTTCTCTCTGTACCCTGTCATGACCTGCTCTGGATTTGAGGATGACCAGGGCATGGCAAACAACACAGGATACCCAAGTCTCTAAGTGGAAAAAAAAATTCTCTTGTATCAAAGGACATCATCTGGTTTCAGGGGGTGCTTAGCCTCTTGAAGAAAAGTACTAGATCTCACTCAAGCTGTTGAAACAGAGAGCCATGGACACCTTCGCAGCTGATCTTCAGTGGCTGGACATCCAAGGAGAATGTCAGGACTGCACAGCTCAGAGCTGGGCTCCCATGAGAAGCATCATGCCTGGAGAGATGGCTCAGTAGTTCGGGAGCACTGGATGCTTTTCCAGAGGACTAGGGTTCAATTTCCAGTCTCCAGATGGTAGCTCACAAGCAATTATAATTCCAGTTCCAGAGACACAGTGCCATCTCCAGGTGTCAGGCATGTGGGTGTATGGTACACAGATATACACGCAATCAAAATGCTTATAACCATAAAATAAATTTTGAAATTTCCTTAAAAATTATTATTATTATTATTATTATTATTATTATTATTATTATTATTATTATTATTATTATATTAAGTTTGGTTTTTTGAGACAGGGTGTCTATGTGTATCCTTGCTTATCCTGAAACTTGCTCTGTAGACCGGGCTGGCCTTGAACTCACAGAGATCTGCCTGCCTCCACCTCCCAAATGCTGGGCGTTAAGGCATGTGCCACCGTTGCCCAGCTAAAATTATTTTTAAACAATGTATTTTGATTATATTCTTTCTCTTCCCCAAACCCTAAAAGAGGTGTGGTCCCAACACAAGCATCCAGTCTTCCAGTGTTAACCTCCAGACTTGCCTTTGATGAGACAGTGGTTATTTCACCTGGCTTCAGCACCAGAGCTTCACTGTCAGGAGCACATACAGAGATTTCCCCTTTTCCACAGTCTGCATATACTGACCAGCAGGTTCTCTCCTGTTCTGTGAATCGCCAGTGACCCAGAGAGCAAGCTGCACCATCCTACCCACACCCACTGCTGTTTAAAAGTCTAGCTCCCAGAGATCATGGTGAGGCCACTCCAGCTCTGTGGCTTTCTTGTAGGTTTGCATCTTAGAGACACATCTGGTTGCTCTTTATGCTTTTAATTTTGGCTTGTGTGTGTGTGTGTGTGTGTGCTGCTCAGATGAAGAACCAGTCCTCACACTGCACAGTGATCTGGAGCCACAGAGGATTTTAGGGGAGAATGTCACATGAAGTTAAAATGTGTGACAGTAACTCTGCTGTAATGGTAAGACTGTGTCACTCAATACCGCTGCTGTGGGATGACGACATTGACACATATGGTGACAGTTCTCGTCCATACAACCCCAAATGTGTGCATGGTCCATGGACATCAAGGCTGCCTTGACACTCACTTTATTTGACAAGTTGTAATATGAGGAAATATCTGGCATAGCCCCTCAGGAATCTACCCATGACCCTTTGAGGCACAGCAGTGGTCTGGGAAGTGGCCAGTGGCTCCTGAGGGGCCACAGCATCTTCCTGGCTTTGGGTATGCAGGTTAGTCTGCGGCTGACTCCAGCTTCAGCTCTGGAGTTGGACACAGAAGCTAAGGAGAGTTTTAGCATTGCTTACAACATTCATTTGCTATGTAGGAAGTTGACTTACATAATAATCATATGACTGAATAATCTACTTAATAAGGAAAGTTTGGACACACCTGAAAAGATGATGTAAGAGGAGATTGGAGAGTTGTGCTCTGAGAGCTGAAGGCCAAGGAGCCTTGTTGACAGGAGGCTCTGGAGGCGGGGCTTCCGGCCATGGGGGGATGTTGAGTGGGGAGGTTTAAGGGTAGAGAACTGTGAGGACATCACTGAAGCCTCAGGGTGTCAGCATCCCTGCCTAGGTGTAAAAGAGAAACCGTGCTTGGCTTTCTCTTGTTTTCATGTATCAGAGAAAAGGTTTGTGGATACAAGCAAAACCAAGGTCATACCTGAGTGGGCGTCAGTGTGGGCGACTTAGGTGACAATACCTGCCCAGCATTTCATAAAGATTGAGAATGTTTTGTTGTTTTCTGATATTTAAATTTTTCTGTTTTATTTTGTTTTAGCTCACAAAGAAATATATGATGTTAATGTTATAATATGTATGTTATTATATATATGTGTGTGTGAGAGGGTATTAGAAAAGCACATGGTACCCATTATGAAGAATTATTATGCTGTTATGTATCACTTAAAATTGAAATGTATATCAAGTCTCTTCTTGGTAGCCTGCTATCCTTCCTCTGAGTGCCACCAGGCCTCCCCATCCAGGGGACATGGTCAAATATGAGGCACCAGAGTTCATATGAAAGTAATATGAATAAATTAATAAGATATATTTAAAAATTGAAATGTATAGTAAAATGAAATATGAAAATGATTGTGAAGCCTGATGCATGGCCCAGACATTATAGTTAGTATGTGAACACAGAAGAATGAAAGCAGCCGGTTGTCTTTTCTGACCTCCCGACTTGCATTTCTGAATTTTAAGATCGCTAACTCCCCACACAGAAGATAGAGACAGGAGCATCTTCATGTCAGGCGGGGAGCTTGCAGACTTGGTGAGGCTGCGGGAAAGACCTTGTTGGTATTCATGCCGTTTAAAAGTGAATGATACATCGCTAAGCACAGTCTGCCAGGCCCGGCTCACGTTTTGAGAGCTCTTGCTTTGTAATTTATCACAAGTGACTCATGAAAGTGCATTACCAAATCAGAAAGATGCGTACATTTGATTTAGGCTTTTCCTGGCGAGGAGCAATTTGTAGCTAAGGATCACAAAAGGCGAGTCAGCATCATGCTAGCCCGACTTCCCTGGGAATGTCAGCAGGAACCTGGTGATTTTGACAATAAACTTAACACCTCAAAAGCTTTCAAACCATTCATCTGTTTAAACCAGGCTTTCAAATTATGAAATTGGGATCATAATGCTGTATTCCCTGGTGAATGATTTTTTTTTTTTTTTTTTTTTTTTTTTTTTTTTTTTTTTTTTTTTTTTGCTAGCTGCCTTAATCTGGTTTGAAATGAAAGGAACAATTATTTTCATTGCAATCTATAGTGTTTTTTTTTCTTTTGCTTGGCTTCTCAAATTATTGGAAGTGTTAGTGTGACTCTAACACCCCAAACCTCAAATCTCATGGAGATGATAACAGAAGGCAATTTTATTACTCCCTTGTCCATTTAAAGTCTACAAAGCTGCACGCTTTCTTGACTTGTGTGGCTATGCAGGCTGGGGGAACTGCATCATGTGGAAAGAATAATGGGGCTGATGCAAACAATTTCTATATAATCTTTATAATCTTTACATTGCAAGTGTTTTGAAGTAAGGTATCATCTCTATTGAACTCAGCGATCACCTATTCGCTCCTCTAGCTAGCTAGCTTGCCCTGGGCATCTCCTGTCTTCACTTGTTATGTACTGGGATTACAGGTATGTGCAGCCACATCTATCTAGCACTTGTGTGAGTGCTGGGAATCAAACGCAGGCCCCTCTCCTTATGGAAAAAGCTCTTTAACCCATAGAACCATCTATTCAGTTCCCCTGTACCCATCTCTAGTTTCCATGGGTAACACTGTGAATGGCCAAGTGGTTCCTGTGCACACAGCAGGGTTGTGCTTGGAGTGGGGAGTGCAGGACATCTCTGTACGATCAAGAGGAAGTTTTAAGCAAAGCAGGTTGTTGTAATTGTGAGAGTTTTCATGGAAGGACTGTCAGAGTTTAGATCAACACTTGGTGCCAAGAGGAGGATGTCTGTGCAGCACACAGCATCCACTGTACCAATCTCCTCAGAGCTGTGGTGATGATCTAGATGGGCAGAAGATGTCACCACAGACCTTACTCGTCATCCTGTGAGGAACAGGTCGTCACCACTATGGAGAGCGAGTACAGCAGCCAACAGCAGCCGTTAGTCCTCCCCCCCCCCCCCCGCCCCCGTGTCTGCATGAGCCTGAGGCATTGACCTAGATTTTAACTGAAGCCACACCTTCTGTTTGCGAATAAAAAAAAATACAAGGAGGGAGGAAGAGGATCAGAATAAATTATTTGAAGCTGAAGTTATACATGCATGAGACTAAATGGCTATAGGCAATACGAAAATGAATCTCCCCCACATACCCTGCGTATCTCCTGTGAGTTCAGCAGGCTTTTTTCTTAAAGACCGGAGGGTACAATGCTGAGAGTCCCAGACGCACTTATGGCTTTTGTAATAGGAAATATCCTGCTTTTGACTGTTCCACAGTTCAATAGTACATTTCCAGAGATGAGGCCAAAGACAAGGTGCCAGAGAGAATTCACTCGCCACACACACCGCAGGAGCAGCAGGTTTCATGTGCGCTGCTTTTTTCTTCAAGAGCCACACCATGGTGAGATACTTTTGAAGTCATTTTAAGCAACAATTAAGGATTCAAACCTGATTTAGAATTCAATCCCATGTAGTGTTCTCGATGCAAATGACACAAATGGGGTGAGAATGTGATGCACAGACAGCGTCCACCCCAGGCTAGACAGAGCAATGAAAACCATAAACCGCTCCACACTGGCTTATTTCTCTGCCTGCAAGCAGCCAAGTTTCTTCTGCCACTGAGATGCCTCCTGTTTACGGACTATTCAAAATCCCCAGTATGTGCACAGCAAAGTCAAGGAAACATTCTGAATGCCTTAACATTTTCCCAAAAGAAAAGGCTTGCAACTCTCTTGTAAGGCAACGCGGGCTTCTCGTTTTATCATTTATTTGAGTTTGTTGAGAAGTTACAAAATCATTTTCTGAAGAAATCTTACCACCCCTGTAATGATAGGAAGTTTAGTATTGTTTATCCATTTCTTAATGTATATTTAAAATAAATATACGTATATATTTCCCCAGAACTGCACACATTGGCTGCATTAATTTGCCGGCTTATAAAATACTCTTCATTATAAACTCTTAACTTACTACTGTTGCCGCACAGTTTTCTGTACTAAGAAATGGTTTTAAAAGCTGTGTTTGGCCTTGAGATATGGCTCAGGTTTTGCTGCACAAGCCTGGCAACCTAAGTTCAACCTTTGGAATCCTCAATCCTCACAAGGGTGGCAGGGTGTAGCCAATGTTACCAAGTGCCCTCTGACCTGTACATACACTGCACTGAGTGCACACCTACAGGTGCAATCATGAGCACGCTTGCAACAATAGTAAGTACAGCTTTAAACAGAGAAATCCGAGTGCCATTGTGCTATTCGCTACAGAGTATGGGTACAGATGTGTGTCTCGTGTCCCAGGTCACTTCCTGGGATGACAGAGAGCATTCTCCTTGTAGGCATCATGGCTACTTGCTTCTCCCTGTGGGCGCACAGGTGTCTTCGGAGCCTGGGAATCTCCCTCCTCTGCCCTGATTTTCTCATTATTTCTGGTGCTAGGATATTCACAGTGAAGTCCATGCCTCAGCATTGGGCAGTGCTCTGATGCCAAGGTGCTCTGTGAACACCAACTTTTCTCTCTGTTTCTGTTCATCTCACCTCTCTTTCCTTATTTCTCTTGTACCTTAATTCTTACACCCTTTTGTACTCTTATATTTTTTATATTTATGTGTGTTGCCTAAAATGTTTTAGCCAATGAGAGACCAGAACAGAAACAAACATTCTGCTGATCTGAATTTTAACTGTGATTTTTTTTTTTTTTTTTGTATCTATCCACCTTTCCTGAAATCAAGCTGTATTGAGTTGTCTTTAAATGTGCTACTGGGCAAGAATGTTACCAACATATTAAAAAAATTAGAAGGATTATGGGTCAAAATACCCAGCACAGCACTAGTGTTTTTTTTTTAGCATCACTCAGAACTAATTTCAGGGACTAAGAACTCTGTATCTTCCGTGGTCTATTCCCTCAGCCATGACTATCACTGTAGGGCCTCTCATCTTAGTTGCCTGCTCATTTCATGTTTTCTGCTCCCATGGTCATGCCTGTATACATAAAGTTTGCTCAGCCACTGATTGTTTTAAATTTACTAAGTATTATTCTGATTTATATAGCTCTGTATGTCTTACTTTGTAGTATTACCTGGAAACTTCCATTTTGAAAATCTACATTGCCACAAAAGTATACATCTTTGATAATTATCTTCAGATAGTTAATCTAAAATTTGTAGTCAGAGGTACAGAAAAAAAAAGAGACTGTGAGAGGAGATACTGAGTAGCATGAGCGAAATGCTGCCTTTGGCTTTGGCAGAACATGTAGACTATGTCTTAGAATTCTTTTTACTTTTATTGAAAACATGTTTTGTTCTCACATAATCCCCAGGATTGTGATTTCCTTTCCACTGGCTCTTCCCAGCTCCTGCCAACTTCCTCTTCCATCCAGATCCACTGCCCTTCTGTCTCCCGTTTGAAAACAAATGGTCTTCTATGGAATGCTAATATAATAAATATAATATTACATATTAATTATCATATATTATAAATAATATGCTATAATATGATAAGACAAAAACTGACACATTATAATTGGACAAGATAAACAGAAGGAAAAGAGTCTAAAGAAAAAGCACAAGAAACAGAGATCCACTTGTTCTCACACGTAAGAATCTGATAAAAACACTAACCTGGAAACCATAATCTATTTATACAAAGGAACTATTCGGTAAAAAGAGAGAAGAAAACATATAAATAAAATGAAAATAAAAGTAATGAAACAAACTTTTAAGAATGGAAGAACGCTGACAAGACATTATGAGACAAGGACGTCCAGAGACTCCCTTGAGCCCTTTCTGTCAGCTAGTGTTCACTGTGCAGCCTACTTGTAAGTGTGGTTTGTTTCCCCAGTGACACTTCCCTGGAGAAACTGAATTTCCATTTGCAAGTGGCTATCAATTGGAGATGGTGTCTGGATTAGGGGTGGAACACGTGTCCCCTTCTCCTCTCAGCTCTAGGAACCCAGCTTGTGCAGACCTGTCAGGTCCTGCCCACGCTGCCTCAGTCTCTGTGAGTTCCCCTGTGCACCCATCCTGTTGACTTTAAGAGCCCTGTTGTGTTGTGTTTTGTTTGCATGTCCTCCACGCTCTCTGGCCGTTACATTCTTTCTGCCACCTCCTCTTCTGCAGTGTTTTCTAAGCCCTAAAGGGGGAGATTTGATGGAAATGTTCCATTTAGACGTGAGAGTGGAGCAGGGCACTGGCGGCCCACGCCTTTAATCCCAGCACTCGGGAGGCAGAGACAGGCAGACCTCTGTAAGTTCGAGGCCAGCCTGGTCTACAAAGTGAGTCCAGGATAGCCAAGGATACACAAAGAAACTCTGTGTTGAAAAACCAAACCAAAACAAAACAAAAAAGTGATAATGATCCCTTAGAGATAGAAGTTGGGAGAGTTGGTCTTGGGCTT
The DNA here is from genome assembly GCF_903995435.1 of Acomys russatus. Lineage (NCBI taxonomy): Eukaryota > Metazoa > Chordata > Mammalia > Rodentia > Muridae > Acomys > Acomys russatus. Next base: position 67,213,358 of record NC_067156.1, read on the forward strand.
GGAGGCACTGATTCCCTGGCCTGCGTGCCCAGTGGTTTCTCAGTGAATGCCTGCTAGATAGAGTTTGGAGCTTGCATACAGCAATCAGGCTGGGGAGGAGCGTCTAGAGGGGAGAGCTGTGTGACTTGCTGGAGGTGTGGGCTGCTGGAGAAGGGAAGCTGCAGCCAGTGGTTGCTGCAAAGCTGCAGATGAGGCTGGGGCGTTAGATTTGGAGGATAGGAGGGGAAGTGACAATCTGTAGTTATCCTACCTGTGTCCCTGCCCAGTGTGGCCTCATTAGTAAATATTTTTAAAAGGTAGGCATGTGTCATTGTAGCAAGACAATTCTCAATCAGAATTGCAGATTTTCTGTCAGAAGTTGTTTTCCAACTTTTTTGTTTGCATTACAATTTTCCCTCTTCCCTCCCCAATCTTAATGGCAAAAAAGAAGTGAGTTCTTCTAGAGAACCAGGCAGACATCAAATGATTTATATGTCTTCTGAATTGTGTAACTTAGTACTTGGATACTTGATAATATTTTTTATTATGGAACCGATAAAACAGATATATGCATACATGTCCATTCAATCATGTGTGTCTGGTTATAGTTTAGTAGGATAAATAATTAGTCGGTGTTCACTGTATTGTGAAAACTTAGTGCAATACCTGGAACACCTAAATAGTTTACGAAAAAACATACAAGCACCACTTCACTTCAGAAAAGATGACATTGACTTAAAGGTCCTATGAATAGCATGGGGCGGATTGACTGGCTGAAGGCTGGTGGCAGCCTACATCCTCATTAGGGGAGTGGCTCAGCAACAAAGAGCCTGAAAGGATGAAAAGGGAAACCGCAACCAGCACATGAATGGATGACTTGCAGCAAGAGAGAGCGCAGAGCCAAGCACTGGTTGTCACGCTGGGGTTTGCCCCTCAGGGAGGCTACTGAACACTTAGCTCTACTTGTTCAATACTGAGAAGATCAGGACACTGGGAGGCTGCAGGGGAAAGGCATCAGGTCAACAGGAACGCAACAAAGCCCAGAAATGTGAAGGGAATAACTTGTCACCCTCCGCTTATAACTAATACAGAAAGAACCTTTAAAAAGTGACATAACATATTTTTAAAGTGAACTTCACTATTCAACTTGAATTTTGTATTTTAGTTTTGGTTGTTAGCCTAGGCTTAAATGGCTGAGCCATCTCTTCAGACTGAGTTTTATATTTTAAAAAAAATAATATTTTAACACTTATAGAATTTCTTGGAAACCATGCAAATATTTATTAAGCTATCTCCATACGCTAAAGGAACAGAACTAAGTTTACAACCTCGTCACGCGTGCAGATGTGCTACTAGTAGTTCTCTTCACATCCATTTTCAACAGCCATAAAAGTTCAGCCATCGTCTATTGATGATGCTGTGGAAATGGCTGGCAAGGCGTAGATGTCAGAGAACACAGTGGGCCACACTTACAATCCCACCACTAGGAAAGTGGTGGTAGGCAGATCAGAAGCTCAAGGTCATCACTGGCTATACACCAAGTCCAATACCAATTTGGGCTACATGAGATCTTCTCTTGAAAAGAAACATAACATATGTAGGTACACACCCTTCTGGAGCAGCTTTATAGAATATTTTCTTTAGATTTTAACTTTGAAGAGTAAGTCAAAATGGAAAAAAATATTCCTAATTGTTAAAGTTCAATCTAATTTTCTCATATGAAGATTACATTGTAAACTTAGAGGGGTTTGGAAAATGGCAGAAATTAATATCAAGATGAATTTTTAAACATGTGTAACATTTATTTGATCAGGGACATGACCCTTTCTTCAACATCTGTCACACTTTAAAAATGGAAAACTGTCTTTGGTTGCATCCATGAAATGAACAAAGATTGTCCCCAGCATACAGTGTCCTCTGGGAGTGAATAGAAGTGCCCAGTGACACAGACTGGCTCCATTTAGATTTATCTCTGCAGGCAGCATTATAACAGACTAGAAGTTGGATACAGGTTGTCTAGAAGATTCTGTAATGAAGTCAAGAGCACCTTATCCCCAGAGTGAAGGCCTTATACTCACCCTTTGATCAGGCATAACTTCTGCTTTTCCTTGATTGAATTGACAGTCAGGTGAATACATCTGGGAGTTGGAAGCCCAGATCAGCTCAGCAGAGCCTACGGTGTCATTGTATACCTGTACCGAGCAAATTACTACAGAGGGTGATGTGAGTTCCATCCCAGGACACTGGAAATGATATAGACTCTAGGGAACACATAGTCTGAAGGTCCAAAGAATCATTTAAGCCTTACCCAAAATACTCAGAACACACCTCTCACCCCGTGACCCAAACCTCCAAAGCTGGGTATACTCCAGAACTAAGACAGTACAAGTAGTCTTGCTTTGTTTGAGCAACAAATGGGCTCCCACATGGTGCAGGAGTAGAAAAGAATCATAAGTCACCCCGCCACTCAGACCTTAGCTTACAGAGCTCGTAACGTCTGTGACCCCTGGCTGCAGACCAAGCAGCCTCCATGTTTGGGAAGCTGGAATAGGATAGAGGGGATTCCATCTGAAAATAGAGTGGCCTCATTTGAATGGGAGTATCCACATGTGCCAACAAACTGAGAAGAAGTTGTGCTGGATTAGGATAGGCTCCTATGCCCTGACTGCTGTCTTCAACATTTGGGTACAGGAGTAGCTGGAGGAAGGCAGGAGTAGCTGGGGGAAGACAGGAGTAGCTGGGGAAGACAGGAGTAGCTGGGGGGGAGACAGGACTAGCTGGGGGGAAGACAGGAGTAGCTGGGGGAAGACAGGAGGGTGCAGGTAGAGGTGAGCACTCTCCCTCTTCAAGTGCACATGATGAAGGCGGCCAACAAAGCCAGTAAGGATTCTGCCACCGAATCTCAGGGGGCAAGCAAGCCTTGTCCCCTAGGAGCCTGGAAGAATACATCAGACACAGCCTCACACTGGGCTCTGGAATCAGAACTGTGTCCCTTTGTGCCTAGACACAGGCGGGAAGGATGTGGATCTCAGGGTCCGACTATGACTTTCCCTTCTTTTTCTTTCATGTCTTCCCTTTCTCTCCACCCCTTTCTGCTCACTCCCCAATTCTCTTCCTCACCTTTACCCTCCTTTTCTTCCTCTCCTCCTCTCTGTGTTCCTTGATATGACTTGGTTACCATGTCCCAAATCAAAGATGTGGGACTACTGTAGGCATGCCCTCTCACAAATGGCATTATGCTAAACTGGCTCCCTGCTGAAGAAATGGCCCTTGCTGTGCTCATGTTACCCAGAATCCTCTGGGCTGGTAGCCAGAACCCCTGGACATTCACAATACCCTATATCCAGCCTGCATAGCCAGGCTGGCAGACAGCACCTATCCTCACACACAGAGTCACGTAGCTTTGGTTCAGCGAACTTGGCTTCACAAGGTCCTCACTTCTCCACCTCCCCTTAGACAGGAGAAGTTGACAGGCATTTCTTCAGATGAACAGGCTTCTCTGCCAGCCTGCCATTTCCTTGCTTCTGATGTTTTGTCCTCAGTCCTCAGGAAACCCTCACTTGTTCAAGTTCTGGGCTCAGAATTTTTCTGCACTGGGGTAAACTGTGTAATGATTAAAATACAGAGTCTTTTTCAGTTTCTCAAGCCTGCTAAAGCAGGCCCTGGGGTGAGCAGCACAGCCAGCTTGCAGGTGGAACCAAGGCCTCCCACACATCGTAGTCAGACGCCTCACCTGCTGCTGCTTTGGACACTTCTGATCCCATCCTTTGCTTCTTTCCATGGACCCTGCTCTCCCTTCACACACAGGGACATCTCCTAGAGCTTCCAGCTCATCACTGGTTAAGCACTATCTGGCTCACCCGGGTGACCTGCCCCGCACCCTCCCATGATGAGCCTAGGGCTATGTGCTCCCTCATCTGATTGTTGTCCCCTCTACGTGAGGTGGATCTGGGGCCAGAACAGAACTCTAATCTTGTGCCCCGCCCCTGGGTGAGATGCCATCTAGGGCAGAGCCAGTCAGAGAATCTAAAATTAGAACTGAGGTATCGGTTTGCAGAGAGAGGCCCATCAGTGTCATTAAGGAAGTGGGTCACCATCCTGCTGCTTCAAGGCTGACAGCAGGAGCCCTATGTGTGAGATTTTTTCAGACATGAATTTAAAATAAACACAATGGAAAAACTAGGTGAAGTCTCTGCTGAGCTCGTTAGGGTTCATCTTTTTTGTTTATTATGTTTATTTCTCTATCTATTTATTTATTTGATTGATTGATTGACTGATTTTGAGACAGAGTTTTCTATAGCACAGGCTGGCCTTGAACTCACAGTGTATCAGAGAAGGACTTTGGACTCCTGGTCCCTCCTGCTTCAGTCTTTTGAGAGCTGGGATTGCAGACATTCAGCACCATGTCTGGCTTTTGCAATGCTGGGAATTGAACTCAGGGCCTCAAAGGCGCTACATTTACTAGACTAGCCTTACCTTTGTAATGCCTTTGTGAAGCAGGAGCTTGTGCTGACCATTCTGTGCAAACTCTGCTGGGTAGGTCCCTGGCATCCCCCTCAGTGCATGGACAGCAAACTCAGGTACTGTCCTCCTGGCCCCTGCACTTGGTGACCCTAACAGAGCCAGGAAGATGACTCTGCTTAGAAGATCTCTCTGGGAGAAGCCCCGGAAACCAGCTGGCATCACCTCAGCCCCTCCTTGCCTGACCTCAGTACCTCCTCCCACAGAATGTGGCTTGTGTCAGGGTCTCCTACCTCATCCGGCTGAGGAGAAATTTGCAGAAGTGTGGAACGACACCCTCACAGCTTAGAGCTGCTCTCTTCAGACCTCCCTTCATGATTCTTACAGAGGGCTCCAATAGTCTTTCTCTCTGTCTATTCTCTTGTGAAGGACACTGCATATGTCATCATTCACGAGGACAGTGGGGAAAGCTAAGGAGTAGGGCTTCATTGTGACCCCAGGTGGCTCCCGGGGAGGGCAGGCACATCTTTCCTTTCTCTCTCTCATCCCTAAAACTGGCGGCATGTTCTTGCTGACCAGGTTTTCTTACCATCCCCCATAGTATCCATCTATGATTTTGGAGTATTGGAAGCCCAGCAACTGTTGAACAACAAAGATGGTGCCAAGTGGGGGAGCCCCCTCCCAGTGTTCTGCACTCTCAAGCACAGGGAAAACACTAAAATTTGAAATCAGAAGCATCCTGGTGCAGAATTTTATTCCCTTCTATTTTTTGCAGTCACAATCTAAAAGTACTTTATGATAGATTTTTAAAAACTCCTCAATTATATATTACCCAACAGTCCTTAATTACAGACTATCATATAATTATGTAATTATGGACTTTTAGAGATTCATATTATTTACTCCATAGTCCACAAAGAAGAGCCGTTCTGGACTGTCTTGCAATTGTGTAATTAGGGATGTACGAAGCACGGGCTGTTTCACCAACAGTGTGTGTTGATAGCTTGTCATGTCACAGTAAATTGAGGAATGTTCTAGATCCTAAGTCATCACTGCACTGGGAAGGAGCACATAGACCCAGAACTGTGCTATAGGACAGGAGCCCCTCCCTTTAGCAGCTAGGCCTGTGTGATGACCACAGAGACTGGATTCTGTCCTAGAGAAGAGGCAAAGAAGGTCACAGTTCAACACTATGAACATGTTGTAAATGACTCATATTTTGTTTAAAAGTCAACACATTTCCAAGAAGAGACTTGATACCCTATGAGCATATACAGGGGGAGGTGATCCCCCTCAGGAACAGTCATAGGGGAGGGGAATAAGGGGAAAATGGGAGGGAGGGAAGAATGGGAGGATACAAGGGATGGGATAACCATTGAGATGTAACAAGAATAAATTAATTAAAAAAAAAAAAAGAAAAAAGTCAACACATTTGCAAGGACACTTGATTTGTTTATTTATTTTTTAACTCAATGAAGTATTAGGTTGGGATATCATTGAGTTTTCGTGTACCATGGCCAGGGCAGGACTAAACCAGACCCATAGTGTACTGTCCGTGTTCACGAAGCTGAGCATCAGGGCCTCAGCCATGTGTGTTCTCAGTGAATCTAGAGGACTTGTGTGGTAACACTTCCTAAAGTGAGAGCTCAAGACATAAGATGCTTGAGTGTCGTCTGTCCCAAACAGGCGACTCAGCCCAAAACCAGGAAGAGCCCATTTTATACCATTTGTCTCATGGATACTCTCTCAGGTCTCTTGAGAAGGAAGACACTTATTTTATTCAATATTCTAGTTAAGAAGAACTCAGTGGACACAGGTTGGCCAGATATTCTGCTGGAGTAGGCTAGTTTGTGTCCCACAGTGATCATGCATGCCCTAAGTCTCAGCCCTACCTCCACCTTCCTCGTTAGATCTCCTCTGTGGAGGCCTTGCTGCCTGCACTGCACTGTATGATTCCTGACCTGACAGGAAATCCTGGCTAAGAATACCTTGAGATGACAATATTTCCATCCATGTAATCCAGGGACCTCACAGCACAGTGTCAGCCTGTCATCTCATTGACATTGGAGGGATGGCAGAGAGCAGACCAGCCACAATTCTTGGGGTGGAGAGAGGGCTCAGTGGCTGTCTTAGTCAGTGTTCTATTCCTGTGAAGAGATGCCATGAATATAGCAACTTTTATATAAGAAAGCAATTGCTTTGGGGCTTTCTTACACTTAGAGGTTTAGTCAGCTATTGTCATGGCAAAAAGCATGGCAGCATGCAGGCAGACATGGTGCCAGAGAGGTAACTGAGAGTTCTAATTCTGCATTGGCAGGCAGGAGAAACAGAGACGCTGGGTGTGGCTTGAGGGTATGAAACCCCAAAGCTTACCCCCACTGACACACTTTCACCAACAAGGCCACACCTCCTAATTGTGCCACTCCCTGGTGACCAAGCATTCGAATCTATTAGGTTATGGGGGCCATTCCTATTCAGACCACCACAGTGGGTATGAGGACTCGATACATGAGCCCAGGACGCACATTTCTAGCACCCATGTGAAAGGCCCATGTCCAGGGAGGGAGATACTGGATGACCCCCGGGGCTTGCTGGCCACGTGATCTAGTCAACAGCTGAGCTCTGGGTTCACTGAGAGACTTTGCCTCAAAAAATAATGTATGACACAAGTAGGGGAGATACCCAGTGTCCACCTCCAATCTCTGTATACTACACAGAGATTAGGTGCATGTTCATGAATACAGCAATACACACACACACAGACACACAGACACACAGACATACACACACATGAAACCCCTGGGATTTCTCTGTCATTTTGCTAAGACCTCAGATGTCCATCCAGGAATGTCTCCCTAACCCCAAAATAGATCTTTCTCTTGAAGTTTCTGAAAGTGTAGCCATTTTAACCTTTTCATTCACTTCATGCCTACTGTCTACAGACAATCGCCTTCTAACACTGCTGTGGAGGTATCTTCATTCTGAAATATCACGTGGAGGACACAAGCAAAAATAAAATTGTATTTTGAATTGTCAGAGAAAAATTTGCTGAAAGAATATTACCCTCACGCAAATACAGTTCCTGTCCACTGGGCTTGTCAGAACTTTTGAAGTTTAAAAAGACACAATAAAAGCAGATTGCAGGATGTCCTTATTCTATAAAGTGAGGAGCAGAAACCCATTGAAAATGTCACTGGAGTAAATCACTGTGCACTGGGAGCTTCATGGCTCACAGGTGAGAGTGAAAAATCTGCCTCAGACACAAGCCCAGGGCTGCCCAGCTTGCCTCTGAGAAGAGCCCGGCTGTCTTTCGAGTCCTGGGCCATGCACAGATCTTCTGTGATTTGGGGGAGGGGATCTTTCAGGCAGCAGCATGGAAAATTAGGAAACCCAACCCAAGCCAGGATCACTGCGATGCCTGCTTACCTCTGGACTTAAGAGCCGGCATCTTCACTCACCAGGGCATTAGGTAAATAAATAGATGTGATTAAAGAGGAAGGTTTAGAGTTTTAATTACCACAAATTTACAACAGCTTGACAGTAAGTGCACTGTCACAAAGACACAGTGACACGCTTATGATTTCAAGTAGATCCAAATGGAGCTGAGCCCTAGGGTCCACGCACATGACCCACGTACACAGTTTATGCTCACAATCTATGAACATGGCTTGGCTACACAGTACATGCCTGAGATCCTAGGTCCCATGCACATGAACCACGTAAAAAAATTCATTATCTTCCAGCATCTGGAGGTGTTTTCTTTGTTATTGTTGTTGGTTTTTGTTTTTCAGCCCTGTGGCAGAGTGATGCAGAAAGAAAAAGAATGGTGTAAGTTTCAGTACCCCAGGATCAGCAGACAGTGTGTTGCTGGAGGTCTCTGTGACCTGCATGCGAAAAAGTTTCCATTTCTAGGAAGAACTGTGGGGTAAGGCATGGATGTTCTTGCTGCCTGTGCATATTTTAATGTGAATTTCAGAAAAGAAAAACAAACACATTTCAAAAATGTTGTACCCGCCTGGAAAGAAGGTTGGAGTCAGCCTTTCTCCTCAAGCATAAGTGCCTACAACCTGCTATGTAAACATGTACTACGGGACTCCTGACCTTGGAAATCCATCCACAGACGTAGCTACTTATCTAAAAGGAACAAAAATGGGGGGGAAAGGCACACCTTATGCTAAGCTGGAAGTGCCTTTTGCAAGCACCTTCTCCCTCACCTGAAAGAGACCAATATAAAAGTACAGCAGACACAGTCTCTCCTCAAGCTCAGTGTCTATGTGATCATTGGAAAGTTGTGTGATGAGGAGATATTGCATGTTTCTGGTGCAGCAAGTATGAATTCCATTCCCTAACCAATCACAGAGACAATTTTTCCATAAGCTGTGAGGGTCTGCCAAGCAGTTCTGTAAGCAAGTGTGATACTGAGCTCTGCAGTCAACACCCTGTGAGGCCCAGGGAGCAGACAGGAACCAAGATATGTCTCTCACAGGACACGGCGGGACACGGCAATGTGCTAGAACCCCAGCGTGATGAGCACTTGAGACCAGAGATCTAATCCCCCTAAATGATCGACGTGCAACATGCTGAATAAAGATGCACAAACACTGCTTCTCGATTTAAAAAGAAAAAGGAAGCAAAAAGATTGGGAGTGAGGGAAACATCAGTAATATGACCATTTCAATGACTCTTGAGGACGAGGGCAAAGACAGCCCTGAAGGCTCATGGGTAAAGGGATACGGGGCTTAGTCAGGCAGTAAAGCTACAATGGGACCCACAGAAAATGAGGCATATAGACCAAGTGGGGTGATGCCAGTTTGTTACTGGGTTAAAAGGGAAACAAACATGGCTGTTCCCTTAAAACAGAGACAGAGAATTCACACCAGTTATTGGGAATGTGTTTTAGTGTATGCAAGCCATGGGTTTGACCCTCAGTACAGGAAGGAGGAGGAGGAGGAGGAGGAGGAGGAGGAGGAGGAGGAGGAGGAGGAGGAGAAGAAGAAACCACTTGCCTTGTTTTTGGATTAAGATCTAAATGCTTGCTAGGAAAGGTGCTGACGTTAGGATGTCTGTCTAGTACGCATGAGGTCCCACCATTTAACTGCCAGGGTTAGAAAATAAGATAACATGAAATAAATAAAATGAGACCTAAAAGCTTGTAAGCCCTAACATCAACTATGTGCAGTCAGGCAGAATACATATTTATAAAACTCCAGCAAACAGAATCTAAAACATTCGGGAGAGGAAGGTAATTGGTCAGGTCCATCTTTCGTTGATTGTGGCCATTGACACACATTTGCAGGATGCTTCTGGATCCCTGTTAGTGAGTAAAAGTTCAAGTGACTGCCCAGATGTGGCCACAGGTCAGACAGTAATTGCAGAAAGAGATTGCAGCTTAAACCCACCCAGACCCCAAATCAAAACACATGTCCACTGACTTGCAAACCAGATGTGAGCTTCCATGGTCACTGGGACTAATATTCCTAATAAAGCATCCTTTTTAACAAAACTGAAAATCGATTACAGGAGAAGTTTCAAAATTGACACCAGCCTTTTTAGAAACTGGAAATAGATCTTCCTGTCAAAGATGAGCATGCTCCGCGCTGTCTAGACTGCACCGGGAGCAAAATTATCCGATTTTCATTTCCTCAATTTCACTCCACAGCGGCGGGACGTGAGAGTATTGATTCATCCGCCGAAACAAAAAGCAGAAGGGCTCTTCACCGCAGCAGGGTCAGGCGGGTTTGTGGGTGTCTAATTATATCTAGAGAGTGAGTATAAATCTCCCCTGGCCGTTACAGGAGCCATGAGTAGCGTCCCACGGCATCATTGGAACCCATCAGCTTCCTTCTCCTCCTCCTCCTTTGTTTTATGGGAGGTCATAGATGCTAAAATTAATGTTATCATGCTTCACAGATTTTCAAATTTGTATCGGAAATAAGATTTGCTGCATGAGAAGAGCGGCATGCTTCTGTGTTTGCACAAGCAACTCAGCAAATACACATCCCAGCTGCTTCTGCGCATGACCGGGGTTGACCAGAGGAAATCTGTGAAGATGCAGACCAACGTGGCTGCACATGCAGTGGAGACTAGAGGAGCTGCATTTGTGGTGTAGACCACAGGAACCTTATGCACAGTAGAGACTCGAGGAAATACGTGCTAGGCTTAGTCAGGAGGAACTGCCCTCAGTTGCTGTGTGACCAGAGGAACTTCACATAGTGTAGACAGGGGAACCAGGTGCAGGCTTGACACCTGCCTGGGGCCCACAGAAAGAAAGGTCACTGCTTTTGTCAGCATTTGATCCTATAAACTACTTGCACCAGGGATTGTACCCACTTTTCCAATTTATTATCTAATCTAATAGTCTGCTAGAATGAAATAGGTTTTCTGAAATGCAAGACTACAGTCCTAACAAAATAATCATGGTAAGTGAGGTTGCAGTAAACATGTCAGAATAGTGTTTCCTTAATGCTGGAATCCATTTTTCAATCACTGTTCCAACTTGGGGAAGTATAATAATATAATATTGCTTTTGTACAATAACAACAAAGTACGTTGGTCTGTGTGTGTGTGTTGCATGTGCTCCTGTGTGTGTGCTCCTGTGTGTGTGTGTGTGTGTGTGTGTGTGTGTGTGTGTGTGTGTGTGTGCTTGTGGAGGCCGGAAGCCAGTGTCAGGAGTCTTCTTCAGTTACTCTCCACCTTATTTTCTCCTCGGGACTGGGGCTCTCTGTGAACCCAGAGCTCGCTGCTTCTGCTAGACTGGCTGGTCAGTGCACTCTAGGAATCTTCCTTCTCTGCCTTCTAGCACTGGGTTTGCAGACACACTTCTGTGCTTTTTATGTATGTCCTGGGGATCTGAGCTGACACCCCTCTGCTTTCCGGCAAGCTTTTCACCACCAAGCCATGCCACATCGCTCCAGACAGAATATTTTTATTTTAAGAAATAAGATCAGACAAGAGGCATCATCACAATAAAAGAAACATGATGGAACTTCCTATCTCAAGACTACCCAGGTTAGACCAATAGCGTGGGGACCGTGAGAGAGCTTGTGACTGTCCACAGGATCAACTAAGAAACCGTAAGTTTACAGTGCAGTGTGTGAAGTGTTACTGCCTCTGTTTCCCTCCCACACATATGTGAACATGGGCTGCGCTCGGTTGACCATTGCAGTCAGCCTTCTCCACTCGCCGACATTTTTCCAAGTCAGCAATTGTAGATTGACATCACTCTTTTTAATAGCTGAGTGCTATGGATGCTTTCTAATTTATTTAACAGATTTCCTTTGATGAACATTCGGGTCGATTCCAATTTCCTCTAATATAAATAATGTTGTAATGAACATCGTTGTGCTGCTATCGTTTTTTGACTTATCTAACTCTTCCCATTAAATGCGGTGGGGTCAGACTTGATGGCTAAACGCAAACTTGTTTACACTTTTGATCATCTCGATGCTCGCTTGCTCGCTCTCTCGGCAAATCCTCCAGAAGCCCTGGCCCTAACCTGACTGACAGGAAGGGCTTATTAGTTTTATCTTTTCTTCCAGGTTAACAAGAGACGAACAATGTCTAAGTCACCCCTGGGTGAAGGGTCGACTGGCCACTCAGATGCCGTCTGTTGTCACCGAGGCCTTTTTGTCTGGTTCACATTTTGTCTTTCCTGCTGCCAGTTCTATTTCGGATAGAAAGGGCACCTGGAGGTGCAAAATAATAGAAGGCTCACTCCAGGAGCCTGTGAGCCCCTCAACCATAGGTTCTTAGCAAGATTTACAACCAGGCATGCGTTTCCTCCTGTGGATGGGAAAGGAGCTGGCTACGCTCATGCCATTTGTGCCAGTGTTGGGCTCATGGGCATTTCTCCTCAGGTCAGTCATTCTTGCAGTTTACAGCACTCCTATCCAGGTAGGACTGCTACTGTTTCCTCCCACCCAGCGGCCTGCGTAACACCTCCAATGCTGGGAAAGCTAGGCAGCATGGGGAAGCGTCCTCATGAGCACCAACCTCATCTCTCAACATCCTGTGACCGAAGTGTGTGGTATCTTCAGCAGGAAGTTCTTTTTACCCAGTTCTCATAGCAACCAAGCCCACTGGCAGCGACCTGCATCATTCTGTGGTCTCTAAGATCCCCCTAACTTGAATGTGAGGTGCTCTACATACAATATTAGGCTTTATATTTGGTAACCTATGGCTTCTAGGAAGATCTGATAGCCAACACACACACACACACACACACACACACACACACACACACACACACACATTTTAAAGCAAAGATAAGAGCCGAAACCTTTCACAGGATGAATGAAACCAGAGACACTTTACTACAAGAAAGCACATTTGTGACATTCCAGAAAAGGCTGGGTTCTGAGGACCAAGAACACGTTTAGCATGAGCAGAGGCATGAAGAGAAGGGTTGCACTGGGGTGGTGAAGTACACTGCATCCTGGCTACCTCAGTTTATATAGTAGTAAAAGCTCAGAACTCTATGCCAACGTTCTGATTGTGAATGTTAATTTAAAAGAAACATGAGTTTCTTTCTGGCCTGTCCTTTTTCTTGGGTGACTTTGGAGGTAAAAGAGTTGTGAGGGGGGAAAAAAAGGAAAGAAATATGACACTACATGACTCCAGGTCACATCACAGGAGTCACTGCAAAAGACCTATGTGACAATAACGTATGGTAGTAGTACATACCCAGGAATTACAGTCATTTAAAAGGCAAACATAGCTATCCTCAGAGGAGTGGAAAGTGAGGCTCCTTTGTGCCTGGGGGGTCTGAATGAACAAGGGCCTGTGAGGGGTGTGGCTGGCAATGCCTAGACACGAGGGTCAGGATGGACCGCCCCACAATGCATATGGAGGTGAAGACACAAATGATAAAGTAACTCTGGCAAAGGCTGCAAGGCTCTCCCCTATGAGGAGAAATCACAGCAGGAAGAAGGTCAGGCTCTGTGGGTTTCTTAATAATCCTTGCAGAACTGTTTTCCAAAATTGTGCATTTTAATGAGTGAATAGAAAATCACTTCTAATAATTAAAAGAATAGCATGTGGTACAGGATACAAACATTAAATTTATTTAATAAACCAATATAGGAACAGTAATTAGTTAGGGGAAGTGAGGTCCGGAATGAGCTCATTTTATTTCCATTGCTATCTTATACCATTTGATTTTAAAACAGATTCTATGATGCACTTTAATTATTATCAGTACATGTTTTTCTTCTTCTGTCATAATGAAGCTTATGTCATATTGAAGTGTCCAGGATAAGAGGGGAGACTCCACACTTAGACCATGCCATTCTCTTGTAAGTCAGGAATAACAGTGGGCGAATCACTCATACCTTCTTTCCAGAGAGGTTTCCAGTAATTGTCAAGAATACTTCCAAATGGGGCAAAGTCCAGTGTCATTTGCATATAGATAAGCTGATTCTGGGCATAATCGGTGAGTCTATTTGTATTTTAGTTTATAATTAAAATGTCTTTTAAGTGATTTAGCCAGTTTCATTTTAGTGGGTAAGTGTAAGCATGGCACTGGATGATGGACCTGCATGCTAAGGAGTCTGTGCAGCAAGGTCCCTGTGCGTGAATACGTGTGCCTGAGGGTGCACGGGGGTGGGGGGGGGGCAGGGTAAGCTCTATGCTTTCTTTTGTATGTACTTTCTTACTTTACTTATCTATTTATTTTGAGACAGTCTTTCATTGAGCCTGGAACTCACCAATTCAGCTAGACCAACTTGCCAACAAGTACCAGTGATTGTCCTGTCTCTACCTCCCCAGGGCAGGGACCACAGGCAGGCACCACCATGCTTTGTTAACTATGCGGGCATTAGCGATCCAAATGCAGGCGCTTACGTTTGCTCTGCATATACTTTGCCCGCTGAACCAAATCTACAACCCCAGGAGGAAGCCCTTGATGCAATTAGGCTTGAATGAATCCAATTTAAAGAATGTATTTTCCCCAAATATTTTATTTTCAATATCAAATTCTCACCACTGTCTCCGGTGTTTGTAATTCCATAATCTGGAGAATGATACCGTATAATTTTAGGAAATACTAAATGGTCAGTCATTCATTTACATTAAATAGATTGAGCAGGCTATATTTAGAAATATACATTCATATACTTATACATATGCATGTGACAGCAATTAATGGAAGAACAGCCCATGAATTCAGAAGAGAATAAGAGGGGCATATGAGAGGCTTGGAGAAACAATCCTCACCCTTCCTAATGCTGTGAACCTTTAATAATACAGTTCCTCGTGTTGTGGTGACCCCCAATCATAAAGTCATTTCATTGTTGCTTTATAGCTGCAGATTTGCTACTGTTATGAACCATAGTGTAAATATCTGATATACAGTCCCCAAAGAGGTCATGACCCACAGGTTGAGAACCACTGGCTTAGAGGGAGAACGCAGAGGAGGGAAAGATGTAATTATAGGGTAATCTAAAAGCTAAAAACAAGTAACGTTAACAAAAGTACTTTGTGTTCATACAAGCATTCAAAAGTAAAATTCTGAGCTGTACATGTTTCTCGGTCACTAAGAGCACTTGCTTCTCCTCTAGAGGACCTTGGTTTAATTCTCAGCACCCACAGAGGGCCTCAAAGCGGTCTGCAACTCCAGTTCCAAGGTGTCTGATGCCCTCTTCTAACTTACTCAGGTACCAGACAGACAGGTGCTGCACAGATACACATGCAGGCAAAGCACCCTAACACATAGAATAAAAAATAAAAAAGACCTCAAAAGGACATAGACTATAAACTAGGTAAGCAGAATTTCCACTTGGGAAACAGCCCTTTATCATGCACTCTGGGCTGAATAAGCCGCCTCAGGTCACCTGCATTGCCACACCACGCACATGACCAAAACATAGCCCATGCATGCCATGTCTGCACCCTGGATGACATGCCTTTGGACCCGTCTCACTTTCTGCTTTCATTTCAAAACTCGCAAAAGACGTCATGATACAGACCTGTAATCTCAGCACAGGGGAGGATGAGGCAGGAGGATTATGAATGTAAAGAGAACCTGAGCTACATATCAAGACTTAATCTCCAAACACGTGTGAACAAAGAGACTTGACCGAGATAGACCTACAGTTTCAGAGGAAATACATTTCCTGCAATAAAAGGTATCAAAATCTCTGGGTGATCCCAGAACTTGGGGCCTCTGTACTGCAGAGTCCACCATGCCTAACACTAGGCCCAGGAGCACGAGTTGAGAGGAAGCAGTGTTCCCAGGACAGCGTTTACCTGAACGTCAGCTATCTGGATGTAGGTAAGAAAGAGAAGGCCATGAAGAAGGAAGAAGAAGGATGCTCAACAAACGAAAATCACGCCGAGTACATAGAACAGGAATGCTGACCAGTACCCAAGAGCCCTGCCTCAAATTCATGGGCGAGAACTGGGATGGTTGAGGTCTTGGAAAATAATCATTTGTTCATTTCTCTGGAATATCAGGGGTTAAATACAGAGCTCTGAGTATGCTTGCCTAGCACTTTATAATGAAACTGTATCCATACACCATCTTTTTTATTAGATTTTTTAAAAGGTAGTTCTCCCTGCATTGCCCAGGCTAGCCATAAATCTTGACTTTGAGTTTGACCTTGAGAAGCTCCTACCTCACCTACCTAATTAGCTGAGATTATAGGCCTGTGACATTAGGCCCTGCTTGGATGTTTCACTATTTTTTAAAAATACATTTACGAAATGGACTTCCCACTGTGCATTAAAAAAACAGCACTGGGGGCTGGGATGATTCCTCAGGCAGTTTTCTCACCACAGTCACATGACCACCAGTGCTCTCATAGCAGCAGTCAGTGGACTTAGACATGGAAGGGGACAGACTCGGGCATAGACATGCAGAGTAGGATGAATGGTCTGTGACCTCCATCCTGGACTCCATGCCTGTGCGTAGCTGGTACTGTTCTAGCTGTTTCCAGCTGTTCCAGCTGCTCTTCAAGGCCCTGAGGATGCCCCCAGCACCTGGAACGGACCCTGATCCTACTAATCAAGTTAATCACTCACAGTGATCTGAAAGAAGGAAGAAAACATGTTGATCCAGATGACATCGTCTTTAAAGTAAGAAGAGCGGCTGTCTCATGAAGGCTGAGGTACATAGATGGAGGGCCTGCTTCTTTATATTTGCAAGACAGAAGAGGATTCAGAAATAGCAGTATGGCTGAACAGCTATAACTCCTGGCTACATCCATTGCCTCTGAGGAGCTATGGGGCGTGGAGGGGGTGTATTGTAAGTGTTCATCCACCTGGGTCTGGGAGGGGACTAACAGGAGCCAGGACAGCTGAATACATTCCTGCCCAGAGCAGGACAGACTTCCTGTCACACGGTGTGCTGCTCTTACAGTAGGCAGCCTCTCCTTGGAGGTGGGAATAGGTCCTGAGGGGTGACGGAAGGCACAGCCTCTCTAGACTGTGAAGGTCACTCTCTGCAAACAGATCTCACGGGCCCATAGCTGGTTAGCATGTCTGTGCCAGGGCCAGGGGCACAACACATCTTTCCCCAGGGCTCAGGACTCTTCTGCCAGACAGGAGCTCTCATGCTGGCTGGCCAGTTCACAAGGGGGCTAGAAATTTCCCTATCATGATTCAGATCATGCTATTGGTCCCATGTTTTGTTTTGTTTTTGTTTTTGTTTTTGTTTTTGTTATTTTTAACACTGTGGGTCTGGACAAAGCATTGTGCTCCAGAGGAGCAAAAACCTCTGGCAAGAAGTTCAGGGCCCGGATCCAGCTGGTCATCCTGCCTCCTACAGCTGCAAGGTCTCTTCAGAGCCACAGAGCCATTGGAGGCAAGGCCAGTGCTGCTCAGTGGAAAGGAAGCTAGGCTCTCACCTATTTCCCAGTGGTGTTTGAGCTGTTATTCCAAACACACCCTGGCTCTTTGTGGTGTTTCCTTTAAAGAAGGGATTGGGAGCTGCTGTGATCTGAAGATGTCCCCTCAAAACTCATCTGTTAAATTGTAACCCCTGAGTGATGGTAGTACAGGAAGGTCCTTAGGGGGTAATGAATTCCTGAGGGCTTAATATCAGGAATCAAAGCCAACATATCACCCATCACCATGTGAGAGCCAGGATGAGGAGCCATGTACATGTCAAGGAATATGGGGTTCCTGCACCGCAACTCCATCCTCAGAATCCATGTAAAATGCCAGGCAATGATGTGCCTGTCATTTCAGCACTGGGGAGCAAAGACAGGAGGATCCAGAGGGCTTGTGGGCCAGCCAGTCTAGCCAAATCAGTAAGCCCTAGGTTCAGTGAGAGACCCTGTCTCAAACTAAAATAATGTGGAGAATGACAGAGGAAGACAACAACATCGGCCTACGGCCTTCACATACATGGTGACACACACACAAATGAGTGCATGTACAAGAACATACAGTGACACATGATTATTCCGTGTCAGATCCTTGTATTGCTCAGGAACTCTGGGGGTTTGGATTATGTTGAGCACTTATGAGGCCTGGGTTTGACTTCTCCATCCTACCTCACTTCTGTTTTCCCTCTCAAACCTAGAAGTTACAGAACTCAGGTGGCAGCTTGGTCCTAGGCTGCCTTGCACCAGGAAAGGTGACTGAGGCCCAGTCTGTTCATCTAACAACCCTTTTCAGTCGACAGCCCTATAGCTGAACTTTGAGCATCTGTACTCCTGGGAGATTCTAGCTTATTAAGCACATGCCATAGTGGGCAAATAAACTAGGGCATAGAATGTCAGCCATATTGCCCATGAGAACTGGCAAATATAGTGGCAGTTGGTAAAGTACAATGGACAAGGTGCTGGGTAGAAGCCTAGACTAGGAAGTAACAGTGTAGACCCTAAGGTCTCTCATGGTGTGTGTGTGTGTGTGTGTGTGTGTGTGTGTGTGTGTGTGTGTGTACAAATAGAAGCCAGAGACCAACCTTGAGTATCTTCCATCACTTTCTACCTACCTTCCTTTTTAGAGTCAGGTTGTTTCACTGAGCTATAAACTCACCAAGTAGTTAGACTGTTTGCCCAGTAAGACTCTGGGGTCCTTCTGTCTCGCTATACTTTTCCTGTGTCTTGGAATTATATAGATAAGGCATGAGCCCAGCTGCTTACACAGGTGCAGTGGATCTGAACACTGCTCCTAATAGTTGTGCAAAATGCACTCTTCTCACAGAGCCATCTCCCCAGCCCCAACTGTCTCTTTTCAATAACCCACATATAAGGGTAGGAGTTGATAGCCTGGACTGAGCTGTCTACACCCACCCAAGCAACATTAGATGCTGTAGTCTGAAGGCTGATGCATGGGTTCCAAAGCCATGGAAACCACAGTGGGCTGGGGAGGGTTTCAGAGTGCCCTCATATTCCAAGTGGACACTGGCCAGGCTAACTCACAGCAAAGCACCCACTCCTCAAACCCAGATGTGGCTTTCCTGGGCTTGCCAATGGCCATCAGGTAGAAATGACAGCTGTAGGTTACATGCACCCACAGCGTGACACACAACTGATGTGTCTTATACTGAGGGTTGTCTACTTGGTACAAAAGATCCTGAAAGAGCCTCTCACCGTGTCCCAGTAGTACAGAAAACAAATATCACCTGCAGGCCAGGTGAACACACGGGTCCCTCCTACTCTGGGACAGACGTTTGTCTAGAGTGCCATTGTAACTCTCTTATATTATATCCACAAGCCTTGGACAGACCTCACAGGAGCAACATATATCTCAAAAAAAAAAAAAAAAAAAAAAAAAAAAAAAAAAAAAAAAAAAAAAAAAAGAAAAAAAAAAAGAAAAGAAAAGAAATGAAAAACCACTAATACCCAAAAGTATGTTCTGTCCTGAAAAGATGACCATCTGCTCATTCCTGGAGGGATGTGGCTAGCACAGCCTGCCTGTCCAGTATCATGGGGAACCCTCTCTTTATAACGGTTCCATACTTGGTTATCAGCAGGGCTCCAAACAGATGAGCCTTCAGTATCTAGGTCTAGCTTAGAGCCCCTGGGTCCTAAATGCTGCCTATTCTTGCCATTGTTCCTTGGGATACGGTCACCCCCTCCCCATCTCTGATAAGCTCTAGCCTGGATTATCTTACCAATATTTGTGCTTCCATATTTTAGATGCTAGAAAGATTAACCTCCATGTTTAGTTTGGCTGCAGATGACACCAAACAAAGCGCCCTCACACTCTTCAGAGGCTGCTGCATTTGAAAGTCTAATTTTCCTGTGGCTCTTTCTTGCTCCACAACATTTTAGAATAATGGGGCAACATGACTATTTACAATGGAGAAAATAACACTCGGTATTTAACACTCCTTACGATGCTTATAATTACTTTAGGTGCAAACCTGGAAAGCCAGGCGGAGCCCAAAACACCCTCCGGACACCGGAGAGTGTTCAAACAGGGGGCCATAACCAACTTGCAGGTTTTCAAAGGCTGGGGTTTGTCTAATAAGCGGATGCAGCGCACACAAATGTTTTTAAGCGTAATTGCTATATGCAGAATGAAAAGGCTTAACACTTCTAACTAGCACATAATGAGCATGACCATCAATAGCCCTCCTTATAAGGCTCTCCGTGCAGCCGAGCAGGACTGACTGCTGGGCTTGGTGTTTTGTGTCTGGGCTTTTCAGTCTATCGCAAATGAAAATATATAATTCTGGGCCGCTATTCCAGTTCACCACAGTCATTTTCAGCACTTTAGTTGTTTGTCTCTCTATTTCTTTCTTACAAAAATAAAAGTCATTTACAGCAGGTTTTCAAGTGTGTGTGAGGGCCTGCAATCTACCCATGCTTTTCTTTAATATTTCATCATTAAATAGCAAAATAACCTGATATGATCCTAATTTAGTGCCAATTACACTGCATTGATCAAAGTGACCTTTTCATACTAGAGCACGAAAATCAATCCCGCTGTACAACAAATGTCAGGGGAGGAGAGCAACGTATAATCTGTGACAATCAAAACATTACTTACAAATGAAATCACCAGTGACCCGCGCGCCAAGGCAATTTCTGCATGATGGGAGCTGTTTGTGTTTGTGGCTCTGGTGGGGGATTTTTTTGTTGCTGTTTCCTACTGTCCGCCCTCAGACTTTTGTGGTATTTCTCTGTTCCGTTGGTGATGGGATATTCCTAGCAAGTGAGTGAGTAGGAGCCACGGAAAGCCCTCTAGCCCCTCAACATGGTGTCAAACAAAGGAAACCATAATTTCCCTCACGGCTGGTCAGTTTTCCCTGGTACCCATGGGCTTGTCTTCTGAGGTTAAGCATCTTCAGAGAATGGGTGTTTAAGGGAAAGAGAACCACTTGGTAGGCTCCACAGGGAATCCCACTGATGTCTCAGATGAATGGACTGAGTATTCGGTCCTGGAGAGACAGCAGTTACACAAGACTTCAGGGAGCATGACCACACAGTCTGGTTGCCAAGGCTCTGGGTGGCATAGACTTTCAGGAGATACCCACTGCCCCTCTGTGTACTTGCCTGGTGCTGGTGTTCAGATGGGTGTGATGTGCACAGGGGTGATTGTACTGAACAGGCCCTAGGACAATCTAAACCCTTGAGATAGCCTCTCTGTTTCTCTGGGTCTTATTCCCTCAGCATTTAAGTGGGACAAGAAAGTAGAGAAATAAAAAGTGTTCCTCTCACTAGTCCTGGCCTCAGATCCAAAGGACATAAGGCCATGAAAACATATAAGACAGCATGTCGCACCATTACAGTCCCAAGGGGCCAGAAGGAGTATTCACATCAGCCATGCATTAGGAAACAGGGAACTCTGAAATTATTTAGATAAAATTAAACCATCATGGACCTAAAGTTCTGAGCTGTTTGTCATACAAACCTAAGGGGATCTTGAACTGTTGGCACCACAGCCCTCACATACTGCTGGCAGAGACTCCCCTCCCAACTGTGGCAAACATGGCCGACATGTGTCGGCCCTGCTCACGGGTGTGTTGTCGGTGTATGAGTGTCCCTAAAAGCACCCTTTACTCAGATGAGGAGTGGCACGCCCAGTTCTTGTCCCTCAGCTAAGGACCTTGTCATCCATGAGAAGCTGAGGCCGGATGGATGCTAAGGTCCTTCAAAGACTCAGATTGCAGTAGATCCACAGCTGTTCATGAGCCCACTTTGCCTTCAGCTGACCCAACCATTTAATGGGGGCACCAGGGAGCTAGTCTGTACCCCTACAGGTGGACCTAGGAACTCTGGCTGGACGGGCACATGATTCAAGGACTGAGTGGTCCACACTAGAGAGGCATCGGTGTAATATTGCGCAACCCTGCTAAATCAAGAACCCTCTCCACTCTACACTGGTGACCAAGTTTTCTGACCACGTGACCCCTGCCTTCAAGGCCTTATTCCCCTCCCTCTGCAAGACCCCCACAGAGCAGCTGTGATCTCTCTCTCTGGTGCTATGTGAACCATGGTAAAAATTAAGCAATATTCCAGTGCTGGGTAGGAACCGGATCCAATCCATTTCACAGTTATGCAGAATTCATTTCCAGTTTAATGTAAAAGAGCTGTGTGGGCATATTGCTAAGGTGACTTCCTTTTTTTTTTTTTTTTCTTTAACGTTTTCCAATGCAATTTGCAGCTTAACAGCCGCACTATAAATGACATGATTAAGTTTTATATATTTCTGTATATTTGATGTATTTACCCAAATGCAGCTGTCATTGCTTATCCTGTCTCAGATGTTTAGAACACAATCAATTGTTTGGAGTGATCACCCTTTCCAAGGCAAGCTTTCTTTTTCCATCTTCTTTCCCTTGAAAATGAAAGCTCTGATACAAGCATGAAATGCCACCTCAAAACACAAAGGATGTGTATGTGACCTTCACCAAAACCAGGTTTTACATTCATAGAAAATAGTATCAAACCCATGGAGCCAAATTACAGACAACAAATGAAACCTTGAGCTTTCTCAGTGATCGCAATGTTAGCCTTAGGATTTGGGGTCCCCAGCCTGTCCTGGCAATGTCTGGATTTCTTGTTTTACACAGATGTTTTAAACATGTGTAACTTGATTACTAATCCCTAGGAGACAGGTTTGATTCAATCTGGCCAATCTTCAGTGTTGCATTCACAGACACTCAGTGTGAGCGGCCATGTTTGGAAGTAGACACAATAAATTATTTGAGTGAAAGAAGCTAAATGCTAAAAATTCTGAACATAGACAAAGATAATTTTTACATTTTTAAGGAAGTAATAACACAGAGGTAATTTTAGAAGAAATGAGACAGGATTAAAAGGGAGAGAAGTAATTGGGAAAAAACAATAAATGATATTAAAAGGAGATGAAATCTTTTCAGACTTGAGAGATTTCCTTATAGTTCCTATTTTTAAAATTCCAAATTTCTCTGCACATAATTAAAATATATACTCTCGATACGAAATCCCATAAAGTAAATTTCTACCTGGCAAAGTGTTTTGACTTTTTTTTTTTTTTTTTACTTTGCCTTGGCGGAATATTAAATTTCCTTTTTTTTCTTTTTTTTTTCACTTGAGCACATCAGACGAGTTATTTCTATTAGAGAGAAGTTTGGGTCCTGCTTGTTATTATACTGTATAAGCTCAGAAAGGTGTTTTGGGATTTTTTGGGGGGGGATTCTTACAGGCTTTTTTGCATGTAATGTTGCCCGTTGAGTCTTGCTTCGAGTGAAAACATTGCACATCAATAGTTCTGACAGGGACATGTCTTTCTCAGATCATATTCCTTCTTCCGTGTTTTTGTTCTCTTAGGTAACCAACAGTCTTCCTAAATTTAATTGCCATTCTCTGTGCCCACGCTCAATAAATCACACCCTG
Organism: Acomys russatus; assembly: GCF_903995435.1. Taxonomy (NCBI): domain Eukaryota; kingdom Metazoa; phylum Chordata; class Mammalia; order Rodentia; family Muridae; genus Acomys; species Acomys russatus. The sequence goes on from NC_067156.1 coordinate 67,236,571, forward strand.
GTAAAGAAACCAAATTTTCTGGACCTGCCCAAAGATTGCAAAATTATTAACTTAATTCTTTACAAATTGCACATAAGATAATATCTGATAATCCATTAAGCACAGCTTAATCGATGTCTCCCATCATAATGCTAAACACACTGATAAGGACACAATCTTTGCCACTTAAAAGAGTGAGCAAAGTGCCCTGTGAAGCTCAAATCACTTAAAACAAATATCATGCTAATGGAATAAAGCAGTACACCGCAGTGTCTACGTTCGCTGAAATTACAATTTATGTTATGATAAAAACAAAACACGTGATGAAATCCAGCCTCAGACATCACAATGACCAGGTCGTGTCAGTCTTTTACAGGAAAGAATGGTTTCCTGGTTCTGCATGAAATCTGGCTCCACATCATAGCCACCACAGTGCAGGCCTGGTATTGCCCTTGGGGGCTGACCATAGGAACAGATGTATTTACACAACCCAGGGGCCCCATCTGGTCTTAAGTTGACTGAATAACTGGTATAAAATTAAATGATTTTAGTCATTTGTCTCATGATTTGATACTGTTAGGCCAATTAAATTTCTTTTTCCATATTATAACATTTTATTTTATTTCAAATTAAAATAATTTCCCCCAGTCAGGCGCAGTGGTGCACACCTGTAATCCCAGCACTCAGGGAGGCAGAGGCAGATAGATCTCTGTGAGTTTGAGGCTGGCCTAGTCTATAAAGTGAGTCCAGGACAGCCAAGGCTACACAGAGAAACTCTGACTCAAAACAAACAAACAAACAAACTAAAAGAATGTTTTTCTCTATGTTACTTAACTTTTTCCATGCTGGGGACTGAACCCATAACCTTGTACATGCCAGGCAACTGCTATACCACTAAGCTATGTCCCCAGGCTTCTATCTCTCTGGGTTGTTCTGGATGACTTAAACTCACTGTGTTCCCTTGTGGAAGCCTTGAGTCTGTGGTTGTCCTGCTCAGCTTCCTTCTAGCATGGCTGAGATTGCTGTCATGCCTGGCTTATTCTGTTTTTTTTTTGTTTTTTGTTTTTTTTTACTTTAAAATGCACACTAGTCTTTCTTTGTATTTGTAGCAGGTTGTTTTCTAATATTATCCAGCCTCCTTTATCCTTCAGTGCCTTTTGTTCTTTGTCTAGAATGCTAGGTACAAACACACACACACACACACACACACACACACACACACACACACACACACGACACCTGTGTGTGACTTAATAAACAACATAACTCAGTGAAATCACACAAGCTATACAATAGCACACAGTGATTTCAAGTTATTTACCCTGGACTCTTGTGGTTTAAATGCCTTTAAAAGAAACGCTCATTTATTTGTATCCACGGATGCAAAATAAACATGTGTGGGAAGATGTGTGTGTGTGTGTGTGTGTGTGTGTGTGTGTGTGTGTGTGTGTGAGAGAGAGAGAGAGAGAGAGAGAGAGAGAGAGAGAGAGAGAGAGAGAGAGAGAGAGAGAGAGAGCAGCTCTACCCCCTCCTCTATTACACATTTAATTTTCTTTAGTTCCATAGCTACATATATTCAATTCCTATAGCTTTCTGGTCAGGCTTTTAGAAATGTAATTCCCTTTCGAATATAAACTACCACTATATTAAGAACAATATCCTCACTAAATCACACAGCATTTAAGGTTCTTATGCACTGGAACATGAAAATGAGGCAAATTAGTACCTATCGAGAGATGAGAAACTTCCAGATTTTATGGCAAAGGTGAACCATGTTGGTAACGTGAACTGAGTCCGCTTGCCCCGTCAGGACACACCACATTGAGATTGTCTTCCCTTTGGTTATATAAAGATCTTCCAGTCTGAGCAGTCGATGCTATACTGGAGTTCTGTTTGCTTAAGAGGGTGGGTCTAAATTGACGAACTAGCCATTTTACACTAACTGCTCCTTCTAAAGACAGCTGCTGATTGCTGTAGCTGTAGCTGAACTTGAGATGGCACCGAAGAGTCCTGCTGGTTGTCACAACTATCTGCTCATTTTTTAATTAACCATAATATAGAAAGCAGTATCATTCACATCTAGTGAGAAATCAACTTTCTTAGAATGTGAACTCCTTCCGAAGATGAGGTCAAGGATCATTGTTTAACGATCGCAGTGACTAGTACAGTTGGTCTCGCTCTGCCTACCTTGCTCTCGAATCTAAAATTAGAACACCCTTTTCTTCATTTTTTTTAAGAGGAATAATTCTGAGCGGCAACATATTCTTTTACAAGAGGTAATGGAGGTGGTAGTCGTCGTGGAGACTGTGAGATGCTGCCTGACTTCACTAGAGTGATGGGGGTGGCGGCTTGCCTCCTTCCCACAGAATTAAAACAAGGTTTTCCACTCGGTGGAACAGACAAGGAACACACAGATGCACAGGAACCACAGCTTCTTACTTAACACCTCCCAACTCCATAAAATAATCAAGAAGCCTTTTAAATAATTTGTAAGTACATTTATCAAATATTTATTTGCCAAGTCATTTTCTGTAACTGATCTTTTACAGGCCAGAATGTTTTAGAGAGCAGTATCATTTGTTTCTTTCCATCTGGGGAGGTAGGCAGTTGTCATGTTATCTTCAAATGTGGAAAATAAAAGTGGAAATAGAAAAAATAATGGGTCATCTGGACTCCAACAGGAGGCGGAAGCACGGCAAGTGTTCATTTAATCCACAGAAGTCACTGGGCACCCAATAAATAGGTGGTCACACTCACAGGGAACTTTCAGTCAGGTAGGAAGAGGCTGGTAAATCTACGCCCACCACGTGGGCCAGCACTGCGGCTCCAGGAGCCATGGAGCGTACAGACAGATTCTCAGTCCGGTGTAGATTTTGTCTGGTCCCCGGCCAAGCTTTGGGGGATGTGGAGTGGGGGTTGTGCAGCAGGCAGGAGTGGTGAGCCATTTGAAGGCAGGTGGATGGGCAGGGAGAAGCCCTTTGGGGAGGGACAGCAAGGAGAACAGGATCTCCATGGCCTTGCTTGGAAAATGTGCTCTGTCGGTAATTGCCATCTATTGCTGGGTCTCGTCCCAGCGTCCTGCTATTCACTGTGTCGCCACTGGATAGCTGGCAACTGTGGGGAAGAATGCATTAAGCAGAAGTGAAAATACAGATTATAAAACAGGCCCAGAGAACAAATGGAGTCAGGGCTGTGGGCTTCTAGGGGTTGGCTTAGCTAGCCAAAGGCAGTTTGGTTTATGTGGTAGAGTGGCTTCTTACGCAGCCCCGTCAGAAAAGCAGCAAGACTAATCGTGTCTTGGGAGTGCAGAAGTGCCAGGTACCACTGGGTGTTTTCCAGCAGCAAGCAGGGATAAGGGAGCCCTCACCCCGCAAGTGCTCTGCTTTCCACCCACCCCTATTCCCCTGCGTCTCACGTGTCCAAATGCGAGATGCTAGATGCTCAACACGGAAACTCCCGCTGAGCCTTGAGTCCTGGAGAAAGGAGCTGCATAAATCCAAATCTTTAATTACTGCATTGCACCTCACACAGACCAACCTCATCTGAGTTTTCAGAGCATTCAGGCCTGAGGCTTGTCGGCAGAACTAGAGCAAAGCACACTGCCCCTAGGGCCTGGCAGTTCACCAGCAAGGCAGATTCAGAGAGTCACGGCTAAAAGCTCCTACCTTGACGCATCTGAAGGCACCAGAAAGGCAAATGTTGGCTCTGGGTATGGTGATCCAGTGGGGAGGGGCAGGGTTGCTCAGGACCATGTGCCTACAACTCAGGAAGGAGGCCAACTGGAGTAGAGAGGTTGGAGGGGCACGGGTGGCTCTGAGTCTTTTCAGTGCAGAGCCTTTATCCTCCAAGTGCTTTATGGGATACTATGTTGTATGTAGCATAGAGAAACATAGTTATAGAGACAGCTGGTCGACTTGTTTGCATTGGGTCCTGTTTGAGATGGAAAGCTGTTCAGAGATCTTTTTTTTTTAATTAATTTATTCAGATTACAACTCAATTCTTCGCCCATCACTTGTATTCTTCTGTTCCTCCTACCCTCCCCCCCCCACCCTATTACCCTCCCTTAGGTCCATGTCCAAGGGGGATCTCCTCCCCCACTTTATGGTCACAGGCTAACAAGCCTTATCTTGGTAGTCTTCCTATTCTTTCTTTGAGTGCCACCAGGGCTCCTCCAGCAAGGGGAGGTCGCCAAATATGGGGCACCAGAGCTCATGCCAGAGTTAGTCCCTGCTTTCCACATAACTGTGGAGGATGCCCTGTCTATTGGCTAGATCAGAGTAGGGGTTTGGTGTTTACTACTTGTATTGTCCTTGGTTAGTGCAATAGTTTGAGCAGAGACCCCTGGGCCCTGATCCACCCATTACAATGCTCTTCTTGTAGGTTTCTAAGATCCTCTGGATCCTTCTATTTCACCATCTCCTATATTTCTCTTACCTAGAGTCCCAGTAAGATGTCCTCACATCTGTCCCAATCTCTTGGTAAGTGAAGACATTTATGGGACATGCCTTTTGGGCTAGTGTCCAGTTGTAAGGGAGTATATACCATGTAAGCCTTTCTGTTTCTGGGTTAACTCACTCAGTATGATCATTTCTAACTTCCTCCATGAACCCTTAACAGAGAAATATCAAATTGCTGAGAAACACTTAAAGAAATGTTCAATATCATTAGTCATCAGAGAAATGCAAATCAAAACGGACTCTGAGATTCCATCTTACACCCATCAGAATGGCTAAGATAAAAAATTCAAGTGACACCACATGCTGGCAAGGATGTGGAGAAAGAGAAACACTCCTTCATTGCTGGTAGGAATGCAAACTGGTACAACCTCTTTGGAAATCTTTCTGGTGCTTTCTCAGAAAAATCAGAATAGGGCTTTCTCAAGACCCAGCTATTCCACTCCTTGGAATATACTCAGAAAATGCTCCATCACACAACAAGAACATTTGCTCAACCATGTTCATAGCAGCCTTATTCATAATAGCCAGAATCTGGAAACAGCCTAAATGTTCCTCAGTTGAATAATGGATAAAGAAATTGTGGTACATTTAGACTATGGAATACTACTCAGGTATAAAACAAGGAAATCCAGAAATTTGTGGACAAATGCAGAGGTCTTTATAAAACCGACTAGAGTGTCAACACACCATGGACGATGTCAGTTAGTTGGACACATGCTGAGCTACCTTGTCTGGGTTGCACAGACCATTCTACTCAGTGTCCCCAAGGTCCCCAGGAGGCATCCTAACTCACAGAATTCTTTGATGATAGGGAAGAAAACATTGGCACTAGCTTCCAATCAAATGGACAATAGCTCTTATTTCTACTTAGCATGGGTGAATGCTAATTGCTCAGAATATCTTTCCATGTTGACTCCGAGGGCTTGGACCATCTGCTGGGATGGCCCCAGTTTCCACTCGTGGCTTTCCTAGGCACTCAACTCATTCGGGCCTCACTGGACCACCAAAGAGGAAAGGCTCCCGTCTGAATATGCCTTATTCCGAGGAGACTTGAACATTAGCTTTCATTTTCAAATAAGGAAACGTCAGTGTCCCAGCATCCACTACATGCTTCCATGCAACAGCAATATCAGTGGAACAGAATGCTTTTCCCAACAAAAGTGAGAGTAATCATGACCCAGGAACTGAAGTGATTCACACAGGAGGCCCAGGGGCAAAGGATGAGGGAAGGTGATGTTTAGCTCAGATCACAGGGCAGGGGTCACAGGCCATGGCTAGGTTGGTAAAACATTTCTGTAGGTTATTTTTTTTAAATAATTTTATTACAGCAGCCTTTTTCCTGTGTGGAATAAGTATGTATAATTTTAAGACGGCAACGCACATGTGTTAAGTGGGGCATCCTGCAGTTTTGCTCTGGCAACTGTGATCTTGTTTGCACCTGCTGGTTGGTGTGTTTGTGAGCAGAGGGCTTGGGTAGGAAGCTGAAGTCTCTGGGCTCTAAAAGGGCTTGGAGGGCTTCAGAAAACACATGGCTCTATGTGTCAGGCCAGCAGCTGTGCTGGAAAAGGCAAGAACTAGATAGATAGATAGATAGATAGATAGATAGATAGATAGATAGATAGATAAATAGATAGATAAATAGATAGATAAATAGATACTTTGAAAAGACCCCAGAAAGGGGATTGTAGTTGCTATTCTACACAACGGAGCCAGGAAACAAAGAAACAGAACACACCGTGCTCTAAAGACACCTGAGATTCAGTGGATAGATGGACCGGAGGAGCTGAGAAGTTGGCTGTCTGGGGTGAGAATCAGCACAGATGATAGTCATGGGTTCTGGGGAGTCCTATAGGCCCAAGACTTGCAGGGGTCTTGAGAAGGGGAGTAGTCAGGGGTGTGACCCAGGGCAGAAAGCGATGGGGAGGGGAGCTGAGGGGATCACAGTGTCATCCTGGGAACTTTCTGCCAGGGTGCTTCTACTTCAACAGTGAGCTAATTTAACCTTCACTCTCAAAGTGCAACAGGGAGAGATACAGTTTGCCTCTCCCCTTTAAAGAGAGAGCCCATAGGTGCTCAGGAAGACTCAGAACTAAGCTATGGAGGACTTGAGACAGGTGGGTCACATGTAGGCACATGCCTGTTACTTTGTGGTGTGACACGGAGGATGATCTGTCTCTAATCCATGCTCCAGTCTTGATTTCCACAGTCTCTCATCAGCCTCATCCAGCCCACTGAGGTTCTTCCTGGGATCCTTTGAGAGCTTCCAGCCCCAAGGTGATCATGCTTGACCCATTATACTCAAAATCCCAAGGAGACTCTCCAGCTTGCTCTTCAGCACCAAAGGAGTATTCGAACACCTTCTACCTTTTTCTTGTGGAGACACTCTTTGTGGACTGTGCCTTTGTCAGTGCAGGGTGTGTAACAAAACACCACAGTGGATACACGCAGATACTATTTTCTCACAGTCCACTTTAAGTTTAAAGGCTTCGGCGGCTCATGGCATAACTCCTGGTCCAAGTTCAAGGGTTCTGAGGACCAGGAGCTGTGATGCCATGGAGCTGTACCAGGTTGATGTCCAGATCAACTGGAGCTTATAAGTGACATCCTGGCTCCTATGCTTCCAGTTCTCTCTGTGAATGGCTCTGCTCACCAAGCTTCTTCTGATCATCCTGGTCTGCTCATGTAAGGGACATCTATGTCTGGAACCGAGCATGTTTGCCTAGTGCCCGTATAGTCCCCTGCCAGAGAAGCTGACAGATAAGATTAATCACATGCTGACTGTCTTCCCCTCCAGGCAAATTGGCTTTTCTTCTGTCTAATTCAAGAGCTTCCTGCCCTTTGAAACTCTCAGGGCCTTTGCTGAGAGCCTTACTGCCCCATATAAATATCCTGATGCACTGACGGCAGAGCATCCATGTCTCCTAACAAACTCCCTCAAACTGCAAGCACCTTGAATGTGGAAACTCTTCATCTCCAGAGCAGTCCTTAAAGACTGGAGCCTACTCAGTGCTGAGAGAGTATTTGGACACAGAAAGAAGCAAGGAACAGTTTCCAGGAAGCTGGGCATGCTGGGGATAGCTGAAGGACTAAGAGGATTTTGTTAGGCCACCACGAGTACCAGAGTTTGGACCTGAGCACTCACGCAGCAAGCTGGGCATCCTGCACACACCTGTAACCCAAACTCTTAGTGGGGGCAGAGACAGGAGTTTTGGAAAAGATTCTGCCTCAAAGGAACAGTCAGAGGGGTGGAGGGAAGGGCACTAGACTCCCTCATCTGATCCTGAACATGTGCACAAATATCTACAGGCACAAATAAGTGGATATGTAAATAAATGCATCTCACAATTTTTTTATTTTATATTTTAAATGTTTGCCTGCATGTATATATGCGTATCACATACATGCTTGGCCCTCAAGGAGGTCAGAAGAGGCATCAGATCTCCTGGAACTGGAGTCACAGACACCATGTGGGTGCTGGGAATAGAACTTGGGTCCTCTGAAAAAGCAGCAAGTGCTATTAACAGCCAAGCTGTTTCTGTAACCCTTTAAATACACTGTTATTAACCCATAGAGAAATTTACACAGCATGTCTTGCTGATGCTCACCCTGACTTCTCCCCTCTACTCCTCTCTAATTGTCCTCTTCTGTAAATCCTCAAATTCATGTACTCCTTTTTTAAACTTAAATTTAATAACCCATGAATTCAAATTTGCTACCTTCATATACTTTTGGGGGTGATTTCGTCCAGTGGAGTGTGGTTGACCTACAAGGAGCCACGTCTTTAAAGAAAACTCACTGTCCCTCTCCTAGAAACTATCAATTGTCCATAGTTGATGAGCCACAGGCAGGGTCTCATGAAGTCCTTTCAGATCTATGCAGGAATATGGATTGGCTAGCAAGATGTGGAGGCGCCTACCCCTGATCCCAGCACTCACTCGGGAGGCAGAGGCATGAGTTCGAGGCCAGCCTGGTCTACAAAGCAAATCCAGGACAACCAAGACTACATGGAGAAATTGTGTCTCAAAAGACCTGGAGAGAAAGAGAGGGGGGAGAGAGAGGGGGGAGGGAGAGAGGAGAGAGAGAGAGAGAGAGAGAGAGAGAGAGAGAGAGAGAGAGAGAGAGAGAGAGAGAGAGAGAGAGAAATATACTGATTGGTTTGCTCTTATTGAGGCAACCACAACTCCTATGAAGTTCAAATAAACAATTTTTTAAAAGAATGGCAGTAGATTAAAACCACTTCAGTGTCATGTGTTTCAGGATTCTAAACAGCCAGAAAGCAAAGCTCAAGGAGACCAAGGTTCTGCTGATCTCCACTACTGAGTGGCAGTGCAGGACAAGTTCAGATGCTATTTTTTTCCATGTGGTGCAACTGTTGAATTCCAGGATATAGATTACAGGTGGCTTCTTGGCAGCCCAGGGATATTATGGATTGTGTAATAAACAATTTTGCTTTGTATGTAGTGAGATGTCTCCCTGAGAGGCGATCTTTGCTGCCTGGGTACTCCAGGCTAGCCAAATAGTAATGAGTACTTCAGGGATGTGCGTGAGGACTGAACTAAACCACACAGGAAGACAGTGAAAAGGCCAGAGGCCAAGCCATATGTGCTTGCTGTAGCAATGAAAAGCTAATACACAGATATCAAGTACACAGTCTAAGAGAATCCTGAAAACATCCTAAAATGTTCTGGATAAAATAAACACAGGCCCATAAGAAAACCATGGTCACACATATCTTGTCATTAAAATCCAGGATGAAAAATCAGAGATAAAGAGTGGACAGAGGCCACTAAGATGCATTTCTCTTCAGCCACTGCCTTACTACCAAGCCAAAGATATAAGGGTGGGCATGAGTGGAACTGGGGGCCAGGATACCTTAGAATGTATTCTTATCTTTAAGGACTAATCCATACAGATACAATTAGGACAATAGACTGGAAAGCATGTGCTCTCTTCCCCTACATGTCTGTGGGTATGTGTGTGTATATGTATGTGTGTCTGTATGTGTGTGTGTCTGTATGTGTGTGTGTGTGTGTGTGTGTGTGTACCTGTAATCTCAGTGCTGGGAAAACAGGGACAGGCATAGCCCTGAGGCTCACTGCCAGCTAACCTAACCTATTTGGTGAGCTTCAGGTATCTGGGAGACCCTATCTCAGGAAAAAAAGTTGGGGGGAGATAGTTCCTGATGAGTGACACTAGAGTCTATCCTCTGCCTTCCATACATACCTGCACACATCCACATACAGAAACATGTATGTTTACACACAGACAAGCACACACACTCAAAAGAAAAAGAACAAAAGAATTCTGTGATGCCAGTTAAATTACTTTCAGTCTTATTATCACACACACACACACACATACACACACACACACACTTCAGTGCAAAGAAATATAATTTTCAAGTATTTGATTCTGTATTTGGAGTATCAAAGCTGTAATTCAAAGATCCATGAAGACACTTTCTTCTGTAGAGCTAAATATTAAAACCAAAACAAAGGAAATGATCAACATCTGCGAAATTCTAAGCTTTACAGTGTGGCACGCCGTCTCTTATATAAAACGTTTCCCTGCAACACGAGGAAGCTCGCGCAGTAATTCAGGACAGGCATGCGCTCAGTCTCTATCTTGCTAGAATGCCGGCAGTTACGTTGGTAACTTCCTTACCATGTGGAAATTGGGGCTTAGAGAGATTTAGAAGTTCTGCAACATTGGAGACAATTTCAGCCATTTTTAAAAACTTGTTGTTATTCTGAACGCTTTCTCTTTCTCTTCTTTCACACCACCCGTTCAGTGTGCACAGCAGCCGTTGAATGCATGAGAGCAAATCTGTCTGCTAGCTTAGTGTGGGGCCTCAGCTAAGGGTTGGCTACACAGTTGCTTTGTTGTTACAGAGCCTTTAGATGCAGGTATCTGGGACACCTACTTCATTTAGTACATTGTTTTTAGTTTGATCTGTGTGCACTTATGTATTTATTCCGTGTGTGCACATGTTGTGTGTGTCTCTGTGAATGCAGATGTCACTTACCACAGTAGAGAGATCAGAGGACAATATTAGGTTGTCTGCTCTCACCTTCCACCTTGCTGAGGCAAGGTCTCTCTTGTTCCTGCGGCTCTGCTGTGGTATTCCGTGCTGACTGGGTCTTGGGCTTTCACGTCATTCTCCTATCTGTGCCCCCCAGCTCACTGTAGAAGTGGTGCTATTACAGATGCCACTACTACATCTGTCTTTTGACTTGGGTTTTGGGGTGCAGCTATGGCCCTTTGGCTTGTAGTCAGCACTTTCACTCACTTGCGCCATCTCTCTGACGCTGGATTAATCTACTTTAGTAGGTAAAGCAACCAAATCTAGGAGGAGCCTGCTGGAGTTGAAAACCATCAGTCAGTAGAAGGCAGAAGAATGGGAGCCAGTCAGTGAGCAGACGACGCACTGGGGCTGCACAGCTGCAGAACCTCTGTCTACTAGAATCCACCAGGGGAAGCCTGGGATTGCTCAAAGCAAAAGAGCAGGGCTAACTGCACATCTTCCCTTGTTTCCAGAGGTACAAGGTCCAAGAGTACAGGGGGGTCCCCTTTGCAGCTGCTGGTGGGACGTCACGTCCCTTGGTCATTAACCAGCGGTCAGGGGCAAACTGGCCGCCGTGAATGGAAGAGAAGGCCCCTTCTGGGCCACCTGTCTCCCAAGGTCTTCACCTGTAACCTGGCCTTCAGCTCTACTGCCGGGCTGAGCCTCAGCGCATGAGCAGTCGGGACATGCTTTATTACCTTATTTATTTCTAATGGAGACCCGAGACCCTGCCTGGCCTTCCGGTGGTGCTGTTTAGATGGACTGTCTTCTTTTCATGGTAGCTCTTTTACTTTACTATTTTATCTTTGCCATTTTTATTGAGTACTTTCTTTTTTTAAAAAAAATTTTTATTTCTCCTTGGTTGTTTGGTTCGTGTGTGTGTGTGTGTGTGTGTGTGTGTGTGTGTGTGTGTGTGTGTCTGTAACCTTTTCATCGAGAATATGAAGTCACAAACTCTGAAAGCAGATCCCCGGCATCCAAGGGGCCCAGATGTCTTCTCCCTCTTGGGTCAGCAGAAGCCTCTGCTTCCAGGAGAGCAGGCTTCCATGACTGACTGGGGAGACTGCCCACCTAGGGGAGTCCAGAAACTTCCAGTGAAACGTACTTGGCCACCTTTCTGATCTGCCCTTGAAGCGCATCAAGCCGTGAGTGTCTTGACTTGCTGGGGAGGCTCTGCCTAGCAGGCTCTACCTGCGTTTTGTGTTCCCTTCGTTCCCCCGGGGATGCAGTCAGGCCAGATTCCCTCCCACAGAGTGTCCAGCGCTGTTTCTGCTCCCCTGCGATTCGTGGCCCACTGGACCTCACCAGGCAGCCCACTGCAGTCAGCATGCTGCTTCTTTTCTGCAGGTCACTTGCCAGGCCCTACTTGCTGCTGTCACTTAGGGGCTCTTGTCACCTTCACAGCCTGTGTTTTGAACTACTTTCTTCCTAAAAAGGACTTATTTCCTGGCCTCATTTAAGCCCAGGTGACCAACAGAACCCATTAGAAGGTGTAAAAGCTCTGTGAATTTGAGGCCAGCCTGGTCTACATAGTGAGTTCCAGGACAGCCAGGCCTACACAGGGAAGACATGTCAAAAAAGGCATACAAATGGCTCCATCCAGCAACCACATGATAATTATGATGAAGGGTCAGCCTTGTTCAGAACTTCCTGTGGTCCAAGGCAAAAAGTAAAATACTAAAAGAGAAGTGTCCATGAATCAATCAACAGAAACAAGGAATGACATTTTTTTTTTCTGCAAAGCCCCCATGGACTCACGTGGCAGAGATATTTAGCTCATACCTAAGAATACTAGTATTGACACTTGGGCCACTTCTCACTGTAGGAGGCCTACTTTAGGCTGTCCATGTCTGCCCCAGAATGAACAGAGCTGTCCTACCCACACTGGGAACCGGAGACTCTATTTCCTTCTTTACTGATCTCAGCCACTGGACATGCATACGTATGTATGAATGTGGTATGTGTGTGAGTGTGTGTGTGTGTGTGTGTGTGTGTGTGTGGTGTGTGAGGTTTGTGTGTGTATATGTGATGTGGTGTGTGTGTGTGTATGGTGTGTGTATGTGAGGTGTGTGTGTGGTGAAGTGTGTGTGTGCATGTGTGTGCATGTGTGTGCATGTGTGTGGTGTGTGTATGTGAGGTGTGTGTGTGCGTGTACATGTGTGTGTGTGTGTGTGTGTGTGTGTGTGTGTGTGTGTGTGTGTGTGTGTGCAGGTGACGATGCACATGAGCATACAAGTGCAGAGGCCAGAGGCAAATAGCAAAAGCTTTTCTCAGTTGCCCTCCACCTAATTTGTGAGACACAGGCTTTCACTGAAGCTGAAGCTCCTCAGCATCAGGATTGCAGGCAACGGCAGCCACACCCAGCTTTTTATGCGAGTGTTGGGATCGAGACTGGGTCCTCATGATTTTGTGGGAGGGACTTGGGCAACTGAGTTGACTCCCAGCCTCATACAGGAAGCATTTTATTTTACTTTCCCAACTGTGCAGGTTTCAATACTTTTGATAGCATTTGGGACTTGACTCTGAGAGACTCAGTTAGTAGGTGAGGAGACATAGTGTTGTGCTGGAAACAGCCTCAGAAGTAAGCATCCTATCTGGAATAATTTCATTGGTAAGTCAGATTCCATAGTTTGGAAAATTGCCACAAACTGCATGGTATTACAGAAATTTCATAGACTGGAATTTGTAAATGGTGGTGTTATGGGCCTTCTCCATCAGAGAGCTTCAGGGAAGGAGGCTGCTAGTAGCAGGAGGCTCCTTGACCTTTGGCTTATCGTAGAAGGCTACCTACTTTCACCCTTGTACAGCTTTTCCTTCTGTGTGTGTCTGTATGTCCTTCACAGTTGGTGATGTGTCCAAATCTTCCCCTTCTGGAAAGGACAGCAGTCGCTGAATCCGTGTCAAACTCAACCACTGTAGCCTCCTGCTGTGTGTCTACCTTTGTAAAAGCTATTCCATATGCAGCTGCATGTCAAGGCTCTGGGTTTGAGTTGACAATGATTTTAGTTAGCTAATACACACAGGTGGCAGGGGTCCATCCCCATGACAACATACGAGGTAGAGCACTGATGAGGAAGACGAGGAAACGAGGAATACATGCAGTGTTCACTGTTAGCTATGCAGCCAGCAAGGATCCTAGGCCTAAGGCATAGAGTCTGAAAATCAGCACATGATCAGGAATTTTTCTTTGAAAGCCTAGGTGATTCTTGGCTTCACCTCTTCTACATATGAGTCTCTGGCCAGTCAACTAACATCTATAGGACAAGTGTTGCCAAGTGGATTCCTTGTGGACTTACCTAAAAGTTACCAAGCTCTGAAGACAGGATCTGTAGCTAAGAAGCACGTGGTGTTTCAATGAAGGTGAAAAGCTCAGCAGCACAGTGATGGACATGGAGACAGCCTGAGAGAAGACAGAGACATAGACACACCATCTGCTCTGCCTCCTGGGGGCCTTTGGTGGTCAGAGGGCCATCTATGATAAGGTGATATGCATCAGTGTTCCCAGAACTGCAGGATTTACCTGGTGGTAGACAGGTGACAGGTCCCTTGCTGAAAGTGAGGGAGAGTGAAGACAGAGGTGAGTTGCTGATAGCTGCGACATGGTTGCAAGGCATGTGACAGAGTGGGGCCCAGCCTGATGTAGGTCATTGTCTCTTGCTGTTATGGGCATGACTGGACACAAGAAGAGTAGATCCAAGGCTCGTGTTAGAGCTGTCTCCTCTGGCATGGAGAGAGACTTGAGTGGCCACAGGAAGAGGCCTATGGTCTTTCTCAGTGCCATCTGCTTTGGGATGAAGAGAGACTTGGGCAAGGAAGCAAATGTTCATTTTTCTGTTGAGGGAAGCCTGGAGGGAAGAGAAAGAGCGGCGGGGGGGAGGAGAGCAGGGCTTGTAGACCTCTTCTTCAGGACTGAATGAATATACATGGGTAGTAGAAAGCCCTACTTCCCAGGTGCAAGGGGACAGTGTGAGGAGCTTGCATTTAGATGTGGAGTTAGGAAGCAATGCCAATCATTCACTGAATGGTGAGTGGGGCGTATTTGTGTCAGGGCACCAGGAAGGAAGGGAAAACCATGTTTAAGGAGAAGTGGGGTTACTTTTGGAGAACAGAGGAATGATGGGGAAGCTCGCAGATTTGTAGAGGTGGACCCTGCACCACTTCTCCCAATCTCTCCTCCACTTTTACAAGCTGCCATCTGATCTGTTCAAATAAGGAGACCACTGTGAAATTAAGAGAAAGAGAACCGTGAAAGGCGCAGAAGGAAGGTCCATCATCCCTCACTAGACCAAGTGGTAGTTGAGTGTGATTTCTCTATTTTGTGTTGGACATCTGGGACAGGAAGTAGCAGAGGCCTTCTCTAAAACCAGGAGCTCCTTGACCGTGCACCTCAGCCTGCAAGCCCTGACTATCTTATCACCAAGCCCCGGGGCCAGGCAGGGCATCCAGGCTGCCTTTGCTCTGGACAGGTCGATCAGCTTCTCTGATGGCCATTCTCAACTGCGATTGTTTACAGTATTTCCTTCCACTACAGCATGTCAACAAAGATCATGTGCAACACACACACACACACACACACACACACACACACACACACACACACACACACACAGAGCACCCTGAACCCCAGCCTAGCCCTGCTCTCTGCTCCTTCTCATGATTAAGCGATTAAACCCTTCCTAATCAAAGAGACAGATGAAATGAGTTTATTAATAAAAGTCCCCGTCAGGAAGATTGGAAATGAATGATTAGTAAAATCCACCCCGTTTTACTTATATACAGACCCCCTCGTGGAGAGGCATCTGTGAAGGGCAGGAATTCCCGAGTAGGTTGGGGCTGGAAGCATCTGGAAGCTGTTTGCGAAATGGATTAGGAGTCAGGCTGCACACAGACACCGCCTCCAGCCACAGAGCTCGCTCTGCGGAGGGGAAAATATGCTGCCTGTTTACAGTGCTACTTCTCCTCCCTTGCTTGTTATCTATTTTATTTCTTCCTTGGTTCCCCGGCTCCCCCGCCATCCAGCGCAATTATGTCTGCACAGATCCGCCAGCTGTGGGGCTTGTTAACCATGCCCACCCTACAAGCTGTCAGAAAACAGGGAGGAAGGAGCACGGCCAAGCACACCCCTCCATATCTCCAACCCCCCCCCCAAGAACTGGGAAGTGTCACGTGTCCATCAGAGATCCAGAAGCCTTTCACTATAGGCTAGCTAGAGGTAGGCCAAGAGGGACTTGGGCAGTGTAGACATACCTGTGTGTACACACAACAGCAAATAGAAGTGCATGTATCTGTGTGCACATACACATGGACACACCTCCCTTCACACTTACCCATCACTCAGTCATGACGGCCAGAATTTCCGATGCTATGCCTTATTTGGCTCATTGTCAGTCAAAGGCAGGAGCTCCCCATCCAGGATGCCTGGTCTCTATCTGGAAAACACTCTGTTGGTATGAATGTTGCAATCGCCTCCTTACGGTCAGTTCCCAGTGAGTGCATTTCTCTTTGGTAATAGGAGAGGACCTCTGACTCCCATAAGTTCTGCATCTTTATGGTATTCTCAGAGCATTTGAATCTACCGTCACTGAAAAGAGGGCCTTTGGGGACCCTTGTGCTTCACAGACATCTTCCAGACACAGGCTTTGGCTCTCGGTCACCCAGTCGGCCCCTTAGTGTGTAGGCAACCATCTGTGTCTAACAGAGTCTTAAGACACAAACATGCTTTTCTTCAAATGCTAGCTGACAGGCTCCTGAGCTTCCCCACTGGGTGTCTTATTGACTAGATGACAGGCAGGTGCCTTCCTGTGTGGCAGCTCAAGTGCTCATCGTTCTTGTGCTGCTGACCCCGGTTTGTCTCAAACTCTTCGTAGCTGAAGATGATCTTGAACTTCCGATCTTCTTCCGTCTATCATCCAAGTGCTGGGATTACAGCAGTGAGCCACCATACTTGCTTCACGGGGAAAGGAGGCTTGACTCCAGGGCTCCCTGAATCCTGGACAAACACTGTACCAGCTGAGCAGCATCTCCAGCCCCAGTCATGATATTGTTGCAGTGTAAATCACGTATTCTTTTGGTCATGTTCCCATATTCATCACTATGTGCTCCTTTATTGAGCAACTATTTTTGTTTGGTTTTATTCAAGACTGGAATTCTCTGGGTAGCCCTGGCTGTCCCGGAACTCATTCTGTAGACCAGGCTGGCCTTGAACTCAGAGAACCGTCTGCCTCTGCCTCCCAAGTGTGGGGATTCAAGTCATGTGTCCCCACTTCCTGGCTTTAGTTAGTACTATTTGATGTCAAACTTGTCCCAAGATGAGAAAGACACAAGATAATTAAGAGCTCAAGCAGAAGTTATGTGAGTCTAACCAGAAAGGCTGCATAATGTCACATTCTGTGCTGGCCCCGGAATCTTCATAAAGGAGAATGAGGAGCTTCCACACTCTGTGGATATAACAGCTGCACAGAAGACACACCAATACAAAAGACCCATTGCCAAAGAAGAGATTAACAGTAAATACAGAGCTGGGCACAGGGGCACATGCCTGTAATCCCGGCACTCAGGGAGGCAGAGGCAGGTGGACCTCTGTGAATTTAGATCGAGGGCAGCCTGGTCAAGTCCAGGACAGCCAAGGCTACAGAGAAACCCTATCACCAAAAAACAAACCAAACAAAACAGCAACAGTAAATACAGCAGCATGGGGCTTCTGCTGGTCTATGCTAAGGACTAGAGTATTTCAGCTAAGTTCCTCACGCATCCCTCGCATTTTCCACAAGAGAGTATTCCTCGGCTAATGTCTTCTTGCAATACTGGCTGTTGGATCAGCCAGACACACATCCTCACAGTCAGTCATCCCTTATTTGGGATGATAAAAATAAAGCTCACTCCCACTGACCTCTGCTCCCTGAATGGAGGAGGAAGATCTGAGAATGAGACCGGACACAACTAGGAGATCTATACAAGGAGAGGGAAGCATCAGAGTTAAGCTCACGGCAGGAAGGGAAGCTGTTCTTGCAGGAATGGTCCTAAGTTTGCCAGTCGAAGCTGGTGGCAGGCGAAGAAGTGCTAGATGCTACAGCTATGTATGAGTGACAAGAATTTGGCAGGTTCCAAGTGAGGCACCTGAAAACTAAATCTACCTCAGGACTATTAGAGTTCATCCTCACCCCAATGAAAGAAGGCAGCTAGAAGTCCCAGACTGAAAGCCTCATATAAGATGTTTAATGACGTGCAAAACGACTTCTAGAAATTAATATGCAGACACATCTCCACACAAAGA
The DNA here is from genome assembly GCF_903995435.1 of Acomys russatus. Taxonomy (NCBI): domain Eukaryota; kingdom Metazoa; phylum Chordata; class Mammalia; order Rodentia; family Muridae; genus Acomys; species Acomys russatus. The sequence continues at coordinate 67,254,344 of NC_067156.1, forward strand.
AATCTGATCTTCCGTCCTGCATTGGGCAAGATGTTAGTGGCTTTAAACCAGGTGGATGGGATTGATCATGTTGTTTCTTAGAATTTATATGGTCCTCTGCATCTTCTAAAGTAGTTCAAGTGGTCCATTTCAGGCCTTCTGTCAACAAGGAAAATGTGAGAAACTGAGCCCCAAACACTGAAGGGAGTCATCCCTTCACAGTCTCTAGCTAGCAAGCTGTATGAGCTCACTATGCTCAAGGTTCTGCCTCATACGTTTAAAATCTTCCAATCCCAAGGTTGGCTGACTGGCAATTCTAATCCCAGCCGTAATCTGGTTTATATCTTTATTTTTTGGTGCTTTGTATTGAACCCAGTTCCTCCTGTATGTTGAAGAAGTACCTTATATTGGGAGCGGAGGTTACATGCCCTTCCCTTTTCTTCGTAACATATTATACCCTCAGCTTCCAGGGACAATCACAGGTGGCTTGGGGGGCATTATTCTGCCTATCACATACACATATGGTAGAACTTAATGTGACTATTACAATAGCTATCACTAGAAAGTAAAGTATATGAAATCATAAAGTAAGTTTCTTCACTATAAGAATTCAGAAAAACAGGCAAAGCATGAGCAGCGACAAATGAATCAGGGGAGAAACAAGCAGCCAAGTGAGAGATCACCCATCAGCATCAGTAATTACATGAAAAGGAAAGGCAGACTGTTAGACTGCATGAGAAAGCAAGGATTGATATGCCTCCCATAGCTCACACAGACACAGGCACTGTACTTTAAATACAAAGACATGAATAGATGGCAGTGAAAACAAAGACTGAAAATGACACAGTGTCCCAATGCTTATCTGAAGAGCTGATACAGTACAGAACACAGAAGGAAATTTCAGAGAAAAATAATGAGAGTTAAAGAGTCACTTTATAGTGAAAATGGCATGACTAGACAGAAAGACATAAAAAACAAATCTACCATTGCACAGCTTGAGACCCAGGATAGAGATACCTCCAGAAGATCTTTTACTGTACAATCTTCCAGAGGAATCTCCATCCTAGATCTCAAGCTGTACTATAGAGGAACAGTAATAAAAACAGCACAGTACTGGCATGGAAATAGGCTGGTTGATCATTGGAATTGAATCAAAGACTCAGAAATAAACCCATACATCTATGGACCCTTGAGTTTTGACAAAGAAGCCAAACCATACAATGGACAAAATGTAACATCCTCAACAAACAGTACTGGCCTAACTGGATGTCTATATGTAGAAAAATGCAAATAGACCTTTACTTATTACCCTGCACAAAACTAAAGTCCAAGTGGATTAAAGACCTCAACATAAACGCTGACACACTAAATCTATTAGAAGAAAAAAAAATGGGGGAGGGCCTTGAACTCATTGGCATAAGAGACAACTTCCTGAACAGAAAACCAACAGCTCATGCTCTAAGATCAACAATTAATAAATGGGTCCTCATGAAACTAAAAAGCTTCTGTCAGGAAAAGGACACTGTCAATAGAACAAAACAACAGCCTACAGACTGGGGAAAGATCTTTACCAACTCTACATCTGACAAAGGGCTAATATCCAAAATATATAAAGTCTCAGGAAATTAAACACCACCAAACCAAATATCCCAATTAAAAAATGGGATATAGAGATAAGCAGAAAATTCTCAAGGGAGGAATATTGAATGACTGAGAAACACTTAAAGAAATGTTCAACTCCTTAGTCATCAGGAAAATAAAAATCACAATGACTCTGAGATTCCATTTTACACCAACAGAATGGCTAAGACCAAAATTCAAGTGACAGCACATGCTGGCAAGGATGTGAAGGAGAACAAGCCCCCATTGCTGGTGGGAGGGCAAACTTGTACAACCTCTTTGGAAATCAATCTGGCACTTTCTCACAAAACTGGAAATAGTGCTACCTCAAGATCCAGCTCTACCACTTCTGGGTACATACCTGGAAGATGCTCCACTATACAACAAGGGCATTTGCTCAACCATGTTCATAATAGCTTTATTAATAATAGCCAGAACCTGGAAACAACCTAGATGCCCATCAACTGAAGAATGAATAAAGAAATTGTGGTACATTTACACAACAGAGTACTACTCAGCTATTAGCAACAAGGAATCTTGAAAATTTCAGGCAAATGGATGGAACTAAAGTCAATCCTCCAGTGTGAGGTAACCCAAACCCAGAAAGACATGCATGGTTTATAGCCCCCTATAAATGGATATTAGCCTAACATAGATGTCCTCTAAGATACTCCACCCAGTGGGGCATTGATTGGGATAGATGCTGAGACTCACAGCCAGACTCTTGGTTAAGAGCTGCAAGTTGTATGGAAGAGATAGGGGATGGAGGAATGGGGAGACGGGGTGTTAGCAGCTCCACAAGGAGACTATAAAGGCTGGTGGATCTGGACCTAGGGGGACCTGCACAAACTGATGCACCAACAAAGGACATTGCAAGCAGAGAACCTAGACCCCTGTTCAGATGTAGCCAATGGACAGCTCATTCTCCACATGGAGAAAGGGAGGGGAGAGCCGGGGGACTGACTCTGACATGGACTCTGGTGCCTGAGATTTGATCACTGCCCCTGTGGGAACACAAAAGAAGGGCATACAGGCTATCCATTTGAGACCTGATAGGCTGTGGTCAGAAGGTGGGGGAGCAGGTCCCTGTCTGTCAGAGGTCTAGGGGAGGGGAATAGGGCAGAAAGGGGAGGGAGGGTGAGAACAGGAAGATAAGAACAAGGGGATTATAATCGAGATGTAATGCAAATAATTTAACCAAAAATACAAAATTAAAAAAAGAATATCAGATGTAGATAAACTGTCACAAGAGAAAAAATATTGATTCAAATGCAGAAAAGAAAAACTGAGCTTGGTGGTACTGTGCATACGCAGAAGTCTTAGCCAAAAGCAGAGTGGATGGACACTGATGTGTACTGGACACACTGATAATAGAACTTTGTCCCACCAATAGCACAGTGCATCTTCGTTTCCCTAAATATTTATATTCTCTCTCTCTCTCTCTCTCTCCGTCTCTCTCTCTCTCTCTCTCTCTCTCTCTCTCTCTCTCTCTCTCTCTCTCTCTCTCTCGTGTGTGTGTGTGTGCTCACATGTACGTGGTTGCTCTAGAAGATCAGACTGTAATGAATCCCCTGAAACTACAGTTGTGATTTGCCTAATGTGGGTTCTTAGAGCTTAATTCTCACCCTTTGAAAGAGCAACAAACGCTCTTAACCACCGAGGCCTTTTCCCGCCATGCCAATGTACATACTTTTCAAATGCACATCGGTAATTCTTGCACACTCAGGCTATTATGGAGTGTAAAACGACTTGAATGCATTTAAGGGGACTTGGATCATACAGATCAGGCTCTTTGGCAAAAAAATGGACCTAAATTAAAAATCAGTAAGGGAAAGGAGTCCAGGGAATCAGGAAGTGTTTGGAAGCTGGGTACCATACTTCTAAAATAAAGCAAACTAGGAGTGAGAAAATGAGGGCAAGCTCAGAACCAGAAGACACAGTACGTTAGAAATTACTGGGTCCTGTGGAAACTGGATCAGGCCAGAGCAGCAGACCTAGATACAGAGACTCAGAGAAAAAAAAGGCTGCAAGTCATTGACCTGCTACCTTAAGAAAGTGGGAGGAAGAGGAGAAAGTTAAGTTCAAATAAAACAGAAGACATGAAATAATAAAGATTAGAGAAAACATCAATGGGACAGAAAACAGAAATACAATAGAGGAAAATCAGTGAAATCCAAAACAGGTTTTTTGAGAGGATCAATAAAATTGATAAATCTCTAGACAGAATAATCAATAAAAAGAGAAGACAATTTATCAATATCACCAATGAGAGAGATGACATCACTAATGATTTTACAGATATTGAAGAAAGAAAATATTGTGAACTTTGTGCCAATAAATTTGACACCCTCCGCAATCACCTGATGGACGGTTCCACGAGAGGCATCCACTTCTAAACAGCAATCAGGAAGAAACCAAACAGCGCAATGCTTACTAACGTAAGTGAATTTATTGTTTAAACCTTCCCACAGAAACCCCAGTGCTAGGTGGCTTCCCTGGTGATTTCTGAATATAAATTTAAGAAAAAAAATCAATTGCTTCTATACACACAGTTCCAACAAGAGGAAGAAGATGGAATATACTCCGAATTATTTCTCTGGAGCAAGTCTGACTGTGGTTTCCATATTAGAGACAGATAGTACATAAAGCTGCAAACCAAAACCCCTCATGGCCTAGGAAAACCAGGGCCAACAACATGCAGCAACGTGAAGCTTAAGAGGGCTTCATTTTGAAATACAACATTTAACATTTGAAAAACCAACCTATTTATAATCTTCAAGAAAAGAGAAGTACGTTATTTATGTCAACAGGTTCAGAGAGTTGACAAACAACATCTACTCTTGACCCTCTAAAGCAACAAGGAGGACACTTGACAAAAGCTTCCCACTGAGATCAGGATAAAGGCAAGAATGAAATCTCCTGCTCAGTGTTGTTCTGAGGAACTAGCCAGTGTGAGCATAAAAAAAAAACCTAACTAGTCCTGGTCGGATAGTGCTGTCAATGTCATCTTCCATGTAGACTTCCCAAAGCATCTATAACATGTAAACTAGTGTGGAAAGGTTACAAGATTCAAAACCAATGCAAACAGTTGTTTCCTATAAAGAGTTTGATTATATATATATATATATATATATATATAATATATATATATATATATATATTTATATATATATATATATATATATATATATTCCTTATATACAGATGATTTCTTGCACATAGCTGTCTTTATACAAACAGGCGTTTGCTGATGTTAGCCTTAACTGTTACTTGGCACAGCTAGGGTCACTTGAGAAGAGTCTTGACTGAGGGATTTCACAGATTTTCCTGTTGGGAGCCATCTTGATTGCTAATTGATGTAGGAGGGTCCAGCCCACCTTGAACTATTCTAGGCTACATAGAAAGTCTAGCTAAAGTGACCCTGTGAGAAAGTCTTCAGGCAGTCTTTCTCCATGCTTCCCAACCTACTTCCTTGGCCATGAGGGAGCCCCTGCCTGATACATGGCATGCTGCATGGAACAGCAAGGGGGCCTGCCTCAGCGTTTCTGGTCTGGGTTTCTTGCCTCGCCTTTCCTCAATGATGGATAATGACCTGGAAGTATACCAGGAAGTGAAAATAAACCCTTTCCTCTCCTATGCTGCTTTTGGTCAGTATTTTTGTTGTTGTTTTTGAGATAGGGTTTCTCTGTGTAGCCTTGGCTGTCCTGGCCTTGCTTTGTAGGTCAGGGTGGCCTTGAAATCACAGAGATCCACCTGCCTCTGCCTCCCCAAGTGCTGAGATTACAGATGTGCACCACCACGGCCTGCACTTTTGGCCAGTATTTTATCACAGTAACAAAGATCAAACTAGACATCTACATGCACTTCTCTTTCTATATAGACGTATGTCCTATATAAACCTCTCTCTCTCTCTACATGTAGCTATTTTACTAAACATAGGTGTGTTTCTGTATACAATTGTTTCCTACTGTGCTGGCTAGTTTTATTTCGAGTTGATGCAAGCTACAATTATTTGAGAAGAAGGAACCTCAACTGGGAAAATGTCCCTAGCAGATTGGCTTGTGGGCATGTCTATGGTAAATTGTCGTGATTGGTGGTTGATATGGTATGGTGTCGCCTCTGGATTGGTGACCCTGGGTGCTAAGGAAATCAGGCTGAACAAGCCATGAGAGTAAGCCAGTAACTGGCACTCCTCCATGGCCTCAGCATCTGTTTCTGCCTCCAGGTTCCTGCCCTAATTTCCCTCAACAATGGAGTAAGTCCTGAAAGTTGTAAGCCAAAATAAACCCTTTCCTCCCAAAGTTGGCTATGGTCATGGTGGGGTTTTGTTTGTTTGCTTGCTTTTTGTGCGTGACAAGGTTCTTCTGTGTAGTTTTGGCTGTCCCAGAACTCCTTCTGTGGACCAGGCTCGTCTTGAACTTACAGAGATCCTCCTGCCTCCATCTCTCTAGTGCTGGGATTAAAGCAATAGACTGTCTAAAACACCTATGTACAGCTGCTTTCTGCATATAGTTGTATCCTATGTACGGATGTTTTTACATGTAACATTTTGCAATCATCTGGCAAGTCTGAACACATCAAGCTTGAGAGGGGACATGAGTTGACAGCAGTGGTACAAGATGGTGCAGTCAAGTGGGAACACAGCTTGGGATTTATTTAAATTTAAATAGAGGGGAACCATAAGTTTCAGTGCAGACATGACCAAATCTAATATCCATACCATTCACAACCAGTTCTGAAAGTGACACGATACAACTATGTGGGTTGTTTAAAGGAGTTAAATCCCAGGTTCCCAAGAAGCACAATAAGAAGGTCCAGAAAAGCATACAGCCACAAGTGCCAAGGGTGTGAGTGTCTGTGCCAAGGCCACTCAGACATACATAATGCTGAAGGAGGTCCAGCCTTATACACAGGAGGTCTAGCCTTTATAAAGCTCAAGGAAGTCCAGGATCTCAAAGTGTGTCGACTCTAAGCTCTATGGCCTTTCTATCATTGTCTGTCCCAACCTTGGCAAGCATACTTGTGGCCACATTCTCAAGGGTTAAGGTTGAAACCAAGGTTATGGCTGTAGCTGTGGCTCCCCCAGTTGTGACTCCCAAAGTGCCCAGGTTCCCTGTGCAGACCCCATCATAAATGTATCTGCCAAGTGAGAACAGATGGACCAGCACAGTCTCTCAGCTGCTGCCTGAAATTCTATGGTCTCCCATGCTGCTTTGAAAAATAAATCTAAATCAGGAAAAAAAAAGTTAAATACATACCTACCCTGTAATCCAACCATTCTATGTCCAAAGCTTGATTAAGAGGAAAAAAATTCATTTGAGTTTTGAGTATGAACTAGTCATGAAATTTTTGTTTGAAATAACAACAACAACAACAAAAATGTTGGCAAAGAAAAGTTGGAAACCATTAGATGGCTGACAAGGTAAGGGCAGATATATAGCCATATGAATCAAGTACTATCTTGTTAAAATATGGAGTGGCTATGCAGCGACATCCATAAATCTCAGAGTAGTTATGCTGGAATATGGGAACAAATGAGCGTACATACTGCATCACCCCCACCGGGGAAACTCGAGCACGTGGACTCACGTAGAATGATGAGGAGGAATGAAGTGGTCACAGAGAGACAGGCTTATAAGCGAGTATGATGGCTGAGGCTCACCATCTCACTGGAGCAGTGATTTCAAGCATGCAGCTATAAAGCCCACCACACACTCGAAACTTCATGAGCACTGTTGTTTGCCAGTGATATAACAGTATGGATATCCAAGGGCCAAAAGCAGAGGCAGCTCCTCAAGGTCTTGTTAAATGGCCATTTGCTAATAGTTATTTAATGCCATTTCATAATATTTAGATAATTGTATAGTGCAGAGTTTGAGCCTTTGAACAATTTCTATAGCACAGTATGTGGGCCCAGGAGAAACCCAGCCTCATGTGGGTTAGAAGTTCCACACTCACTGCCTCATACATGTTTAACATATCTGAATCTGGTTAATGGTGGTAGACATTCATAGATTTTTCAGGTCCATAATAAATTGTTCTTATGTTAAAATTCAAAATGTCACCCCTTAGCACACAAGTCGTCCTCTAAGGTGCACAAGACACGAGAGGCCAAAGCTCTGCTTGGGGTGCTGCCTGCCTCTGCTGGTGTTCCACAGCTGGCGAGTCCACGGCTGGGGGCTGGGGAGGGGGGTGGGAGGGCCATCTGGCTAATTACAGCTCTGCCGGAAGATGTATTCTAGACAGAAAGCCAACCCCCACTGAAATGATGATCAAGATCTTCATAAAGAAAAAAATAGCTCATTATTTTTTCCTATTTTCAGACATAGTAAAGAAAACTCATAAAAGTGGCTAGAATTGTGGTCTCTGGGTTCCAGAATCGCCCAACACGCAACTTAAGGTGCCAAGCTCACTGCATAAGAACATCACATCTTTGGTTCTGAAGCTACTTAACATGAAGTCAGCGAACAAAACCCAATATCCTAGAATGATTTTATTACATATTACATTTTATTGCATATAATCCTAGGATTATTTAATTGAATTTCAATTTGATGTTGTACAGCTATCATGTAATTCTGGGTTCAGTTTTAAGACCAAGTCTTAGAAGGGGCCGTGTCATCACCGTCTAAGTCACTTTTCTACGGCTGTGGTATTCTACTGATAAAGGAAGGCTTGCTTCCCTCCCCCACGCATCTCATGTAAGCAGACATAATTAAACTTAATGGGTCACAGAATACAAACACATCAAAGTATCAAAGCGGTTTCTTGGGAAGGAAGTTGTCCGTGTGTGAGGGAGGAGAGATAAGAGAGAGTAATGGGAAGAGACTATCAAAATCCATTCTACAAATATGTGAAATTGTCAACTAGTAGAAAAGAATAAGTATGAGGTGGATAGCTTCTGAGGAGCGATACCCAAAGCAGCACTCTAGCCTCAACATGAATATACATATAGCCCTCCAACACACACACACACACACACACACACACACACACACACACACACACACACACACACACGCTGTTGGCTAAAAAGCCATGGTGCAGTTAGGATTTTATTAGTACTAGGGAGGCAGAGGCAGGCAGATTGCTGTGAATTCAGGGCCAGACTGGTCTACAAAGCAAGTCTATGACAGCCAAGGCTTCACAGAGAACCCTGTTTCTACCCCCCCCCCAAAAGATTTTATTAGTCTCGCCATCACTTTGACACAAACTAATACCCAGAGGTAGGGTGCTTGTTTTTCATGCATGCCACTCTAGTTTAATCCCAAGCATTGCAGCCGGAAAAAGGAGGGGAAAAGGTCATTGACTTGAAATTTCACTCACAATGTGTTATTAGGATGAGATATCTCAGTGGATAAATGTCCACTGTGCAAGCCTGGGGACCTGAGTTCAGATCCCAGCACCCGTGTAAAAGTCAGGCTCAACAGTGTGAGCTTCTAACCTCAGTGTTGGGAAACAGACAGGTAAGTAGATTGCCAGTACTCATTATCTGTTCAGTCTAGTGTAAGTGGTGAGCCCCAAGTTTACTGAGAGACTCTGTCTCAAACAAACAAAGTGAAGATGGATAGATAAATATATCTAAACATATATGCTCCACATATATGCTCCACATATATATTCACTGATGAATGTACCTGAACACATATGAATTCACAATACAAAAGCCACATCCATTTGCACCAACATTTATATGTTAATATAACTACAGAATGTGCTGTTCTGGCCCCAGGGGATCCTCACTTTGAGCCATGCCTGTATGCACTGCCCTCCATTTGCAGTTATGTGACCTGCCAGGGACCCACAACCACAGTTACAGATGTACCTGTGCACAAACCACATTAGTGCATTATTGCATAAGTAATGACTCCCTGATGGCCATATTAAAAAAGATTGATAATTTACAAAGAAAGTCAATAAATAAATAAACTGTCCCTAACTAGGCCATGAGCTGGCAGAATGATAGTCAGCTACCCTGTCAGCCATACCACAGTCAAAGAGTGCAATGTCAGGCGGTAGGATACCCTGCCCTTGTTCCTGGTTCACAGGAGCCTCCCATGGCTACATCATCTCACCTCACTGCCCGTCCCAAGCCCACACCTCATCACACACTCTTGTCTAGATACATATTTTATGTCACATCAGTCCATAGCTTAGTGGGGCTTGGCTCTGCCGCCCGTGGGACAGCTGCCCGTGGGACAGTTTCCAATGGTGACAGCAGCATGTCACTTGGGCTCCTGGCAGCTGATCCTCAGTAGACAGTGCTGTCAGGGAAGCAGGGACTTCCGCGTGCACGAATGAAATTAACTTCTGTGAGTCTGACATTTCCCACAATCAATACTCACAGAGTCCTTGTCTCCAGGATCAAAATTCATAAATCAAAAGCAGAAAGCATGAAATAAGGTATTTGATAAATCCATTAACTGAAGTGGCAGTGTACTTCTGTCATGCTGTCCAAAGTCTACTGAACGAGTAAAACCCTTAATGCCTGCTTCACAGAGAAGGTGTGGGCAGTCTCATGGTGGGTGCTCTATTTGCCAACATGCATCTTCATTTCAAAACAGCAGTTTGACCTGTGTTCTTACCCTACTGTCCTGGCTATGTGGAAACTAAAGCAAAGTTTGCCCAGGATATGGAAATCCACTTCATGGCTTTTCTGAGTACACAGTGCCCACTGCCCTGTCATAGAAAGGAATAGTGTAGAACACACACACACACACACACACACACACACACACACACACACACATGTGCATGCATGTGCACATGTGTCTATGCCTACAGATGGGCTCTATGTGTGCATGTGTTGGAGCTGGTCATAGAGCGTGCATTGGCAGGTGGGAGCTGTGAACTCAAGGTTCTGCCTCTTTCTCATTCCTTAGTAGGAAAATAGAGAGACACTAGCAATTAAGCATCTAAAACGCACGATGCCCTCTCCTTGACCATGAGTCATGTCCCCTGTGGCTGTCACACATGTTTTACGGCTTATGCAGCACATTTTATGACAGTACTGCATCTGCGTGGGCCTTCTGTGCACTGACCTATCAATCAAACCCTCATGAGTTAAGTGCAAGCCCGTAACTCTCCTTTTACTAGGGGCACAAACAAGGAAGTTCCAAATCTCAAGCCTCATCTAAGAATAACTGTGGGTATTACTTTCATTTAAAAGTTAACAAACCTGAGTGGCTGTGGGTAGCAGGGCTAGACAGGAAGCGGTTCTCTTCTGGTAGAATGCTGCGACTCAACTGGTTTTGCGAAATTAGAAGGAAGCAAGTGGAGCCATGCATAGTGTTCTCAACTTGCACAAAACAAGAAGAGGGTCAGAGAGATGCCTCTGCCTGAGAACACCATTGCTGCTAAGCACAGTGGTCTGCATTTTCTCCCCAACCCTGCCCCAGGACACACATGGTGGAAGGAGAGAACTGACTCCCACAGGTTGTTCTCTCTCTCTCTCTCTCTCTCTCTCTCTCTCTCTCTCTCTCTCTCTCTCTCTCTCTCTCTCTCACGCACACACACACACACACACACACACACACACACACACACACACAGAGTCATCCAGGTACAAAGCACACACACTAAATAAGTAAATTAAATTTAATAAAGTTTTTTTGTTTTTTATTTTTTGTTTTTGTTTCTTTTGTTATTTATTTTTGCAGGGAGAGGATGCTTTTCCTATTCCAGAGGAACAGTCATAGCATTCCCATGGTTTGGGTTAATTTGGAGGTGATAATATGTCCAGACTCTTAGAAATGGCAGCCCAGTTTCCAGTGCCTAGTGCTTACAAACCTCTTCTCTGCAAAGCTGGTTCCAGGTCAAGGCTGTTCTGCAGTGCAGAGCTGTGGGAGAGTCTCTATACAGTGCAGAGCTGTGGGAGGGTCTCTATATAGTGCAGAGTTGTGGGAGGGTCTTTATATAGAGCACAGCTGTGGGAGGGTCTCTATACAGTGCAGAACTGTGGGAGGGTCTCCATACAGTGCAGAGCTGTGGGAGGGTCTCCATACAGTGCAGAGCTGTGAGAGGATCTCTATACAGTGCAGAGCTGTGGGAGAGTGTCTATACATTGCAGAGCTGTGGGAGGGTCTCTATACAGTGCAGAGTTGTGGGAGGGTCTCTATACAATGCAGAGCTGTGGGAGAGTCTCTATACAGAGCAGAGCTGTGGGAGGGTCTCTATACAGTGCAGAGCTGTGAGAGGATCTCTATACAGTGCAGAGCTGTGGGAGGGTCTCTATACAGTGCAGAGCTGTGGGAGGGTCTCTATACAGTGCAGAGCTGTGGGAGAGTCTCTATACAGTGCAGAGATGTAGGAGAGTGTCTATACAGTGCAGAGCTGTGGGAGGGTCTCTATACAGTGCAGAGCTGTGGGAGAGTCTCTATACAGTGCAGAGCTGTGGGAGAGTCTCTATACAGTGCAGAGCTGTGGGAGAGTCTCTCTTTTCTCTAGATTCCTGCTGACAAGAAGAGAAGACTCTGCTCACTGGTCTTGGACTCTGGAAACATACATGACTCTGTGCATATTTGGGCCAGCTCCCTAAAGCACAGTTTCCCCCAGGAGAAACCTCACAAACTGTGTGATTTGTTATCCATGGGGAATCTGATTGATATTCAAGGAGGGCACGAATTTCAAGAGTGACAATGCAGCCTCTTTGCATTCCTAGAAATCCCTAGTATCCAGGTGAACATCTGGAGAACAGCAAATGGAAAAGCTATGCCAAGGGCTGGAGAGGAAGGCTGGGGAATGACCAGGACACTAGGAACTCCTCAGGTTGAGTGGAGAAAGTGACTGCCAAGGGGAGTGGGCAGAAATATGTTCAGAGAGTAGGGGATGCAAAAGCTTCTGATGGCCCAGGCATAAGTGACTCCGTGGTTGGTGCTCTCCTGTTTTTTGAAGAAGACAGATTACCAGATGTGGCCAGAATTACAGAGTGCTTGGGAGAAAAGATCTTAGTGAGGAAGAGATGTGTCAGTGCTGAGGGGCGATGGGGACAGAGATAAGTAGATGAAAAAAGGAGCTGAGCAGGCAAGGAAGGCAGGGCTGGTTCAGTGAAAGAGGCAGGTCAGAGGGAGGGTGATGGAAGCAAGGCTGGGCAGGTGGGGCAGGCAATCCTGGGGAGGTGAGAGAGGCAGAGTAGGGCAAATAGTGGGGGCGAGACTGCATAGATGATGAAGGTACAGCTGGGTGGGTCATGGGGCAAGGCCGGGTAGATGGTGAAGGTACAGCTGGGTAGGTCGTGGGACAAGGCCATGTAGATGGTGATGGCAGGGATAGGTATGTGATAGAGACAAGACATTCCCAATGGTCCATGCTTTTCACAAATATGTTGTATCCATTTTCTATTTAGGTCTATCTGACTGTTTTTTGTTTTGTTTTGTTTTATCTTTCTTTTGAATGTGACCTTCAATATCCAAATCTTGGCAAAACGCAAAATGGCAAGTCTCATGAGTGAACCTAGGAGAATTGTTCTATCTTTCATTGTGTGTTTGCTGCTTAGTAAGCTCATTCCAGTGTTTTGAGTGAAGAGGCAGAGAGTAGGACAACCTTAGGAGAGACTCTCCAAGGTGAAGCTCCAGGCTAGCCCCTGCAGCAAGAAGTACTCAGTAGCATTGCTCTGTTGGGAGCCTCTGTATGAAATGGAATAGATTAAACATTTTACCCATTTGGGGCCTCTCTTTCCTTTAATTATGCAGCATTAGCAAAGTTTGTATATACATATAAAATACAATTGGTTATTCATGTGTTTTTTAAAAGGTAAGGAGAATGCTTTCCCTCTCACATTATAATGAAGATAAAGAGCAGCTCCTAAGGGTTTCCCTGCCTCTGCAGCCAGGTCTCTACTAACCGAGCCATCTCTCCATCCTCTGGGACTTTTAAAAGCAAAATCTACAGAAGCTCTTGGCTGCTCCTTGTTGCTTTAGTCAACAAAGCTAAGCTGTAATCCAAGACCCAGGTGACTATCAGGAATCATGTCCTTCAACATGGACATAACAGTCCCTGTCCCACATATAGGATGTCACCAGAGATGTCTTGGTTTTCATTTTCATGAGGGAACCTCTGATGGTCAAATTCAGCAGTTGTGCTCTTATAGCTGTCCCTTTCTCAAGTAAAGAACTAAAATCTGTAATTGGAATAACTTTGAATGTACCGATATAATGATGCCACAGTCTTGGTGCATTGTGGGTAGTCATCATTTACATAAATAAAGTATTGCGCAGCAGAGGTCTGAGAAGTGAGGCTGGCTGTCCTCATATTAGCAAAGGCAGTGCACATTCATGCTTCATGCAGCCACAGTATGCCTGTAACTGCATTCCTCAGGACCAGTTGGCCACGTCTTTGCTACACCACAAGAATATGACAATAACCTTTCCATGCCTGCATTATACATTCCCTGTCAATCAAGACGAGTACATGGTTTGATACTTTCTGCCTCTAATTACAAAGCCAGCCAATAATTGGAGGCTCCCCCCTCCCATATAGATCCTCTGTCGTCTCCGGTGTCAATAGCTGTGGCTTTCCCAGGGGGCACCAATGGAAGATGCTAGGTGCCCTTGAGAAAGATTTTGTTGTTATTTAAATTCAATAAAGTTTTCTTGCACTATGCTTTTATTCTGTCTGCTTTCTTGCATCTCCGTTTGGAATACCTGTTTCCTTCAGAAAACACCATTGTTTGAGAAGATGGATCAAAGAATAGATTTCTCTGGCTGAATATCAGGCTATTTGTATTTTATTTCTTTTCCCTAAACCTGAGCATTTACACTATGGTAACTTACAGCACATTGAAGCTGTATTTCGTTTGCCTTGAAGTAAGGTGCAAGCCTGAAAATATTCCATGAGAAATTTCATCAGAACACAGAGCAGTGCATTCAGCCAGGGGCAGGACAAAGGGGACAACTTGGACTTTGGAGGCTGTAGGTCAGCCCTGCCTCAGCTCCTAGGCTCATGGACTAACCCATATCCAGATGATTCACCGTGAATGAGTAAGTCTGTTATACAAAAAAAAAAATCTTGATAGTCAAATACCAGCTGTAGTGAGGCTTGGTTGAAATTGAACAGATATTATTATTGTAGATGATTCAGGGCCTGTGACACTGAGGGAAAAACCTCACTCTGACAGACGAGTTTAGGATTCAGCGTTTCTTGAGCATTCTTGATCGTGGAGTCACATTTTTTAAGCATCTTCACATACACACAGCTCTGTACACTGACTCTCCATCCACTGGTTCGTAACTTTACCTTGTCTTTCAGAGCCACACTTTTCTCAGTGACTTAGTCCCATCTCTCACCACAGAGCCCTTGGGGAATGAACTGGGTTTCAACTTTTCTCATAATCATTTTCTGCTTTCTTGGTCAGAACATCGGGTGCAGCCCATACATGGCTATTCCTGCAGCTCCTGCCTTGGGGTGGTGTGTGTGTGTGTGTGTGTGTGTGTGTGTGTGTGTGTGTGTGTGTGTGTGTGTGTGTGTGTGAAATGCAATGTGTACCCATCAAGGGGTGCACGGAAAAGCATATGTAATGAACTCACACAATAGAACATTATTTGTCGATAGAAAGTGCCACCCATGTAATAACAAATATTAACTGAAAATATTATTCCATGTGAGAGAAACCAGATACAAAGCAGCACATGGTAAGTGACCTCACTGCACATTTAGAAAGACAGGACACAGGTTTGTGGTTGTCTGATGCTAGGTGTAAGATCAGAAATAACTGACCCAGCCAAACATCACATGGACAGCAAAAACACGAAGAACAATTTGGTGTACTTACACACATCCAAGGGTGTACTCTGAAATAGGAAAAGGACGGTGGCTTGCAATGTTTCTGAATTTTACGTAATGATAATTTGAAAAGCAAAGAGAGGTAGGGGATGCTGAAGCTGCCTTTGCTTTCAGTCTATCTCCTGCCACCTGCTCTGTGAAAGTCATCATAAATCCCATGTGATGAAGAAGTAAACTGAGGCTGGGGACTGTTAGTGAGTGCCCTGAGTACAGATCAGAGGTCACTTGCTAAGCAAGCTTCTACTGCTCACTTCCCTAGGCTGGCGTAGAAAATTAGGATGAAGACTGGCTCTTTGCTCACCAGTTGGGCTATAGCAATACTGGTGTGGGTCAGGAAGGGCAAAACATGCCTTGTCAGGAGGTACACTGTGGATTTACCCAGGGAGGAGGAAAGAGGGATAGTTTTCCACCATAGGCATCCGTGACACTGACTAAGCTCAGGCTATCTTGGTGCTTTCAACAGTGACCTTGGTGCCTGCCATAACTTCCTTCTGGAATCCAAGCCTCAATAAGTCTGAGCCCAGTGTAGATTTGTCTGGTAGCCAGAGCAGCCTTGCTTTTGGCCTGTCCATGGAAGCCAGGTGCCTTCTGTTGAACAGGTGTGTGTGGCTCAGAAAATGGCTTGCCGGTGGCATGTCTTCCTCACCAGCAGCCATTAAAACTATTTTTGAAAATTATCCCCAGACTCTGTTTTTGTTTTAAGACATAGCATAGCACTTGAAAAATAGGATGCGTTGCATGAATAAAAAATAAGAAAGCTGGAAGCGTGGTCTAACCTTAACTCTGAGTGTCCATCTCCTGTTGCCATGGGCTTGAGCTATGAAGGAAACTGAGGATCCATCATGCAAAGTGGGGAACAGTGGGGAAGGTGATGCTGAGTTCCCACAGGTCCCAGCAAGTCAACATTCACAAAGTATTGCCAAGACTGAAGATTATAAAGAAATCAATAAGTGTTTAGGAAAACAATGTGGAAATTGCTGAGCAGTGTTGATGTTAATTGTAAGAACTGTGTTGTTAAGGCGCCTGGAGTGTTGGAAAATAAGTTTTACATATTGCTGGGCATTGAGAGTTATCTTAGGAATTAACTAGAGTCTGAGGAGATGGCTTGGTATTCGCACTACAAGTGTGTAGGTTCAGGTTTGAGTCCCCAGCACTCATGAAGGAAGCAGAGTACAGTGGTGTGTGCCTGTAAAACCCAGGGGTGGACAGAAGCAGAAGCCTGGGGCTGGCTAGCCAGCCAATCTAGCTGAATAGGTAAGCCTCTGGTTCAGTGAACACACGGGCACACACACATGTGCACATACACACATGCACACACACATGTGCATGCATGTGCACACACGTGCACACACACTAGCTCTACATAAAAAAATTGTGGAGAGAGAAGGAAGTCCTGAATGGGTGAAATCCTAAGTAAATGCACGCTGTAGACATGGCAAAGCCTGCCCCTATGGGGAGACTCAGTGCACACTACAGACATGGCAAAGCCTGCCCCTATGGGGAGACTCAGTGCACGCTGCAGACATGGCAAAGCCTGCCCCTATGGGGAGACTCAGTGCACGCTACAGACATGGCAAAGCCTGCCCCTATGGGGAGACTCAGTGCACGCTACAGACATGGCAAAGCCTGCCCCTATGGGGAGACTCAGTGCACGCTGTAGACATGGCAAAGCCTGCTCCTATGGGGAGACTCAGTGCACACTACAGACATGGCAAAGCCTGCCCCTGTGGGGAGACTCAGTGCATGCTGCAGAAATGGCAAAGCCTGCCCCTATCGGGGAGACTCAGTGCATGCTGTAGACATGGCAAAGCCTGCCCCTATGGGGGCAGCTCAGTGCATGTTGCAGACATGGCAAAGCCTTTCTCTGGTCGATGTGCAGATGTTGATAGTGTGTGCAGAAATTTTCCATCCTAGCTTGATCCCCATCGCCTGGACACTGCTCCAGCTGAGGCTGTGACTCCGCCTCCCTGTCCAGCTGGATATAATGACTGACTGCCCGCTCAGCTGTGTTCAGGAAGAATGCTGAGCCTCCGGGGTGCCGAGGCTTCTCCACCACAGAGCCCAGTCCACCTAGTCCCAGGGCTCTGTGTCTGTGTCCATATGCTGTGTTTTCTTCCTTCCTTCTCTGTCTCAGCCAGGCCAAGTCTGTGGAGCCATGAAAGGACAGGGCAATAAATAAGGCAACAGAAATGTAGAAATCATATTAGAGGGCACGGTCTAACAACCTGGTTTTCAGGTTTTGATACTTCATAGTTAGTTGGGAAGAAATTTTTTTCTGTTTGCAATCTTTCCTAACTGTCCCTGTTTGAAAATCGTCATCTTAAAACTTTACATGTCAATGGAAGCAGTGTCTGTATGTGGAGGACACACACACACACGTTAGCACTAGTTATTTTACTTCTAAATAAAATGGAAGAAAAGGTTTTCAGATGGTATAATAAGTTATTTTTTTTTCCCTTTGGTTATAAGAACAGATGACTCCAAGATGATGTCATTCATGTCCACATGACATGTTTGTTTTCAAATAGAAGTGTTTTTTTTTTTCACCCATGAAACACAGGACCATTTGTAGATGCTTTTTCTGGAGAGTTCTAGCTATTGTAGCAATGAGAGGAGGGCTTCTCAGAGGCATTTGCTGAAGACGTGGCACTTTTGTGGAATTAGCATCCTTAGTCTGAAGTTGGGGTCAAGCTCAGGCATTTCAGCACAGAGTCCCAGCTTTCTGTAAATGGCAGCTGCCTCCTGCACAGTCCTTAGCACTGGGCAGAGCCTCCTTGTACTTGCACCAGTCTACTCCATGAAGTGCTCCAGGCTGCCTGGTACAACACCACAGGGGGTCGGAGACTGAAGGGATTGTGGGGGGGCAGTGGGAGGAGCCTCGGTTTTGTGAGTGGAGTCTGCAGGATGTGGAGAGAGCCCTCATCTGCATGACTCCATTCCTTATATCAGCAGGAAGTGCTCAGTGAGCTTCTACTCCCTTGGCCAAAGCATGAGGCCATGTCAAGAACCCATGCTGGTGACCACTGCATTGTTTTCAGGGTACTTGATGTAATGTGTTTTGGGTTGATTTTGTTCCTTTTCATTAATCTTTGTGAATATGCTCCTGACCTCCATGTCCTTCATGAGTTTAATAGCTGTTGCTCACATCTGATTTCTCCACCAGCGTTGGAGAAGATTAAAAGGTGCATTGTCCCCAGTTAACAGCTGTAGAGGCTGAACTGCTGTGGGATCAGGGGATGGTGGTGCCTTGCTGAACACAAGCACACAGCTGCTACAAGTAGCCTGGTACACTGCTCTGACAGGCTGATGACTGGCCTCCGTAAGCAGGACCTGGAACTTTCTACAGCAGCCTGCCACGTGACTTATGTGACCTACATGACCTTTGTGACCTATGTGACCTACTGACCCAAAAGCTAAAACTGTGACTTATTGTCCACTGGAACTAAAATCCAGTCTTCAACCTTTCCATAGGGCGTGGGGGGCGGGGCGGGGGGGAGAAGTGCTCTCCTCTTTCCAATTAGTCAAGGTGTGCAGGGATGAGCTAGTCCAACCAACGAAGAACATTTGTTTCTGATGCAATCAAGATGCATGGTATAAACATTCATTGTTTGGGAATGGAGTCCAAACTTTGTTGGAATGGTTTGTTTGTTTGTTTGTTTGTTTTTTATGTTTGTACAGAGTGAATACATTGTATTAGCCTCTTTGCCTACTAATTTCTAACAGAAGAAAGGAATTGCCCTTGGACTTGGAGACAAGTAGTTGAACCTTGGCATGTTTGCAGATACATAGATCACATCGGTCCAAGATCTTGAACCTCCAGTTAGTCAATCAAGTCTCCTCATTTGCTGATTACCAGCACAAATATAAACATTTATTTTATTCTCCTAATGTATATGCATATGAGCTAACAGCTTATGATGGCTAAATAATGATGTCTATTGTTGGGAGAAATTGAAAGGGGCTTATATAACCTGGCCTGCTGACTCAGCAATTCTCTGCTGCTCTTCTGAATCACACCAGGATCCTCTGAAAGCATCAAGCTCTTTGTACTCGTGGTCCTAACATAAGGGAAAGCCGAGACTTGCCACCCTGGGGCAGGACCTACCCCACATGCATCCAGCCGATTCTGCATAAGTGTTTTGCCACAAAAGGAAGAACAAAAGGGTGTTGTGAATGCCCAAAGGGTAATTCCCAAAGTTTCAAACAGACTCTTAGTTTCTTTGGCAAACCACCTGCCTCAGTCTCCCAAGCACTGGATTATAGGCATGTGTCACCTTCCTTAGTGTATCAGTTAATTTGTTGCCAACTTGACACAAATTTGAGACACTGGGAAAGATGGACACTTTGTTGAAGACTGGCTTCTATTCGATGGGCCTGTGGGTGTATCTGTGGGCATTACCTTGACTAATGACTGATGTGAGAAGGCTTGACCCACATGAGCAGTACCACCACTGGGCTGGTCCCGATTTCCCTCAGTGATGCCCAGTGAGCAGGAGGTATAATCCAAGTAAACCCTCCTCTCACCGAGTTGACTGTTGCCAATGTGTTCTCACAGGAACAGAAAAACAAACGAGGACATCTCCCCACAAACACACCTCTTTTAGGGCCCTGTTTCGATGATGAGCATGAACCAGAAAATTTTAATGTTCTAGCAAACTGTTCATAGACACAAACTTCATTCTGGCATTTGAAGCATGTAATGCGCCGTCTTCCTTACCAGATTCCGAAAACCCCCTGCTCCTTAAAGTTTGTACAACAAGCAGCCGGAAGGGTGTCTCCCGCCTCAACTTGTGCAGCTTCAATATTTGCTGACATTTCCTTGGCATAGTTTAGACAAATGCATCTTTTGGGCCTGCGGTGGGCTCTGCTGCTGCAGAGAGCTGTCCCTCGGAGGAACGGGGGATTGCTTCTCAATTGTGGCATGTAAATTAATTGCTAAATCACAATGCAATTTCATAGAAATTGCATTTGAATGCAAGATTAATAATGAATGAATTAATCAAGATTAATTTTATTATAATGAATACCAAAGGATCGGTTGTTGATTGGCTAAGCAGCAGTTTTTGAGCACGTCCTTATGAATATTCACCTTTTGCTGGTGAGTTCCTTGTTGGGAGTCAGACATTGGAGGGAGCTTTTCCCAGATAATTCTGTGAGCCATGTGGAGGAAATGTCTTCAGGAACTTCTCATTTAGGAATCAATTCCCTTGCTGTACTTGCCATCCCTAGAGGGGGTCTCCAGCTAATGAATTGTTGGGAAAATATATGAATTTTATATTTGAAAAATAAAGGTTCAGTGTGTGGAAGGGCTCTTTCCAGTGATATTTTTCTTATCCAATTAGCTTGACATATTTAAGAAAATTAATTCAAAGTGAAATTAGTTGATGCTTTGGGAACAATGGGGCCTGAGTTATTGAGGCTGGGGTTTGCTAGCATTTTCAATAATTGTTCAAATTTCATTTATTTGTGTCTAAAAACTCTATATAATACTAAAGCAAAAAATACAAAGACAATCTGACCCAGTCTTGGGCTGAAATGTAACTATGAGGAAACGGAGAGATTTGGAAGACGTTGTCATGAGTTGGGGGGATGAAGAGCATTGGTTCTCTAGTCTGCCTCAGAGTTTGTTCTGCCTTCACCAGAGGCCAGCATGGACTATTCCCTCTCCACACCCCTCCATGCTAGCCTCTCCCCGTGGCCATGTCTTCCTGGCAGAAACTTCCACATACTTACAAAAGCTCCCTCTGTGGACTCAAAGCCACTTGTAGTGTCCTACTGTCAATCAGTCCTGATGCCTCTTGGTTGTGGGAATCCTCTGATACCAGATTCTGCCTGCTCTTTGTTTTATTTATTCTTTTCTGCTGTCCTTTGGCTCCACTCAGAATAGCCACTCTGCTCCTTACAGATAATAGATACTTAGACACACAGACACATACACAGTAATGACAGACAGACAGACAGACACACACACACACACACACACACACACACACACACACACACACAAATAAACACAGCAACAAATCATTAGCTTCTCCAGCTCATCCCATCTCACATCACACCTGCTCCCCCCCCCCCCCAAGGGACTCCATGATGGTGGTGGCATCAAGTGTGGCCAGGAGAAGAGTCCAAGTCCCTGGAGAGGTCACAAAGCATCAATTCTGAGCAGCACGAGTCAGACTGTAGCTCATTCTTACTCCTGGTTTTGATCTGTTGTCAGTGACTCTGAGTCTTAGCAACCTGGCTGCTGTGAACAGCTGTTCAGCACTGAGTCCCTCTCCTTTTTATTTTTTGTTGCTTTGCCAAAATTTAACTGTACATAATTTTATGAGGTTTGCAATATTTTACAATAAGATGCATTTGTTAACATTCATTCTCATACTCTGAGTACTGCTGTCATCTAACTTTCAAAATCATATCAGTATTTTGAAATATGCTCGCCCCTGGTATATGTTAACATATTGACTGCAAAATTTACAGTCATTCTCCTATGCAAGTCATTTGATACTTATGCTAATCTGCTTTTTTATTCTTGTTAGACGATGAACACACTGGGGTAAAGAAAAGCTGGCCTGCCTGCTCAGTCTGAGTTTGCCTCCTAGAACCATGTTCTCTTCCCCTTTGCCTCTGGATCTCATAGAAGACAGACAGACAGACAGACACTCACACAGATAGACACATACACCCACATAGATATGGACAAACACAAACAGATAAATTGATATATAGATACACATACACACTAACAGACAGATACACACACACACACACACACACACAGCAATAGAGGGAAACAGATATCCAGAGGACACACACACAGTCAAACCACTTTCCCATCATTGTGTCTCTCCTGATTGCATTATCTACAATCCCAGGGTTCTCCAAGTGGCCCTAAAGCTTCAGGGACTTAACAGCATTGATGAACTAGTTCAGGGGTTTGATGGTGTTGTGGTCAAGCTGTAGATTCTGGAACTCTTGGCTCTCTATTTCCACTTTTGTAGCACAAACTAACCAGTTTGATTTTACTATAATCCCTTGGTCAGAAAGGAACACTGGTGACCCATAATGTGCATTCCTGTAGGAAAGATTCCCTACCCTGCCTCTGCATTTCTGAAGGATATGGGTGCTTGCTAGTGTTCATGTCAACTTGATACAGAAAGATAGGATCATTTATAAGAGGGATCCTTAAATAATAAACTGCCCTCCAGACTGGCCTGTGTGAAAAATTTTTTGATAAATTATTGATGTGGGTGGGCCCATCCCACAGAGGTAGGACCACCGCAGGTTCATAGTCCTAGAAGGTACGAAAGAGAAGCCTGAAAAAAGTCACAAGGACCAAGTCAGTAAGCAGTACTCCTCCATGGCTTCTGTTTCAGCTCCTGCCTCAGATTCCTGCCTTGGGTTCCTGCCCTGACCTCCTTCAATGATGGACTGTGATGTGGAGCTGTAAGAGGAACTGCACCCTTTGCTCCCCACGTTTCTTTTGATCATAGTGTTTATCAGAGCAACCATAACTATGGCAATACTTATAACCGGGGATGTTAAAGAAATGCTTGAATGTGTGTGTGTGTGTGTGTGTGTGTGTGTGTGTGTGTGTGTGTTCACATGCGCATGCGCATGCACATGTGTACTTGTGCAGATACCAACCACATATGTGTGAAGTCCAGGAGGCCAGGGGAGATTGTTGGGCCCTCTATCACTCTTTGACTTATTCCCTTGAGAGTGACTCACCAAATTTAAATCTGTTTTTTCTGTTGGCTTGATTACCAGCAAGCTCCACAGGTTCTCTTATATCCACACCAAGCCTTCAGCATTAGCATTGCAAATGCCCTTGCAGCTGCCTGGCTCTGAGTGGGTATTGGGGATCTAAATGTAGTCTTCCTGCTTGAGCAGTAAGTGCTTAGCCACTAACTCATCTCCCCAGCTGGTAGGTTGATTCTTGGCCAGGTTATTCAATCACAGTAACTAACCTAACCAATAACTGCCACACACGCCACCACTGCTTCTACCTGCATGTCCTGCCCTTCTGGAAACAAGAAGCTCCACATTTTGTGGCTCAGGATGTCCAGGCATGAACCTTGCAGTCACTCCTGCAGGTACGGATTCTCTACCACAGGCATTTTAGAACTGACATTAAAAGCAACTTTAGTTCTAATTAGAAACAGTCTAAGTACCTGACGAGGCCACTTTTGCAGAATTCCACTTCCTCATTAAAATGAGATCAAGAGCTTGGTAATAGGATCTGTCTCCCTTAGAACACAGCCTGCTTTGGAACATTCTTTATTACAATCAGAACAGTTGCCTGACAGCATAAGGAGTGCAAAGCAAACAGATCTCCACAGAGTTCCCAATTCAGAGACAAAGCACCTGCTTTAGAATCCACAGCCACCAAGGTAGCCTAAATCACTGAGATCTCTTCATAGGCAGGGACCCACACCTACAAGGCGCCTTGATCTGGTCAGCATTATCCCTAGGACAGGACCTGAGCCCTTACATACCTTGCGAACCTGTGTTCATCTCCACAGCCATCTATACCCTGAAGACCTGTAAAGTGAGAGTCAGTCTGGACTTTAGGAGGGAGAGAATGAGCCATAGACAGCAAAAAAAGGAGGACAGCCTGCCCAGGAGGACACCTGCCCAGGACAGCCTGCCCAGGAGGACACTTGCCCAGGAGGACATCTGTTCAGGAGGACACCTTCCCAGAAGGACAGCCTGCCCAGGAGGACACCTACCCAAGAGGACACCTGCCCAGGAGGACAATCCTTTCCAAGAGGACAGCCCTACCCAGAAAGACAACCTGCCTAGGAGGACCACCATACATAGGAGGACAAATCTACACAGGAGGAAAACCCTGCCCAGGAGGACAAATCTACACAGGAGGACAACCCTCAAAGGAGGACACCTACCCAGGAGAACACCTGCCCAGGAAGACACATGTCCAGGAGTACAAGCTACACAAGAGGACAACCCTGCCCAGGAGGACAGCCCTCTATAAAGACAGCTTTACAGTCAAATGCAGACACACAGGACTGAAGACACACAGCTTTGCTTGAGCTGAAAACAGCTAGAAGCCCACTTTCCATGCTGGTTCAGTCATTTTATAAAATATCATTTAATATGCATTGTCTACCTTTAGGAGTTTTTGAAGGGTATTTCTCTCCAAATTTAATGACAGAGCCCCTCTTACTGATTTGAAAACAGCTACATAAGCACTCGGAAGAGGGCTCAAATATTCTAGAAAACTGTTCATGGTAATAAACAGGTCCATTGTTTTGAATTTAAAGATGCTTAATTGGGCAAGGTGTTTAGAGGTCAAAGACAATTGCTGCGCTTCTGATCTGAAAAGATGGTTAACTTTCACCTTGAAAAGAAGCTTGCTTACCACCTCTCTACAGTCAGTTCTTACACACCACGTCCAGCACATGACCTACAACATATGGGAGTAGGTTCCAGAAAAGGCTTAGTTATTAAAACTTGGCGAATGCTGACATCCAGTGAAAATGCTTTCCTTCCTTCCTTCCTTCCTTCCTTCCTTCCTTCCTTCCTTCCTTCCTTCCTTATTTCCTTCCTTCATCCCTCCCTCTCTTCCTTCCTCCCTCCCTCCCTCCCACCCTTGCTTCCTTTCTCCCTTCTTTCTCCTTTGTCACAACTAATAAGGTGACTTGATGTTTACACAGGACAGGCTCACTGAGTTGGTGGGGCACATGGATCCAATCTACAAGGTGTAGAATAAGTAGCTGTTTCCATGGAACCCAAGGCTAGAGGAGTAGATGGAAGAAGCCTTTACAAGCTGAGGCCATAAGCCAAAGAAATAGGAGAACGGCCATCTACTCCGTGCCTGTGTCTGTCTAGCACACACTAACATACTGTGTAGACCAGGAAGCGAGAGAAGTCTGTGGGCAGAAAGCAGCCCATTCTGCCCTGTCACTGGCCCTTTAGACCTGGGCCTTACCCCTCAGCCAGACAGATGATCACAATTCCTCAACCCAAAGAGCAGAACTAGAGTCACACTCTTTGCATTTGTGTGGCTTGAACAGTTTGGGTCACAACCCACAGCTGGTAAGCATGGTTCAAAGGACTTGCTTTAAGAATTCCTCTGAGAGGGCTTGTATCCAGCAGCCCCAGTGGTGTGTGTCACAGATTCTAGATGACAGATACTCCATGATGAAAACTAGGTCACATATTCCTGATAAGCTACATTGTAAGACCATACAACAGAGCATTTCCTCAGTGAGTAGAGACGTTGTTGGCAAGGGGTAAATAGCAAGAACCTCAGGCAGCCTTGGAGTATGAGTGTAGGCCTGGAGAGTGGCTCAGTGGCTTTCAAGGGCTCATCAGGGTCACAGAGAAATTAGGCCATCTCCTAATCTATCTTTTTTTCTTTCTTTCTCCCTTTCTTTCTGTTTTGTTTATAACCTAGAGTAGCTAAGAAGTAGAGGGCCATTCAAAGAAATTTAAAAGTTAAGACAAGAAAAGTGGTGGGCGGAGATAGAGAGATGGCTCAGCAGTTAAGAGCACATGATTGTTAGATTTACATAGTTATTTATCTATTTATTTATTGTTCATTCACTTATTTATTAATTTAATTAACTCAACACAAGCTGGAGTTGACACAAGAAAGTGGGGATCTTAGAGGACCATCTCCACCAGATTGCCTGAAAGTAAGTTTGTGGGACAATCCAATCTAATTGTGGGTGGTGACATCCCTGGGCAGTGATAGTTGTGAGTTGTATAAGAGAGCAGAGTGAGCGAGGCAGTAAGCAGCACTCCCCCAGGGCCTCTGTCTCTCAGTGCCTGCCCCTCAATTCCTGCCTCAAGTTCCTGCCCTGTCTTTCCCGATGATGGACTCTGATGGGGATGTATAGGACAAATAAACCCTTTACTCCCATGCTACTTTTGGTCACAGAGTTTTATCACAGCAATAAAAAGAAAACTAGGACAGAGCACATGCTGCTCTCCTAGAAGACCAGAGTTAATTTCCTGGCACCGATAACAACCACCCATCACAACTCTAGCTCAGGGAGGACTTAACTTCCTCTTCTAGGCTCCATGGGTACATGCAATCATGCCTACATACTTAAACAGAGATACACATTTGCACACATTATTAAAAATGAAGCAATTCTTGAAAGAGAGATGATGATATACCACCCCAGTCTTCAGTTCATGTTGACTATGATGGACACTTTTCTGTGTTACCCAAGGGTGAAAGTGAGTGATGCTCAACTTTCCAGTTGGGTGGGAGTCACAATAAGACAGTGTAGTAGGCATGACATTCCCTATGCTGGAGGGAATTTATTGACTTGAATCAAGGTGGCTGTCCAATTAGCATCCCAGGAAGTGTATGAATACAAAGATACCACTCCCCCAAACCCCCAGCCCCCACCCCCACCCACCATAGTCATTTCTTGATTTCCCTGTGCAGGGACCATATAGTGACTGTGATGTTGAGCCTCAGCTTTGCTCTCTGAGTCTCCAACAGGCCCAACAGTGGTGCTGGCTTCAGTTCTGCTAGGACCGCTTTACCAAGGCACACGGTGGAGGCTGCACTCAGCAAAGGTTCTTCTTTATGTTCATCTTTGCTACTGAATGTGGCTGAGGGGACTTCTCTTGTCCTTATTGCCTGCTGGCTCACACACTGAGGACAGGAAGTACTAAGTGTCAGGAGTGTGCTTATAAACCTTCTTCCTGCCAGCTCACACTCTGGGCAACCTCCTTTTGCACAAGGAAATGTCTACGGTTTGCAAAAGAATCTACAGAAATACAGTTGGTTATGCTGCTCTCTTTAGCTAAACTAGGCAAAAGTCCACTGTGTTATACGTTTGCATTCTGAGAAGCTACTTTAGGCTAAGACAACATTTGCTCCTTCAAACTGGAAAGCAAATTCAGTCTCTAATAAGATAGCATTTGGGAAAGAAAAACGACATAAATACCTTTATATAAAATGTTGGAAAGCAAATAAAAGCGTTTAGTTTTGGTGATGACTTCGGTGTGCCTCCCTTGTTTGTGTGCTGCTTTTTTTTTTTTTTATCTCACTGTACTGATTCTTGCTGCTGTGG
Source organism: Acomys russatus (assembly GCF_903995435.1). Taxonomy (NCBI): domain Eukaryota; kingdom Metazoa; phylum Chordata; class Mammalia; order Rodentia; family Muridae; genus Acomys; species Acomys russatus. The sequence continues at coordinate 67,281,781 of NC_067156.1, forward strand.
GTAATACAAGAATTAATATCGATGAAAGGAATGCAGGCCTCCCGTGTAAAGCGCGTATCAGCACTGCCCATCTAATGCACCAACACGGCCTACCGAGTGTTGTGGAACTCGGTACTCTGGACATGACATGACCAGACGTTACCATCTGGAAATCAGAGCAGCTGTGATTACCCCCATGAGACCCTCAAGTTTGAGCCCATTAATGACCTGTCATGAAGAGTGTAAGGGGCTAACGAGGCAGCAAGACCTGATCCTCCTCAGGGTGTATAAACAACAAAGAGGTAGGGACACATGCCGCTCAGGGGTGTGTCCACATGTATGTAACTTGCACTCCTAAAAGTATGTGCTCTTCTATAGGACTCCTCACCCCTGCTCCCATAACTCAGTTAAGCTATCTGGCCATGACGTTGGACTCAGGTGGACTCTTTCACTTGGTCTGCCATTGTTGCACTGTCTGGTGGGAACAGACACTGGCTCAGGAAAAGTCAAGAAAACACAAGGAATTATGAAGCCTGATGGTCACACTGGGGATGCAAACAGGTGAGGGAAGGAACACTCAGGCCCTATACATAGCAACAGGATGTAAGTCCATCCTGAGCACGCCCCACTTCCATCCCAGGCACTGCAGTCTAGAGGCCTTTATAACAGATAATACACATGCAAGAACACAGTTAATACAATAAGAGTTGGAGGGGGGGGCATCTCAGTTTGTCCAACGTGCCTCTCAGCCCAGCATAATCCATTTATGCTAGGTTGCAGCACAAAGAGGTAAAATGGAAAAGAATGAGATAAAGCCAGGCAGATGTGATAAGATACATGAGCAATGAGAAAGAAATGCTTTGTCCTACATGCCAGGCTCTGCTGTCCCCCTAATCTCTGATTATCATAACTTCAGAGGTTATGAATCATTATGTATTGATCAGCTTAAGTGCACTTCTAGTGGTGATCTCCATGTTCGATCCTATCTGCTCCCCAAACCTCACTCACTGAGTGGATGAAAGTGTCTTCCTGCTGTTGGGTGAATGTAGCCCCCCACACAGCTGTGTGTACATGAACAGAAATACTATCTGGCTGAAGAGGGCTGACTAGCTCTGTAAAGGAAGGCCATATCAAGTTTACACAGGTTACAAAGCCATTAGCCGATGGCTTTCAAGCCGAACCATTTGCGATGACTCATGCTTGCTTCATTTGCGCCGTTTGGCAATTAAGCCTTCCTAATTGGAGTAATGGGCTATGAGTCCTGAAGGTTTTCAGTGGAGGAGACACCCAACTCCACTGTAATTCGAGTATGGTATTTTAGTAGATTAATTGGATGCTTTTGTGAAGTCGTGGAGCAGTTTCTATGTGGACTGGTTACAAGCCTCGGAAGAACAAATTCACTTGACGTTCCTCGTGAGTTAATGATGCCGCTCTGAGAAGTAAGGAATGACGTGGCCTCTCTATCAAAGCAAACAGATTCTGCTTAAGAAAAGTTTATCGGCAAATGCAAAATAAGGCGGAACTAGAGATAGTCGAGCCTCGGAGCGGCAAACCAGAAGCCTGCAGAACTTGCTAGTAGAACATGGTGCATGCATGCTGCGGGTAGGTTACCTGTCCCTCTCAGAGTTCTAACTCTGCTACAAGAGTTGTTGCTTTTATTTAACCAATTCTACACACAGTGAGTATGCTTTTTAATCCAAGTGACAGCTTGCAATCATTGGTACTTTGATACATTCCCAGTATCATAAGTCTGTCCTCACTGGGCCGTAAAGATCACCTTAGGAAGAGACATGGACATTTCAGAAACCAGGGGAAAAAATTAGCAGAGATCCAGGGATCCTGAGTTTCCTGACAAAAGGCAGCAAGCAGGTCACGGGCCCAGAACCGGCCAGAGCAGCAGACAGAGCCTGCAATGAGAGATTCTGGAAACATGGCAGTCTCAGCTCTCAGGAGGATGAGGCAGGAGGATTATCATGAACACAAAGCCAGCCTCAGGTACAGAGTGAGCCCCTCCCCCACTAATCAAAATGACTTTTTTTTTTTTTTTTTTACTCTAAAGGGTTGGGGCGAGGGAAAGTTCAGTAAAATGCTTGCTTTGCAAACATAAGGGCCTGAGTTTGGACCTCAAATCCCATGACAAAATCTGCGCGTTTGAGCAAAGTGGCCATCTACCAGATAAGAACAATACACTTTACCAAACACACATGTGATAGAGGGTTAGTATCTGAAATATATAGAAAAGTAAAAAGGCTGAACCTCAATGAAACAAGTAGCCCAATTAAAGATGGGGTATAGATCTAAACAGGGAGTTCTTCAAAAATGAAAGGCAAATGACGGAAGAAACACTTCAAAAAATATCCAACATCCCTAGTCACCAGGGAAATGCAAATTAAAACTATTTTGAGATTTCATCTTGACCCATTCATAATGGACACGATCAATACATCAAATGACAGCTCCTCCTGAAGAGGCTGCAGGGACACGTGAGCCCTCCTCGCTTGCAGGTGGGAGTGCAAACTGGTGCAGGCACCATGGAGTTCCCTGTGCAGCTTCCTAGACAAGCTGAAATAGAGCTACCACGAGATCCAGCTCTGTCGTTGTTGGGCACATACCCAAAGGACTCGCCATTTCACAATGAGACTCTGGCTCATCCACATTTATCGTTGCTCTATTTGTAATAGCCAGAAGTTGGGGGGGGGGGGGGAAGCCTAAATATCCATCGGCTCCTGATTGAGTAATGAAAATGTGATGCATTTACAGTATAGAATCTTATTCAGCTGTTAAGAGAAACGAAATTATGAAATTTTCAGGTAAATATGGAGAAATGATCAACCTGAGTGAGGTAATCCTGACCCCAAAGGACAAATGGTGTGAGTGTTCTCTTATATGTGGACGCTGGCTTTAAGCTTTAGAAATCAGAATAGCCACAAAGTTTAGTGGCTAGTGAAGGACCAGTAGAGAGCTGGGCATTGTCCAAGCAGGGACGAGACTATAGTGTTTTGTTGTTTGTTTTTGTTGTTGTTGTTTGGTTTGGGGGGTTGTTGTTTTGTTTTGTTTGTTTTGTTTTTGAGACAGGGTTTCCTCTGTGTAGCCTTGGCCTTCCTTGGCTCTCTTTGTAGAACAGGCTGATCTTAAACTCACGGCAATCCACCTACCCCTGCTTCCCTGAGTACTAGGGTTAAAGGTGTGCACCACCATGCCAGGCTTAGAGTACAGTTTTATAAAGAGATAAAGGGGAAATTAGAATAGAAAGATTAATTGGGAAGGGCATTGGTGGGCAGAGTAAAGAAGAGAATATGGTACAGAGACAATTAACATTAAAACACTAAAGTCCTTCATTTATTATAGTTTATTTTTAGACATGGTCTCTCTATGAAGTCCTGGCTGTCCTGGAACTTACTACGTAAGACCAGGCTGGCCTCAGAATCAGAGACCCTCCTATGTCTGCCTCCCTAGTGCTGGGGTCAAAGGACCACAACCACGCTGAAACCTAAAGGTCTTTGGGAAAACATGGAGGAGGTTTGGAGAGAGGAAAGGTAAGGGGGAAATGGTGTGCTCATAATCTCAAGAAATAAAAGAAATAATTTTAAAAGGACATATGGAAACCGACTACTGTAAGAGGTTCCTGAAATACACATGGAAGGGAAAGAAAGCTGCTTGTGGTGTCATGCATTTGTAACCTTAGCAGAGACAGAAGGCTCGCTGGAACTCACTAGCTAGCTCAACTAGCCGGCTTCGTGAGTACCAGGCCAGTGAGAGCTCCCATTTAAAAAATGTGAGCAGTGTCTGAGGAGTGACATTGGAAGTTGATCTCTGGTATACACATGTACATACATACAGGAACATACACACCACATACATGACCACACATGCATGTACATACACCTAATAAGTAAGTTAGTAAATAAATAAATACATACATAAATAAAAAATCAAACCCAAAGGGTGAGCCAGGCCACATCTCAAGTGCAGAGGGGAGGCCAGCAGCCCTGGAGACAGTCTAACCTGGACATTCTCAGATCTGAGTGCGTACCCAGCTCCTGCATCCTGAGAGCTTCCTGCAATGGGCAACAGGCCCAGGCAGGGGTGGGCCAGTCTTTGAGCACATATGATGGTCCCAAAGTCATGATTTAAGCCAGGGCACATTATCTACTGAGTGAGGGAAAATAAGGCTCCCTCAGAAAGAATAGAAACTAGACTCTAGACAGTAGCCAAGTGTGGATAAAAACCACTAGCCACCAATCTGTCTGGCATGATCTCTTGCATTTGGGCCTTGCTGGATCAAGTAATACTTCAAGTTTTGATCCCATCTAGCGCTAAGAGAGACAACTAAGAGAAAGAGTCACCCAATGTGTGTCATTCCCCTGGGGTGGTAGGGTGAGATCTGCCTGAGAAGCCGGTAAGTACTTCCCACTGTGAGGCCTACCAGTGAAACTATGATGCTCAGAGTTTTAATCTGTGACCATTGACACTGTTTTGGTTTTCAAAACAAAGCATCCACTAAACAGTGAGCCGAGTCCTGGTTTACTGTGGGCAGAGGAGGCAGAAGGTGGCCAGGTATGATTAGGATGTGCTTTTGTAAATAAATCTGTAGCCAAGAAAAGCATGGAAAAGAAAGGAGTCTGTGTGGCAGGGGCTGCGATTGGGAACTGTGAAAGGGTTAAGGTCTGTGGAGGGACATTAGCTGAGGTACAGGGATTTAAGGGAACCAAGCACAATCACCTGCTGCCTCTGGAGCCCTGGGGCTTACAGAAGGGGTCATGTGGGCAGAGCTGCTCCCCCAGGCTTCCTATCTGGGGCTGAACTCTCCACCATTAGTAACCCGAAAGCCCAGTGCTCACTTGTTGGAGCTCGTTACTCTCACTTTAGAGATAGGAAGCTGACTGGGCTAAGGCAGTGAAATGACTTCTCTATGAGATCCAAACTTGTGCCAATTGAGCCCGACCCATGTCATATTTTGCTCAGGACTCTTAGACAAAGGGCTGAACTAACAAGGGTCTTAGAAGCTCGGGTCATTTTCCGCACCACATGCCTCCATGACGGCGTGGGCCTGTGGCATGGACACTAAGAGCTGGAGCGTCTGCTGTGTGAAGCCTTACGTCAGGGCTGTTTCCCTAAAAGCTCTGTTTGGACTCTCAATCCTGCAGCCTCCTCCTCTGCGCATTCTTGTCTCGAGGGGACAGTAGCCATGACCACACAGTGGCAAAGGCTAAGGGAAACAGGGAACACAGAGTGGGCAGAAAACCTCTCCTCTCACTCAAGGAGAAGTGGGAGCAGAGTTTGCCTGGGCCCTGAGCGTAGTCCAGCCTCTCTTCAGGAGGATCAGTGCCATGGCATCTCCTCTTAGCCCCGCCCAACCATGACACAAAGGCAGCTGGGAAAGCAACCATTGCCAGTGCTCAACCCTGAGTGGTGCGGGGCCTCTTTACACTACAATTTGATGCTCATCACATGGCTTCGATACCGTTGTGTATTTAACATTCTTCAAGAAGAAAACTTTCACCGCGGAGCATCCAGATTTTGTATTAATTTCATCAAGTATAAGGAAGTACAGGCAGTTGTGAGCTTCCATTTCAGGCACATGTGTTACAGGCACATAATTAGTATCAAGGAATTTAAGTAGGCACAAGTTCAATTGGGTAACTCCCTTATTACCGAAGGCATTTCCTTTCTCATTATAAGGTAAGTGAGGCTAGCTGACCTAAATTAAAACAAAAATCAACAGTGAATGAGCTGAGTTGGGAGAGGAAATGTGACTTTTAGAGCCGCACTCTCTAGGGACTGTGGATGCCTGATGTGTGTGGGTCATGGGTGGACGGGCCTGGTAGTCTGTAGGTAATGGTCGGCATCTCCAGAGTGTGAACAAGGGGCTCTTCCTACATTTGAATAGGTCCTTCAGGGAACACTCTGTCCTGCAGTTTTATTTCCTTCTCATCCCCATATCTATGACCTGCCGTTCAGGTGGGTTTACCCAACTCCTACCTGCTTTACATCTTTTGACAACAAAGGGAGTTCAAAGAACAGTTTATGAAGAAAAAGTCGGGATGTCCCTTTAAAACAATAGCGTCTTTCAGTCTTATTCTATAATTTAGGTTTGTCTCAAACTCACAATCCTCCTGTCTCCACTTCACAACTGTCTGGATTACTAGCATGCACCACTATACTTCCTTCTTTATCAATTTTTAAGAAAACAAAGCACAGCTAGCAAGCGTATTCCTGCTAAAGAACTTGCCCCTACGCGCCTTTGAATAAAGTTTAGCCAACTGATTTCTCTTTCTGAGAGCTTTTTTCTGTAATTGTAAGTGTAAGTGTGGGGTGTGTGTGTGTGTGTGTGCGTGTACACACGTGTGTTTTCATATATGTGCCTGTGTATACATGTATGTTTGCATGTGCATATGTGTGTACATGTGTGTTTGTGTGTGTGTATACATACTTATAAGACTATCTTCAAAAAGGAGCTGAAAAGGAAGTAAATTGGACCCAAGCACTTCAGCTGGAGTGCACTGTAGCTCATAGCATTTTGGGATCCCCACACGTGGCTGGAGTCTCTGCTCTGAATGCTACCCCTTGTGGGACCCTCATGCTCACTGGATCCATCTGTACCTTAGTTTTCACTTAGTAGTGTGAAGGCATCAAGAACGTCAGTGGACATTAAGGAAACTTAACTGGAGCCAAAGATAGAGAAGAATCTAGAATGTGATGTAGCCCAGAGTGGGGTGGCTGAGGCTGCAGAGTAGCCCGGGGCCCTTGACTTTGGCACCGTACTATTGACTAGGTATGTACCCAATATTACCTCACTTGGCCTGCCTGGAATGTCAGCCTTCCAAAAGATGTTGTGACCTTGAGCACCACCCTTGTGTTAGTACCCAAAGCCTCTTCAGTACTGTCCCCTCAGGAAAGCGCAGTAGCCTGAACTGCTGGCCTGGGTCACACTGTGCCATAGAGAAGGCCTGTGATTATCACAGGGCGTACCATGGGGGGTTGCCTGAGTAACTGAAAGCAATTTTACTTATAAAAGTTCTAAATTACTGCTGATAGTGCAATTAACTTCCCAGAGACATATGCATAAGTAACAGGAGAGCCAGCAACTGTCTAATGAACAGAGCTGAGATCCTCATGCCCAAAGGCTCTGTAGTCTATACTTGGCTTTCTCACCCTCCCACCTGCTGCTGGCAGAGGTCACCTTAATCCTTGGCCCCTAAGCCTACTAGCCTCTGGGTATCGATTACCTTGGACTTGGCTTTCAGGAGCTCTTGATTCCTCAGATGCTGCAGCTTACTTTAAGGTGCTCTTGTTCCAACGTGGAGCAATGCCCAGAGGTGGGTGTGGACATGGACCTATAACTTCAATTTGAAGGGCAACGCCAAGACCCAAGTCTAAACCTAGCACTGAGATGAAACTCAGGGAAATGATGTGCTGCCCCTGTGAATACTCCAAGCTGATCCTGTCTCTCGAGGCTTTCCAGGCAGTGTGGGCCAAGGCTGGCCTAAAGTTCCTTCTTTGCTTGTTAAGACTAAGGTTGCAGAGATGTAATGTCCAACCAGCACTATCTTGTCTTCAGGTGTGTGCGCGCGCGCGCGTGTGTGTGTGTGTGTGTGTGTGTCTGTCTGTCTGTCTGTCTGTCTGTCTGCATGGGTATGTGCATGTGCATGCATGAATGTTCACATGTGTCTGTTGTATGTTCATAGATGCATGTGTGTATGAGTGAGCTGAGCTGGATGCTGCCCTTTCCCTACATCTCATAGTTGCTGTGTTCACTTTCCTCTGCAATTATAGCCATTTAGTGAGCTTGGCCCACACAAAGCCTTGCTATGCTTAACTCATCCCTCTTGGCCTGGTCAAACCTTAGCTTTCCCGTAACCTGCTGGGGTCACCTGGTAGCCATTACCCCTATTTGCACAGTCACACCCCTGCTATTGACTCTCCTGAAGTCATACTCAGATGACCTGGGCCAAGTTCGTGGGAGCACAGGCCAAAACACCCCACGGCTTACTCCATGGCTGAACTTAAGTTCTGCAATGCACTCACCAGCTCTCCACTTATTAAAGCATGAAGGCTCAGAGGTATGTTGCTAGGCCTCTCCATTACGCAATGCCACCATAGTACTGCCACTTTTTACAGTCATTTCATGAAGTCACTCTGTGGTGATTTCTGAACAATTACTGGAGAAAAAAAAATGGCCCTTCGCATGCTAGAGACAAAGACTCAGATCGGGAGCAACAGAAGCAAGGGACACAGACAAGAGAAAGGTAATTCGTCAGAAGTAAACAGGTGGCAAGATGAAGGCGTCCTGAGAAAGCCCCACAAAGTCTCCCCCTGCTAAATTCTGGCTTTGTCCCCCTGCAGCAGGGCTGTCCTGGCAAAGTTTGCTTAGGTGCTGGGGACAGAATGAGGGGGAAGTACATTCTTTTGCTGCTGAAAGGGGGCGCTGTATCTCACTTCTTTTAAATATCGTGACTTTGCAACAAAAGCTGCAGGTGCCTCTAATTTGTTATATCTACATAGCATAGGGTGTTTGTGCCTGAATCTGCACCTGTGCACGTGTGCATGTGTGCATGTGTGCATGTGTGCATGTGTGACGGGGCAGAGGTCAGGATCTCAAGTCTTCCTCGGTTGTTCTCCACCTTATTTTTTGAGACGGTCTTTCCTGAACCCGGAACTCACAGATTCATCTGCTGACCAGAGTCCCAGAAATCCCCCTGTCTTAGCTCCACAGGGCTTGGAGTACAGGAAAGAACTGCTGTTCCTGGGCAACTCCTCCTCCTCCTCCCTAACATGGGTACTAGGGATTTAAACTTACTTCCTCATGTTTTTTTTGTTTGTTTGTTTTTGTTTGTTTGTTTGTTTTGTGTGTGTGTGTGTGTGTTTTTTTTTTTTTAGCAAGTCCTTTACTGAGCCATCTCCCCACCCCCTAGAATAATTTTTAATCATATATTTTAAACTTTACCCAAAGTGATAGGCTGTACTTTTCAATCACCAAGTTCTAGGAGGTCTGGTCTCTTTCTAGTTCTGTGGCCCGAAATCATGCAGGATGCTATGAAATCATGAGGATCAGGCTGCAGAGATGGCACCACGTGCAAAGTGCTTGTTCTTCACCAAGGGCAGTGACCCAGATTCACAGCACCCACGTAAAAGCCTGGTGTAGCAAGACACATCTGTAACAACAGTTCTGGGGAAGGTGAGACAGGTGGGTCCCCAGAGCTCACGGTGAGCCACAGTCTCAGCAAGAGACCATGCCTCAAAAAGTAAGACGGAGGCTGGGCATGGTGGCACACGCCTTTAATCCCAGCCCTTAGGAGGCAGAGGCAGGTGGATCTCTGTGAGTTCGAGGCCAGCCTGGTCTACAAAGCAAGTCCAGGACAACCAAGGCTACGCAGAAAAACCCTGTCTTGAAAAACCAAGATAAAATAAAATAAAATAAAATAAAGTAAGATAGAGAATAATAGGGGGAAACAGCTGACAGTGATACCCTCCACACACAACTAGGACAGTCTTCTGGACTATATACAAACTCTCCAATCACACACACACACACACACACACACACACACACACACACACACACACACACACCCTCTTGATTTTAGCACTCCAAAAAGACTACAGTTTGAAAATCTGCTTCCTTTGAATCAAGGAATTGTTCATATTAAAGTGCAGAAATCTAAAAGGGTGACACATTAAGTACTTGTCAGTACTTAACAGCTCACCATGAATTAGCTCATCAGCCCCAGCTGGCCACACCTCCTCTTAAATCCAGGGAGCACAAACCTGTGAGGGTAGGGAATGGACCTGCCTTCGTGGACCTGTCTCTTTGCAGTGCTTTGCCCAAAGATATGTCATAAATATTTATCAAAAGCAAAACAGAGCAAGTGTCTGAACAAATGAGCAACCTACCACCGAATAATACAATAGAAAAAATCCAGTCTGTGGTTTGTCCTACAAAGGATGAGGAAGGATGAAGTGCAGGTCTTTATAATTAGCCATCAAGGAAGTGTCCATCAGTCTACAGCAGGAGAAATGAAGGGAGCGGAGGACCACAAACCTCCTGCAGCAATCAGAAGGGGAATTGCCTGGAGGTGCTGGAGCCCTTCTGAAAAGATGCTGAGGGGTGGAGTCTGCTCTGAGGGGGAGGGAACATGTGCTTCTATGCTGTGTGCATGACCAGGGGTATTGGATGTCAGAAGAAGCCGCCTTTCAGCACAGGAAGGCTCAATCCTTAACTCCACCTTACACCAGGGAAGAAAGAGACAAGAAGAGAAAAGTCACACTATAAACACGAAATCACTGAATTGGAGGTGGTGGTGGGAGGTGGGGGCTGGGGGAGCCCTTTTCTTCACAAGTGTGATTTCTAAGTTGCTCAGGCATATGGTCTTGTTTTTTTGTTTTTTTGTTTTTTTTGTTTTCTTATTTCTGACTGCTGCCTGCACACCTGTTACCAGTGACTGGGGCCAGATCAGGTGTCTCCAGGTTCTTGGCCTCTCACACAAAGCATTGAAATTAAGGGATCACAGTGCTTTTCAAAGGGAGAAGGATAATGTTTTTAGTGCAAAGCAGTGGTACAGATTAAAGAGAGCAACACTGCCAGGCAGCGTCACAGCCGGCCCTGGGAGTGAAGATTGAGCTAAGAGGCTGTGATTTCTCCCCATGGGCTCTCAGGGAAGCAGTGGCTGTTTTCCAATGGGTAGAGTTTGGGGCATAGTCCCTTAATTAGAGTTATAGATTCATTTGTGTAATCATTTTCACTACTGTTTATGTCCCTACCCACAATGCATCTGATTTTATCATAAACATTCTGCTGTACATACACATAGAATAAATAGGGAGTTTTTAATGAAAAGGTTACCCATAGACTCAGTTTTGCCTTATTACAAATGTACCCCAAATTAGCTCAGGCTGGATTGGCCCTTCGCTATACCCAGATATGTTGAAAACATACTAGCATAAAAACTGTTAAAGTTTGATATTGTAGGGGGCTGCATTCTTCAGAGACCACAGTGTGTGTAGCCCGGTGCAGGAAGGGGACTGAGAAGGTTCTTATGTTGTACTGTGTGTAGAGGGGTACATGTGTACAACGTATGCGCAGGTGAAGGCGAAGAGCATGCTTGTGACTGGCCCGGGACCAAACGGGTTTCCAGACCACTATACCACCCACTGTGCCTGCCAGCCATACATATGTCTGCATGGCCTTAGAATCAGTGCTCAGTGACAGCCACAGGCAGATTGGTGACACTCTGAAAGGGATTGTTTCTAGTTTCTTAAACGTTTCAAAATGCCTGGGTTTTTTGTTTTGTTTTGTTTTGTTTTGAGTTTTTCGAGACAGGGTCTCTCTGTGTAACCTTGGCTGTCCTGGACTCACTTTGTAGACCAGGCTGGCCTCGAACTCACAGCGATCTGCCTGCCTCTGCCTCCCGAGTGCTGGGATTAAAGACGTGCACCACCGCCTGGCACTTGGTTTTTTTAAAATATGATTTTTGTCATAGATGTAAACTCCCAAGATAAAGAACGAACCCCTCAAGCAGCTTCCCCATAGCCTTTGTTACTTGATGGCAGCCATCTTCACAGTCATCCCTCAATGGATGAACACCTCTCATCCTTCCGGCCAAGTCTAACCTTCCCCGGAAAGACAGACACAATCAAAATGAAGATGAGAACAAACAAAACAGTGAGTGCAAATCCTGAGGCAGCATGGCCAAGAAGGGGGACACTGGAGTCATCTTCAAAGGGGTTCCTTACTGGGGAACATACACATGTTCACACAGGGACGCATCTTAGGGACTGACCGCCATGCTCAGTGTCCAATCAGGGCTCAAGAAGGAATAATGATGGACACATTTGGGGGGTCTTAGGGTGTGTCCTGCTCAGGTTTGCAGAGCCTGTTTGGCAGGTTAGATGTTGGAGAGGAATGCCACTGGGTATGCCCAGTTTTTATTGTAGAAAAGCTAGATATGAGTGCTGCTGGGCATGCACAACCTTCAGCATTCTGTTTAACAGAGAAAGGGGAAGAACGTTTTAAAAGTATGTCAATGTGTGTGTGTGTGGGGGGGGCGGGGGTTCCTAAAAAAGGCAGCTATCTCGCTGTCAGTTAACCATTGTCAATCTGGGGACAGAACAGGACCAGTAAGAAAGGCAGATTTGAGCCACCTCAAAGGCATTTGCATAGATTAGGGCTGAATCCCCAATGTGGGGATTCAGAGGATAGTGGATACTTATTTTGGGGTTCTCTCTAGTGACCATAGCGGGAAGCTGAAGCTCAAAAACTCCCAGAGTCCTCCTTGGGCATTTAGCTTCATAGGCACTTTGGCGGTCAGGCTTGCACCAGGAGGGACTGCAAAGGGAAAGGTGGCGACACTCAGTTCTGGTGACTTGTGGGAGCCTAGAGGGTGGCCAGAGGACTTCACCTCTTCTGCTAGGCAGCATGGTCCCTGCTCCACACAAGGAAATATGAATTGAGCACACAGGCAGTCTTCCCTGTAGTCTGAGCAAAACTCTCTTCAAATAAACAAGAGCGTTCCTAGCTTGGAAGCTACTCTCAAGGTACATGTGTGAGCCAAACCCAGGGCCTAGGGCCCAGGGCCTACAGCAAGCATCTGTTAAGAAGTTAAGGAGCCCTCACCCACGCTGCTGCTGCTTAGGGGGCGGGGGTAGTTACATATGGTGGAGAGAGATGACCATACCCAGCGGAGGAGAGGCCCTTGTGGGTAGCCAGCCCAGGATGCCAGATACCCAGGGAGGGATTCTGACTCAGGGGTGGTCCAATTTCAACCCATGTAAACACTCAGATTCTGTTTCGGCGTTTGTTTTTCCCTTTAAATCTCTCGTATCCATCTCCTTGCTCTAAGAGGCCACGCCTGCTGCTGCTGTGGGTCTGTAAGCAGAAGCCCGTTTACTTTGGATTTTCCGTTGCTTGGTCAGAGGGACCTTATACATGTTGCATAAGCGCAGGTGCTGGCGCCAGTGGAAAGGGCTGAACCGTCATATAAGCATGGAGCAAAGGTAAGAAGCCGCGCCTCTCATCACACAGTGGCACCTTCACTTGGTGTTTCCCTCGCCCCTCTCTCCAGTGTCCGGGTTTGAGCCTCCAGCCCTGCACATGCCCAGCAATTTTCCAACTTTGTGTTCTGAGACGAGGTTTCCCTGATCTGCCCAGGCTGTCCTGGAATCCAGTGTATAGTCTCGGCAGGCCTTGAACTTGCCATCATCTTGCCTCAGTCTCCTGAGCAGCTGTAACGACAAGCCTCTCCCACCTATCCTGATAATGTTCTTATTTAGAGGGAAGTGGCTTGCAGGAGGCTAGTTCTAACTTGTCCTTGTCACTGAAGGCCCCAATTGTCCCCAGCACGGTTGGACCCCATGTGAGACTGCAGTTGGATATCTTAAGATATCCTTGTCCACAGCCCACTAGCTGTATGCCCAGCTGACCCAACATGGACCCCAACAAAGTCCTGTTTCCACTTCAGTGGTGACACTTGCCAGTCCTGAGGAACACCCACAGTGTTTACTGTGTGGATGGTGCCAAGTCCACACAGGGCATACTGAAAGGGGAAGATGTCACCAAGCTTTGGGAAGGACTCCACCTTCACTGGGCACATACTGGATTATGTGATGCTCAGAAATGCCCATTCAGCACCTGAAAACATGTGTGTCCATGTGAGCATGCCTACATGGGTGAACTGTGAATGTTGTCACGCTTTGCACACTGTGCCCGGAGCAGCAGCTGTGCCATCTTTTCTGAACCTGAAATTTCATAGCAGGCAAATCACTGGGGACAGTTTACTCCCTTTGCTCCTTCCTCCTCTTCCTCTTCCCTCCCTTCCTCTTCCCCTCCCCCTGTCCCCCCCATCTGTCTCTCTGGAGGTGTAGTGTGTGTGTGTGTGTGTGTGTGTGTGTGTGTGTGTGTGTGTGTGTTGTGTATATGTGTAGGCATACATCTGTGTGGGCATGGATACATATCTGTGTGAGTGGAGGTAAGAGGGCGACCTCAGGTGTTGTTCCTCAGGCACAGTCCACCCTGACTTTGAGACAAGGTGTCTCATTGGTGTGCAGCAAGCCCTAGAATGGTCTTGTAGCTGCCTCTCCGGTGCTGAGGTCACAAGTGCACAGCGGCATGCCCAGCTTTTCTCCCTATAGCAAGTGGTGCATCTTTAATTTATTTTTTATCTAAGATTAAGCAGTGTGAGAGTCTGTGGAATAATTTTTTTGTGAACTAATTTTGCTTTGTGTAAATGGACTTATTTGGGAAAAGGTATCTAGCTTGTAAATATACGCACTCATTTTTTTTTTTAACCAAATCTGCTAGCTAGCAACTGGGACTAAAAACAAGGCAGAGGGGCCACCCTTGAAATCACATACACATAGAAAAAGTAGACTCAGTAAACTGTATTTATATATATTTGTGCATTTACATGCATACATATATATGTAACAATAATAATCAAAGAAAAGAGGCTATTCACTGAAAACAGGGGTCATGAAACAGGTGCAAAGGAAGAAAACTGGGAGACGGGAAGGGAGAGATGAAGTGTAGTTCTATTTCAATTAAAAACATTTAAAAAATAATCGTTTGAACATGCCTGGCTTTTTATACAGGGTGTGAGGTTTGAACTCAGGCCCTCAGACTTGCATGGCGAGCCCTTTACTGACGGAGCCATTTCTCCAGCTCACTCCTTTTCTTCTTAAGGGTGGTCAAAGTATATAGAGAAAAAAATTAATATGGTTTTGTTGTGAAATGTATGTGAGAAGATACGTTTAAACGTATTTAACTTTTAAAAAATTAAATACAGTTTTTGGATTCAAGTCATGAAGAAAGCCCACGTTGGGCCTGAGCAAAAGCTCAGATGATGGGAGGGATCCGAGCTGAAAGGGAATCCAATCCCCTTAATATGGCTTCATCTGTTAAGCTGCGCCTAATCTATGAGAGCAACAAAGACTTTAATTACACACATCATAAAATGGTTTAATCTGGCACATTGTTTAAGCAAGAATAGTGCAATATTTATAGGCTGAAACAACAACAGTAACAACAAGACCTGTAAGACACGGCATGACTCAAGGAAAGGATTCGGTGAAATTTTAATCACGCCAGGGCATGGGGAATTAGAGCATGCTGACTCCAGAAAGGTTTGGGCCGTATCAGTGCCTCCGGTATGAAACCCAGCTTTCCTATCTGTGAAATGGAGATCCTGACACGTTCTGCCCAAGTCCGATCTTGCACATGCGCAGAACCTGTCTTCAGACAGCGTTAAATAGGATGTCCTCTTCCGCTGTGAAGAATCAGCATAGGACCTCCTGTGAGAGGGTAGACAGCGGGCAGGAGGAAGGACAGTCCCTTGTACCTGAGGGCCAGATTGTTCTGAGGAGGAAAGTGGTGGGGAGGCTGGGTGAGAGCGGGCAGGTTTATGTCATTGCAGTACGTTCTGAGACAGGGTGGAATTCAATCGTGTGGGTGGGACAACTTAGCATGCGGTGCGAGAGGACCAGAGGTTTTTTGTGGCCTCTATCCATCCACAAAGGGAAGAATGTTCCGTTACATAAGCAATATTTCAATCGGGTAAAATCAACCCTTTCTTAGAGTGGTGCATAGACTGTCACACTGAGACTTAAAACACGGCCTTCTGCTCAAATGGCAGGTCCCTGCAAGGAGCCTATCTTGCAGGACCTGACAGCCTGGCTCTATCCGCCTGACCTGCTGCGCCCACCCAGCCTGCACCCAGCTCTCTAACCACCTGGTAATTGCGGCCATTTAATAGTAGTGATTCATCCACCTGGCTCTCCTGGCTGGAGCCTTAATTAGACTATTCCCGCTGCTGTGGGGGCCCTACTTCGGCCCAGTCTATACCTCTGTTAAGTGATGCCAGCGATAAAAATGTTTAAATAGAGTCACTGCTTTTGGGTTCACTGAGCAGGGACACGTTTTATTTTTGTTAGGACAGAAAATGGCGTTAAATTGGTTTATTTATATGGGGCTGTGGACACATGGAATAGAATCCATGGGCTGGGTTGGCTTCAGAGAGTGAACAGAAGAAGGGGCTTTCTGGTCTAAACTGAGCAGTAGGTCCTATTAAAGGGTTTTTTTCAATCTCCCTCGTTTTCAAAACATTAACTAATTAATTTTAAATTTTCAAATGCTTCTTTTAAAAGAAGAAAAAGGATGGGTATGATGGCATGCTATAATCCCAGTCCTTTGGGAGGTAGAGGCAGTAGGGTTACCATGAGTTGCGTGTCAGGCTGGTACACATAGTGAGTTCCAGGCCCATCTTAAATAAAGCAGAAATAAGAAAGAGAGGGTTTGGGGAAGGCAAGAAGAAAGGAAGGAAGGAAGAAAACAAAGAAGGAACCAAGAAAGGAAGAAAGAAAGAAAGAAAGAAAGAAAGGGAAAAGCAAGCCTCAGTGAGAGAATAAATTAGGCCAATCC
Organism: Acomys russatus; assembly: GCF_903995435.1. Lineage (NCBI taxonomy): Eukaryota > Metazoa > Chordata > Mammalia > Rodentia > Muridae > Acomys > Acomys russatus. Next base: position 67,298,171 of record NC_067156.1, read on the forward strand.
TTTGTCCTATTTGGTCCAAACTCTCACGGGAAGACACACAACTTCATAGAAACACACCTAATAAGGACAATGGTGTAAACCCCACAGCCAATTTGGGAGATGACTAATATAAGAAACATTGGATCTGATGGTTAGCCTCTGGGACATGGCACTTTGAAAATGGCATGGTGTTTAGGTAACTGAAAAATATGGAATCAACTGTATTTTTTTTTTTTTTTAAAGAAAAGATTGCCTCCTGATGTGGAATGGCCAGCTAAGTGTGCAAGTACATAGACCTGCGTTCCATTCAGTGGTAGGTAGGTGCTAACATCCAAATGAAACCGCAGTCTTCCTGGTTGTAGCTGGAAGCAGGAGCCTCTGTCCAAGGCCCCAGTCCCAGGCTGTTCTTACTGTCACTCACCTCCTTGTCTGTGTGTTATTTACCACAAAGGCCAGGCGCAGAGGGGAGGGCTAATTTAGACACTAAAATCAAATCCCCTTCCAAACAGGACAGCTTATTGTGTACTTGCAAACAGCCCCTAAAATGTCATTACACTGTAGAAGGATTAAAAACATCGAATCCTGCCGTGACCTTTCCATAGAGGAGGAAAGTTTAACCCGAAGCAATATTTATATTGAGACTCACCCGGCTCTTAGTTTAAAGCTCCTTACACCAGCACAATGTGGAATTATTTTTTTTCCCTCTCAATTTCTGTGGCTCCCAAATTAATAATATTGGGGTAATTTAGAATTGCATATTCCGACTCCAAATTCTGTAGGGGATAAGCTAGGAATGCCTGCTTCCACGCTCTCATTCTTCACTGAATGACTTAAGACGCAGCAGGCCCCATCCAATAATATGGCAGGGGCTTGTGTTCAATGAAGCGAGCAGAGCAGGGTGTCATAGCAAGCTAATATTTAAAATATAGGTGCCGAGCTCACCCTGGGCTCCATGCTGAAACCGGGCTCGTTAGCAAGTCCTAGAAATCAGAGGCTTCCGGAGTTTGCAATGATAGAGGCTGCGTTCCTTCACTTTCCAAAGCCAGTACACAGAGCTGCATCATAGTGGTATTAGCAGAGTGGGGAAAAAAAATAAATTTCCAAAAGGAGACCAGAAAAAAAAAAAATGAAGGAGGAAGGAAGAAGAAAAAAAAAAAAAAACACCAAACAAATAAAACAGAAAACTCTCAAAAGCTCCCCCAAACAATGGTGCCTTGTGTGATGGGAGCTCTCCCTAACAGCCTCGAGTGTTTAACATATTGAAACGGTTCATCTTCCTTCAATGGACTTTAATAACTCTGCCAGGTGAGAAGCTGCGTGCCATGCTTCTTCATGTTGTCTCACCCCCTCAACATATCTGTACTGATGGGCTCATCTAGCTAACTTTACGGCCTCGGCGTGTGGAGCCCAGAGAGCTGCGTTATTACCATCATCAATAACCCGTCCCCAGCTCCCCTCCATCCCTCACGCCTTCCCTGTGCCCTTCCCCAACTAATAAGCGCGCTTTGCCACGATCGCTGATCAATACGGTTGGGCACCTGTTCCCTTTACTCACCTCACCCTGCTAAAGCATGAGACAAAGGAACAGATATGATTTTTGACTAGATCTTGTGGAGGAACAAGAGACCCGATCTGCAAAGTGTCCCTTTGGGGCCAATTTACACAGATAACCAATTTTTACCGCTGGGATTCATCTCTGGTTTGCTCCCCAGTCATGTTGCCTGGGAATAAACACAGACCTCACTGGGTTTCACGCTATCCGAGCGTTACTATAACCGTTCCATTTTAATGCATATATCTGCAATGAATGAGCCGCAGGAGGAAATGTAAATACTATATTTATAAAAGCTTCACCGGTGCATGTGGATCCTGAACACTCATTTCTGAGCCTCCTTCTGGATTCTTCACTGTTCTTATTTTTGTATCAGGATAATAAAGGTTTTGATTTTGTGATTATGTTGACCCCTGAATTTCTGATACAGTGTGAGTGACACATAGTATCACAGGTGTAGTCGATGATTTCTGTGAACCTGCCGGTGGGCTGAGACAAGAGGACCCTGTCTCCTGCCTACACATGGACCAAACTGAAGAACTCTCCAGTGACTACCAGTACAAACTAGACTGATGATGTGCGTGAGAAACGTGCAGCCTCAATTCTCACATCGAGAGAGAAAACACCCACTAGGATACTTTTAAAAAGAAATGCCGCAGCAAAAACTCTGGTATTTCTTCACAAAATCAACACCCAAGTGCGTGGCAGAAGTGGGGGAAGCTGAGTAAGAAGCTGAGAGTGCCTCTAAAACTCGCAGCTGAGGCAGAGGCATTGCAGGTGGGATGCTGTTGGTGCTGCCCGGCTGGTACTGTTCTCTCAGGGCACAGCCCGAGCATCGTATTCCCTCCTGCCCTTTGGCATCATGCTCACCTTCGCCCCGCCCCCCCCACCCCACCATAAACTAACATTTACAACCATTACAGTATCAAATAGAAAAGCATGAATTGAAACAAAGAGCAACATTCTAGACTACAACTTTTAAAACTGTGAGTAGCATAGCTTTTGTTCCAACAACAAATGTCAGCTGCACTTTCAGGGGGGCACAAGAAAAAGGCCAACGATGGTTCATAAATTAAGGTGGAGTTTGCTATTTGAGTGAGTTCTAAGTTCCAGCTTTACTAAATGCTTGATCCTTTTAAAACCAAATTTTACTTTTAACTATTTTTTTTTTCTTCAGGAGAGTCTTTTGAGTATAGTAAGATTGTTTTTAGCCCTGATCACATCTGCATAAAATTACAGGGAAACAGGAGAATCAGCTCCAGCCACTATGTGGTCTCCAGATCTGGAGACCTTAAAGGCAAATGGTACCGTGTCTGTGGACATCTTGCTAGGTTAGCTTATTTTGCCACAACTAAAAACCACGCTGATTTTCAGAAGCCCAAGAAACTCTTAAAATTTCAGCGGGAGTTGTGAATACTCCAGAGCTATCAATGAAAAGGAAAGAGTAAAGTGACATTTTTAAACGGTCTGGTTAAGCCACACAGACTAATCTCGCACATTGGAATCCCTTCCCTGTGCTCAGCTCTCCTCCTGTGTTGTTCTTCATAGCCGAGAAGCACAGATGTTCCACTCGGCAGCTGATGACATGAGTGCGAGGGTTCCCTGGTTAGGTAGCACATCCCAGAGAAGCCTCAGTAGTGATGAAATGTGTGCAGAAGAAATCCCAGCCTAGAGTTCTGATCCTGTGCCAGAATGCAAAATTCACAATTCAAATCTTGATTCACTTTACAAAGTGTTGTAAATATGGAATTTTTTGTGTCCTTAGTCTGTAGAATAAAGCAATTTTAAAAATAATACCTTAGTTTAAAAAATCTCAGTGAAAGTAAATATCTGGAAAGCAATCAAATATTAATTCAGCATAAAATACAGAATTTATTAAAATACAGTATTTACCTTTCCTCACAGGGCATGTTTATTTTTTGTGTGGTGTATTTTTTAATTTTAGATAAGCTTTATTTATTGGTTTATTCAGTATATTTGAGATACAAGTCTGTGTTTTGCTGAATATTCCTTGTGTGTTAACAAGAGTTAACAGGGAATTCCAGCCCTAAAATTAATTCACTCTGCTCAGTGTTTGCATGGAGTCCAACAATGCCAGCTTCTCCTGATAGAGAATTGTCCTTTCCGCAATGGAATGTCATAAAATCACATCTTTTAGCTGCTCCAAGGGTCAGGCAGGGGTCAGGATTTCCCCATTGTTTTTGATAGGAGAAAGCACAGCAGAGTTCAGAGTTCTTGTAGATGGGAAGGAAAGGGCTAAGGGATCAAAGTGTCACCTCCCTGCCTGAGGGCACAATGGGTGTGTGCTTAGCACCTCACCGTAAGCAGCACACACATCTAAGGCGTGCACGCAGGCTCTGCACACACAGCTCGCGGAGATCACTTCACAGTCAAGTCTTGCTGGGAATCTTAAGAGAAAACGGAGCTGAGTGGATGAGGAGGGAAAGATTATAGCGTTGTAAGATCTTTATCCTTAGAACACTGAGAAATATAAACCATGAAGTGGGCAGTGTATGCGTTTGTGTGACGCATCTTCCTGACTGGGTTAGAATGTCTGATAACTGTCCCGCACCTGGGAGCCTAACAGGGAAGACAAACATGTGTTCTTTCAGCATTCAGCAAGAACCCCATATGCCCACAATAAAATTGACATGGATAATTACTTTGATCTTCTGCAGCATTATCTGTGCATGTAGAATTCAGAAGATTCTTGGAAATATCCCTAAGATGGCCTTTAAAAGAATCAGTGAATTAATTAAAAGAGCTCTTTTCTCCCTTTGGGGAAAGTTTTCATGCAGACACAGTAAATCTGTCTTTGAGGTGCGCTTAAAAAAAAAATTCTTAGCAGAAGCCTCCGTTAGTTCTGTGGCTTCTAGATGACAGGGAAACATTTCTGATAAGTGGTAGACTTGTTTGACAGAGCACACCGGATGGTCTCAGAAAGAGAAGAAAAAAGAGATACCAGCCACAGCTGCTCCTGCAAGGCAGCTTGTCTGCTTCCTCGGTCCAGACTGCACTCAGCGAGCACATCCTACTCTTAGGAACCTGGAAGGGACTTCCGGGTTGATTTTATTCCCACTCAATCATTAAAACTATAATAACTCACTCTTCAAGACAATATGCCATAAAGATGCTCCCGTCTGACTGTGCCACTCCTTCTTCCTTCTGGACCGAGACCATGCTTCTCCTTTCTCTAAGTGTGCTCCAGGAACTGTTCTGACTGACTGCAGTGACACCTACTGCTGGCAGAATTTTTCTACCTGGCTCCGCGGCACAGCCAAGGGAAGTTCATTGGGAATCTGAAGACGAACTGAGCATGATTCTGCGTCGCAATTACTACGGAATACCAGATCCCACTCCTGGCCTGGTTCTGAACTGGAAGACAGCACAGTGCACCACGGTCCCTGGGCTCATCCCCTGGCTACAGGACAGGCAGCATTCCTTGAGGAGGCAGCTGAAAAATCGCCTGTTCCTATAGTTTTCATCCTCCTGGTACCCCATGCCTATGTCACAGTATAAACCACCACCTGATTAAGAAAATAGTCATTCCAACTGCCACCACACTCTGCCCAGAGCTGAGCTTTCTCCTTTTAACAAAACAATGCTAATTTTCTCTTGGAGCATCTGTGACCCATTCACATAACAGCTCTATGGAGACAATATTACTTTAAATCACCATCTTTGTTACCTTCCCAACTTTAAGAAACGCCAGCAAATATTTACATCTGAGAGCATGATTTGAGAGATGCTCATTGGAATTCTTCCCTTGCCAATGGGCAAGGGTGTGTCTGCAGCCAGCTTTTCTTCAAGTGGCCTTGAAAGCAGAAACGGCCCGAGGATCTTAAATGTGGCTGAAATAGTTTAGGGACAAGACACTGTAAACTTTGTGCTGTAAAGCAAGATGGTGACTGATTTCTCTGGGATGGCAGCAGCACCGCCAGTCACCTCCAGCCGGCTAGTCAGATTCAATTCCCTGTGCTACTGAACCCTAATCCAGCACTGAGGAAGGGTTCTCGCTGTGTATTGTGTGTCTTAAGGAAGGAAACCCTTTTCCTTTAAAGACAGGAGTAGTATCTGTAATAATATGAGCAGTGAACTCTTCTTCTTCTTTTTTTTTTTTTTTATTTTATTTTAAAGAGACAGTCAGAATGCAGAGAAGTCCCTGTCCAGTCAGTTTTCTGCTATCTATTTTGTGAGCTTACACATACATGAAAATGTGCATATTTTATGTGTGTAGATTTATACACAAAGCATATATAAATCTAAGATATATAAAACAGGAGCACTAAACACAATCTAAACAAGTAATAAGGATTTCATTTTCCTCACACAGCATATACAATTGCAACCATGATGACTCTCGTTCATCAGGCTGGGATAATATGACTTAGTCTTGAATTGCTGTCCTTAAAAATCTGACAATAGGAGCAAATGCACCACCACACCCATTAACACAATCACAAAAGTTGAAGCCAGAGAAGTTGTTCTGAAGAACCAATTATTGTTTGTTACTCCATAGTGCCCCCACATGGAGTGATATTTGAATATAATTCAGCAGTTTCCTACGCAGGAAGCCGTCTGGTAACTCTAGGTAGGGATGATTGCAGAAGGCAGCTAAGAGGGATAGCCAGTCTCCAGCCCAGAGTGGGAAATCCAAAAGGTTACCTCGTGAAAGCAGAGACATCCCGTTGCTCAGAACACAAATGCACTGTTGCAAACACAAAGCCACCACAGCTCCATTCCCTCAATAAAAAGGAGCCATTTGGTAAAAGGATTCATTACACATTTTCTATTTAAATCAGTTTATAAGAACCAGATGTTAAGCTTCCCTTGATAGGAAAGGAGGAATTATAAATGAAATACACTGATTTTCTTCCAGTGGTTCTCTTACTGTCCCCTTGCTCTCAGTGCATGGCAGTCCCCCGATAATCACCTGGACGTACACTATTCTAACGTCAATGCCAGCTGCTCTGAGAAATCGGATGGGAAATTAGGAAATCCCATCAGATCAAAAGCCTGGATTTTTGTTTTGGATGGTTGTTGTTGCTGCTACTGCTGCTGCTGCTGTTGTTGTTGTTTTGTTTTGTTTTTAATGCAAGCATACCCGAGTACCAAATCACATCAACTTAAGGATTTCAGGATCAAAATCAGTACCTACAAAGAACATCCATAAGAAATTCATCCCAGGCTTAATAAGCTCTATGCTCTAATAAAGCGGCTGTGGTTTCAGATTTTCATGACCTCTCCTCAATTGGCTGTAAAGTATAAATTACAATACCATCAAGTCTGAGAGCCAGTTTCTGTATCTGCATGGAAGGTGCTCTAGTCCCGAGGATGTCCAAGGCAGCCGGGAAACGTATTTCATATTCTCCCCCCTGGGCCCTGCACCCTCCATGGCTTGCCACTGCCAGAAGCTAACCTGGGAATTGTCTATAAAGGAGCTTTAATTAAATGCTTGACCAGGATGGTCTCACCAGGAGCTTTCACACGCAAACATTTCTGAAGAGCAGGGCTTACAGTAAGCTGCAAGGAACAGGGAGAGGACGGGTGCCGTGGCGCTGCCCTCCCCAGGCAAGGCCCATTGAACTCAGCCTTAACGATCTCACCTCTGTTACCTAACTTCAACACTATTTTTTTCCCTTAGACTGCATTAATGAATCCAATAAATAAAGCATTGTATCACCCATCCTGAATGGGCATTAATTTTAGAACAAAACATTAATCAATTTAAATTTATGTACTAATGCAGACACAATCAATTTCAACTTCTTATGACAATTAGCATGGCTTTTGCTACATCTCTAAAACACACTGACCCATCAATTACGGTTTGCATCAAAGTAATGCTAATGACACCACCTCAGTCCTTGGGCTGTCAGCAGCCCACCCGATTGGTCAACTTGAATGTAGCAAATCAATTAATATAAATTATACATGCATGGAAAGATGGGTTAATATCATAAGTTAATTTAATTAATTGTGTTTGATTAAATGAGGTGCTTTCATTAGCCCACTTAGCCACGAACCATATATACATCATCATAACCCTTTTACAAGCTCAGCCACCCAGACGCAGACCTGACATCCCGAGCATATTCAAATCGCCAGCCTCAGCCATGCAAACCTCCCTGCATAATTAACAGCCAAACGAGCTGCAGTCACTTAAGCTGAAAAGAAAACTGTTCCCATCAACCTCTCTGATACTGTTTAAATTGAAGATGTCATGGGTAAAACAAAGGTGAACAGACGATGGTAATTAAAAATTAAAAAGGACAAGGGGGAATTTTCAGCTAATGGAGGCAAAGTGTAGAGAGGACTGAGGTTCCTGTGGATGCAAGTGTGGGTGTCAGGTCACCCTGGTACTTGTCCTCTCTGGGCTGTGTTAAGCAGGGACACCTGGAGGAATCAGGGAAGAGGGACCTGGGCGTAGATAGGGGGACAGAGATGAAATCAAGAGCCACTGTGTCAGGAGCAAATGAAATGAGAGCATGATGCTGGCTGAAGCCTGCTTCTCCCTTATCTTGCAATGGACTCTACTGCACAAGGTGTGGGACCCTGTCCTGGAGCTCTGAGCACTGGCCACGTTTCCAGCCACAGTGGTGATGTCAAGTTACCAGACAGTGCCTAGCGAGAGGGCTCACCTAGTGTCTGAGCATAGTGTTCATTAAATGGATTTTTGTTCAGACGATGTGGCAGAACCTTGACATAAAATATAGGGGTGTCTGATGGAAGTTATTCATTCCTTCCTGGTTCGATGCACAACCTTCCAGGGATGGCTTTAATTCACAGTGCTTCCCAAAGTATAACAAATAGTGCAGCTGCGTTGCAGAGGCCGCCCTCAGGCCTGCACTGTAGCTTCTGTGGAATTTTCTAGACACAGCAATGGCAGGAGCATTGTATGGGCAGTGGACTTCCTATGACTTCAACATGGGACTGAAGGCAGGAGGGTGGCAGGTGGAGTAGAAAGAGTTCGGTTCAGCCCTCTTAAGAATACTCCAGAGTTCTTCCCATGCTGAGGCCAGTGTGATTCGTATATGTGATATAGGTGGTCTCTCTTCCTTGGTGCGGTTTGGGTGCCGCAGGTCATCTGCAGCAAAATGAATGGATTGTCGGCAGAGGAGTGTCTGTGCCAACGTCAGAGGAGCCTATCTTGTGTGTGCTCATCATCATGAGTAACAGGAGTTCACAGACAAGCATAAACACAGAGTATGGGCAGTGCCTACCCACAGATGTATCCAATTACCATTTGCCTGAGAGACCAGGCCCACCACTTGAGGGAAGGGAGGCAGAACAGACTTCATTATAATTTGTTCTGGCGGCAAGAGATGGCTTGTTCCCTCCTGTACCAGCCAGAGAAAGACCTCCTACTTCTAGATGGAAGGAAAACTTGATATGAACGTAAATCCGCACATGTCCGGGCTGTCTGCAGAACAGGAAATGAGTTTACAGGCTTGTGTGGTGTTCCCTGTGGCAGCTCGCCATTGGTATGGCAGAATCCGCTGAAGCTGAGGCTCCCTCAACGAGAACAGTGCTTTATCTCAGAGCTGATAGTGTCCAGTGGCTACTGGCTAGGTGTAGCCCAGCCAAAGAACTTCTGTCCCTATCTCAGGCTGCCGCATGGCCTTGTGTGGTCATTTGAGTATCATTTCGTCTGGAGAGGGTTCCACTCCTCCCCTCTGTGATGTTTGAGGTTTAAGTCAGGCAGCTAACAAGTGCTTACAGCAGAGACAGTCAGCCTCAGCCGTGCCCAACCTTCATCACCATTAGCCCATCTTGCAAATTTTCCATCACTGTGCAGATGACGCAAAGCATCTTTTTGTATTCTAGTAAATGTCTCTGTATCAAATGCATGACTCAGTTATTCTATGCTGTAAATGACTATTAATTTCAAAGCCTCCTGTGGGCTGGAGAGATGGTCACTGGTTAAGAGCCCTTTCTGCACTTCCAACTCTAGGTCAGGGGCTCATACCCACTTGCAATTCCAGATCTGGAGAAATCTGACTTCCCTGGTCAGATTTCTGGTCTGGCTCTCTGTCTCTGTCTGTCTCTCTGCCTCTCTCCTCTCCTCTTCTCTTCTCTCTCTCTCTCTCTCTCTCTCTCTCTCTCTCTCTCTCTCTCTCTCACACACACACACACATATATATATATAAAACTAAATGTGTTTTTAAAAAAAACAAAAAACAAAAACTGCTTCTCATCATAGAGACCAGGCTGCCTTTGAACCCAGACAGATCCATCTGGCTCTGCCTCCTGAGTGCTAGGATTAAAGGCACCACCACACCTAGGTGATAAATATTTTTTTATTAAAGAAGTCCCCTGAGATTAGAGCCCCAGGATTCATTTCTGTCCCCCACTTGTAGAAGGCTGCCTGGGTGCTAGAGTCAAGCTTCTGAGATTCTTACCGTGGAACCAGCCACTCCCAGGATCTGTTTTTCTCATGTCAGATGCATGAGGTTCCAGAGCCCCAAGCCATACAGGTCGCCTCCCTCCCTGGCTCTCTTCTACATCTATTGTCATGACTGTCTACCCCTGTGGGCAGGTGGGTAGCTGGCAGGGGAGAGAAACAAAGTAGGCACCTACTGCCAGGAACCACATGAGGTGAGCTGTAGTTTAAGGAAAGTAGTGGCTCTCCTATTTATTGAGAGGCTTGAGTCTCAGAACTGCAGGAACACACATTGCAGTTTAGAGATGCTTACCCCTGTCTTTCTTCCTCACTACAGCAAAGTATTAGTGCAGAATTAAATACATTGTTTGACTCTAATAACAAATTGATGAATAAGCACCTGAACAGACTCCCTGTATACATAAATCTTCAGCTGTTTCATTCTACTGCTGTGTCATATCACAGACCTATACAGTTACAGTGATCCAGAGCACACTCCTCTCGGCAAGAGTTTTGTGTGTCTAACTACATGCTGAGGTCGGACCACACTTCTCAGTGGAATGAACCAAGGAGGGAGCTTGCTGTTTTGCAATGGGTGGTTCCTTGGTCTGACATTAAAGACTCAGAGACATTCAGTTGTAAGTTAGTGTTTATATTAGTTACTTTTTGGAATGCTGTGGCAAAGTACCAGAGAAAACAACCTAGCAGACCAAGGGCTTATACTGGTTCACAGTCTGTGTGAAGAGTCAATCCTGAGGGGCAGGCAGGGCAGAGGGTTTGACAGGGGGTTTGTAAGGCAACTTGCTCTAACTCAGCTCACAGTGGTCTGAAGACATGAAAGCAAAGGCGGGAAAATAAATGGAGCTAGCTATAAAGCTTAAGGTCTGCGCCTACCCACTTTCTCCAAGGAGGCCCTACTTAAGCTCCCAGAGTCTCCAAGGCCTCCAGCAGCTGAGGAGTAAATGTTCAAACACAGGAGGCCATGGGGACATTTGGTTCACACCTTCACCTTAGCAGCGCCTGCCTGATTTACTCAAACGGTAAAAGCCATGGAAACTTTAAACACAAACAGGAATTATTTCTCAAAGAAGCAGCCACAGCATGTGTGCTTTTCACTTCTTGATCAGGGCTTTCCCACACCAGGTGTTTATGGTAACGCTAACCAACCAAAATCCCTCAGAATCAATTCCTTCTCAACATCTAAAAATGGGGGATTTCTTAAACAGCCCAGGAATCAGACCAGTAGGAGAAATGATTTGCAGTGAAAAAGCAAGGCTGACTACTGCTAATGTAGTGTGGAGGTGAGAGAAGGGTAGAAAGTTCTCCACAGTGTTTACAGAGGCATCCCAGGCCTCTGTGTGTGCCTGATGCAGACTCTCAGGCAGTAATGAGCTCAGGTTTCTACCCAGCAGGGGGAATGCACACAGCTGTGGAAAAGCAGAACCTATATGAATTCCAAATAAAATTGTTGAATTAAGTCTTAAAATTAAGATTCTTGAATTCGAGATACATTCAAGGTGTTCTGGGTAGAAAAACTTTGATCTGATCTGATGTCATAACACACAGCTGAAAGGAAAGCTTATGCAAATGAGCTACTGTGGCGCGCTTGCTGGGACCATAACAAGGACAGCTGTGTGGGGGCAGTCAGTGCACGCTTGAACAGGAACCTGCAGTGTAAATTCCAGTTTCTGTCTACAGTGTGAGATGTATTTTTGACTGCCCTTCAGAGATTTTGGTTATTTACTTAAACAGACAAGCTGGAGGCCAGCAGGTGCCATATGGGGCTGGACGCTGAGAGTCTGAATCTTGCCTCTGTGAAGAAACAGAGTGAGTGTCACTTGGTGGCAGCCTAAAGTATCTCCTGAAACATGTGTGAAGCAGAGGATTCCCTGGACAGCAGAGAAGGAGAGACGACTCTAGAAACAATGAATCTAGTCAAAGAATTGCTTCTTCAACACAGCTGGGAAAGAGATGGGAGTAAGTAGCTTAAAGGATATTTTTTTTTTGATACCTCCTTCACCCTAAAAGGAATATTGCAAACCTATAGTCAAACCCATAGTAAAACCAAAATAGTTTAAACATGCTTCCTGCACTCTGGTCCACTATTCCTGAAGTTGTTGAAAGCTTGACAAGTCTATAGCATTTATAGTCAGGCAAAAGTAAGAAAGGGTCCTAGGAAGTCATTAAACTCTTGCTTTGCAAATGAGAAGACCCAAGCACCAATTTCCAGCACCCACATTAAAAAGCTGAGCATCACGTGCACACCTGTGGTTTCGCAGGAGATAAGTAGATACCTGGAGCTCACTAACCAGCTAACCCAACTGAGTCCACGAGCTCAAGATTCACCAAGACATCCTGCCTCAGAAAATAAGGTAGATGTGTAACCCAGGCTGGCCTCAAACTTGTGATCCTCCTGCCTCCTCCTCCTTCACCAAGTCCTACTGGCATGTGCCACTACAACCAGCAGGCCCACAAAGGTACACGTGGTATATATTCACTTATAATTGGATACTAGACCAACAGAGATGTCCCCTGGAAGTCTTCACTTAGCAGGACACTGGAATAGATGCTGGGACTTCCTAGTGGGGACCCAGGTGAGAGAAGTAAGGGAGAATGGGGAAATAGAATGATCCACAGTGTGCTAGAAACCTACAAGTCGGGGGTTTTTAAAGCATCACATTTTTACTGATTTGTGACATATCTCTGTTAAGAATAAATGTTATGAATTTTATCCTTTCTAGTTTCTAGAGATATGTTTTATGCACAACAAGGAGTTTGCATTAGTGAATATTCCTTATGCAATTGGATACAATATTAAAATTCTATTATTGCCTGTAGAACCCTAGAAATGTCAATTCACTCAAGTTGTTATTTAATAATGTCTTCATTATCATATAGATATTTTGTATTTTTATCTGTTGTAACACTCATGAATAAAGTGCTACTAGGATCTTTCTAGTTTTATATGACATTATATACTTTTAACTTCGGAGATTACAGTATAATTTCTTGATATTTTCATAAAAAAATGAGTATCCTGATGCTTGGAAGATCTTCAGAAAATAAAGTGCTTGCTACACAAGCATGAGGACCTGAGCTCAGGTGCATGGACCACACCCAAAAGGCAGGGTGGGGTGGGGATAACCAGCAATCAAATACAAAGCACAAGTCCAAGCTGCTGCACATTAATTAAACAAAATAATACCATAATAAAAAAGGGGGGCTTCCTAAAGTTTCAGATCATGGACATTTCCCACGCATGCTCTGAGCAAGTGGCAGAAGGCACATTTCCACAAAGCCTGTTCTTTTCATTATCATCCTCCAACGGAGCAAACAAAAGGGACCCTCCCTTATGGTGAGATGGACATAGACAGGGCATTATCTTGTGGCTGCCCTCCAGTGTTTCCCCAAAGCAGCTACTTGGATGTTTTGGGGGAAGCTCAGTGAGTTGGGGGAGACAGCTGTGCTTGTTTCCTTGACATGAAACTCTGAAGACCAAAGCTCTGTGGTTTCCAGGTTTTCCCAGTTAGATAATGTCAACTGTCCTCAAGACCCATGAAGGTGAGACTGTCCCCTGTGTCTTAACATGATAGACTATACACAAGATAGTACCTATGGAATGAATGTGCTCAGTGTTTAACAGACAGCACACTGTATGAGTTAATACAAGTTGGCCTGGCTGTCATCCCTTCTGGAGCTAATTGCCAGGTGTGAAGTCTTCCTGAATTCTCTCTAGACCCAGACAGCCACAGTGAGCTGGGTTTGAGCAGTAGGAAGGGGCTTGATGATGTTGGGAGGCAGACCCAGAAGAAGGACCTAGTTTTGGGGGCAGGTGTGCTATCGCAGAGGTATACTACTTTCTCACTGCTATAGCAAAATACTTGACAAAAGCAATTTAAGGAAGGAAGGGTTTATTTTGGCAAGTGCTTCAAAAGTTCAGTCTATCATGCTGGGAAGACATGGATCATGACAGGGTTGGTGTTAACATTGTATCCACAGTCAGGGATAACTATAGGGCTGATGTTAACTACAGCCAAGGATTGTGGGGGACTAGTGGTTACATTGTATCCATAGTCAGGGATTATGACAGGGCTGGTGTTAACATTGTATCCACAGTCAGGGATTACTATAGGGCTGATGTTAACTACAGCCAAGGATTGTAGGGGACTAGTGGTTACATTGTATCCATAGTCAGGGATTATGACAGGATTTTTTTCCCTTCTTTTAAACAGTCCAGAGTCTAGCCCATGAAATGGTTTCAGACATGTTCAGAGTGAGTCTTCCAACCTTAACTAACATGTTTACAGGTCAACTTGATCTACATAACTCCTCATAAAGACTCTTTCTATGAAGTGTCAAGTTGACAGTTAAAACTAACTAGCACAGGGCCTCTAGGGAATGCCCTTAAGTAATCTTAGTTTCACAGCATTTTAATTTGTTCTTGTCTAAGCTATGAAAAATAATGGGCAGATGAAAGAGACCTGGTCATAGCATGGCTCCCAGAAAAATCCTAATCCCAGTTTCCAAACACAAGTATTTCCATTATAGTTGTATCGTCCTTGTGACTAAACAAGACAGAAACAAAGTAAAGGAGAAAGGGGTTATTTTGCTCACTGTTTCGAGAGTTTCCATCTATATGGTGGAGAAAGACCATAGTAGAAAACAAAACAGTCCACACCACTGGGGCCAGGATAGAGAGCAGATATCCAGAGAAAGACCAATGGCAAGAGAGCCCCAAAGATCCCAAGTGAGGGGCTTCTGTCTGCGTACTCTCATTTCCTAAAATTTCCCAAGTACTACCTGGAGCCTTAGTTTTCTACCCAGGAGGCTCTGGGAGGCACTTCCTATCCCAACCACAGTGTGCTTCTTGATCATGTGCTGTGATCATATCCTACTTTTGTTTGTGGACACATGCCCAGAATCCACTTGACACAGGCAGGGTCCTGCTACGGTAAGACAAGGAAAGGAAAAGAGAAAATTGGCCCGTATCTCTACAAGGCTGTGGCACCAGTGACTGAGAAGACTATACTTGCAAAGGGTACTGCCAACAGTTAGGGAGCTAGAAACAAAGACAGCTAACCAGAAAGGCTCCCTGAGGTTGAGAAGCCAGCAGTTCAGGGGTGTGTGTGGCTGGAGCAGGAGGTCTCCCAGCTGTGCTCCCCTGAGGCTGAAGAGGGGTGGGTTGAGATTCCAGGAGCTTTATGCTTGCTTTCTGAGGGAGGTTTTATTCATAGTCAGCAGGGAAGTCAGAGACCACATAACGGATAGTTTGTGAAATTAGTTTGATGACTATGGTGATGGTGAGAGAAATGACGGACTGTTCCTGTGTAGGGAAAGGCATTGGAGATGTGTTTAGAGAAGATCAGGGAACGTGTGGAGGCCCCATGAAGTCTCTTCTATATGATCTTCACCTCCTGCTGTGGGATGGGATGAGGGATGCTCTGCCAGCCACCTCAGGACTCTCTTTTCACAGCCACAGGGAGACTTGATGTGCCTGGTTTTGCTGGATTTGTTTTAGTTATGGCGATCTGCCTTCCACCTGAACTTGTCATTTGAGGTTGCGAACCCCAGGGTGTGAGAATGGCACTACTTTTGGAGTTGGGGTACTGGAAGAAGTAATTCAGCTGAGGTCACATGGGTAGCCTCCGATTCCATATGACTGATGTCCTTCACAGATACACGTAGAGGGACAGTCATGTGAAGACAAGGACAGCCATCTGGGCATCGACACATGTCTATGACAGAGGTCCAGCAGGAATCAGCCCTGATGGTACCTGATCTTGGCTTCTGACATGGTGTGGACTCGCCAGTGTTGTCTATGTCATTCTCGGCTGTTTTGTTATTCAGCCTTAGCTGATGAGTACAAATAGTCTCTTGTGCTGTAGCTGGGAGGAGCTATATCTTCTTGGGGTGTGGGTAGTGGGTAGGTCAGGAGGTAGGACAGATGAGCAAATAGAGGGTGACTGAAGGAATATGGACAACATTGGGGTCATCCCCAAGGAGGCTGTTGCTATTGTGTGTGATGTCTGGGCCACCTTGTGTTGACCCCTGGTGACAGGATGTTATAAAGGACAGGGCCTCTTGTCTGTCTTTGACTGTTGGCAGAACAGGAAGCTTAAACAGCTAAAGAAAAAAAAATGTATCTTCCTCAAACCCTAATATCTTGCTTACTTAATACTTTTCTCATTTTAGCGCTTAGCATAGAAAAATATATGCATTCAGAGACCTTATTTCTTTACCTTTGCCTGAGATACACACAGGTTTTATCTTTTAAAGTGTCAATGGGGTCTGAGAAAACTTCCTTTATCAATCACCGGCACCACCACCACCCTGTTCTTAGAGTCTATAGCTTATAGTTTATTTGCTTACTCTCGTCAAAGCAGAGCAAGGTTTATCCTCTTTCCCCACCATGTTCTAATGGGTACAGCCTTTGAACCTAGGCTTCCTGTGGACCCTGCTGTGTCTGTTGATGCACCGGGTTTTTGTTATTAGTTTTAAATTATTTTTATTATGAGAGAGAGAGAGAGAGAGAGAGAGAGAGAGAGAGAGAGAGAGAGAGAGACCAAGCACATATAGAGGTCAGTGGACAACTTGTAGGGGTTGGTTCTCTCATTCCATCATGTTAGTCTGTCTCAGAGTTTGGGTTTTGGCTATCAGATTTGGTGGCTCATTATTCAGCGGGCCCTCTAGCCAGGCCCCATCTCACCAGATTTTTAACCATGGTCAAATTAAGTTAAATTAAGACTGAGGGGCGAGGCTAGAACTACAAGATGGCATTGCCACTCTCCAGTGGCTACTGACTCATTTCTACAGATTCTTTCTATGTCGAGTATTAGGTCTTCGGAACTCAAAACTCAACATCTAGTGCTTAATTTTTCTTCATTTTATATACAATTTGAAGAAATTGGTGCATATTTATCCCATGGATTCTATGATGTATGTTTGGTGTATAGGTTGTACAATTGAACCCCACAATTCAAGAGGTTCATGGACCCCCTGAAGGCCACTGAGAGACACTGCAACTGTCCTCAGGTTGCAAACTTTGGTTCCAATATTTAGTCTGTCTATTGTACCCATCGTAAATTAGCACCTGCAGTTTGACTCACCATGCTTTCCGTTCATAGTTACTTTGATTCTGATATCATGGTTTTAAGAAGTAAGAAATACTCACTGATATTCATGGCTCATTCTCTCAGTGTTTAAAAGACAGAGAAACAAACAAAGATTTGGACACAGAGCTAAGTTTAGCATGTTAGAAATATGTCGGTTTCTTGAAGTAGAAAAATCCATCCTGTTGGCATCACGAAAAATGTAGCTTGTAAATATTTTATGAATAAAGTGCAATCATTTTCACATTGCCCAAAACAGATGCCAAATTTATGTGCTATCAGCCGCACCCTTGCAGGTTGCCTGGCATGCATGGCTCACATCTGACTGCAAACACAAAGCTCGCGGAGTCACGAGCTAGAGCTTAGCTCTGCAGCACTCTTTACTAAAGCATGCATAATATGCCCAAGTATTGCTAATTCAGCAGTGAAAAATAAATTACACTTTTAAGCCAAACAATTAACACTCAACTTTAAATGCTGCTTGCTGGAGCAAGTAGATAAACAGCACAGACACTGTCTCTCACTCCCAAGTCCTGCTGGATCCTCTAACTTGAATCAGATTGATATTTTTCTCTTAAATCTCTTAAGGTACTTTATTCATGTTAAGATTGGCTTACACTGAGAAGTGGCCTGTGAGCTCCATGAGATGGAATCATGTCTTTTAGAATCATCTAGGGGAGTAGAGTCATTAAGGAGTACAACCATAAGGTGAAGTCGGGCAGCTCTGATGCCCAAGGATGGCAGAGGACCACGGGATCTGGGGCGCGTGCACGCGCGTGCGTGCGTGCGTGTGTGTGTGTGTGTGTGTGTGTGTGTGTGTGTGTGTGTGCATATGTGCATATGTGCATGATAGGGCACGTGTGCACATTTAAATGTGTGCATATGGTGTTTTTCACATATGCTCTCCACTATTTATTTTTTATTTAGTTCACATGCGGTCTCTCACTGAATCAATTATGCTACAATGTCTGGCGAGCAGTACCAGGACCTCCTTCTGCTCCCACTTCCCCTCTGCTGGCTTCACCTGCTGCTGCACCTCATGCAGTGCTGGCATGGGTGCAGGGAACCCACACTCAAGTCTCTTCAGTGCAAGGCAAGCACTGTCCTGACTGAGCCATCTTCCTAGCCCAGGATCCATGGCTTTGTGAGAACAGATGCAGCAGAGGATTTGCTCAGTTCCCTATGACAGAGGTGCCTCCTTTGCATACTTGTGGAACCTCCCAGAAGGTCTAGCCCTCCTTGCTGTACTCCTCTCCTCTCCTCCCAAGCGCTCCAGCAACACACCGCTTTGCTGCCCTCCTTACACCCACTGCGTGGGCGCTCTAGCTACTTGTGGCCTCTGTCCCCATTTCTATAACCTGGGCATGTTACTCACCCTTTGGTTCTGTCACACACACACACACACACACACACACACACACACACACACACACACACGAATGAGATGGAAACTTTAATGAGGGAAGATTTATACTGGCTGCTGCCGGGGTTTGGGCTTGTGCTTGGCTGACCATCATAGGTATAGTGAGGCAGAGTGTCACAGCAATGGGCATGGAGAAGGACGCCCCTTGCATTATAGTACGGAGGTAGCAGTGACAGAGAGAAGGAAGGAGCCCATAGCAGTTACAGCCTTCAAGTCATGCTTTACCAAATCGATCTACCTCCATACTCCCTCCACTCGGCCTCACAAGTGGCATGGTTGGAGTAGTTCGAGTGGGTTTAATTGTAGTTGGAGTCCTCACCTCTGGACTCTGCTGTACTGGGGGGGAAGCTGTACTGGGGGGAGACTTCATACCCCAGCCTCTAATGAAGCATTCCCCAAGAAAGGCTCTTGTGACTGTCCCCTTCCTTTTGGACCCATGGTAAGCAGTGTCCACTCTTGGGGGCCTCGTTTGTGCTACAGTTCCCTCTCTGAGCCAATGGCTGTTCACCAGCCTAGTACTTGGTATCCGCTGGGCTCACAGGGCTTAAAATGCAGCCCTAACTTGAACTACAGCAGAAGCTGATCATAGTTACTGCCAGTCTCCCCGATTCTGAACTCAGAAGTTGATGTACAGCTGGGAGGAGTAAGAAAAGGGCAGCTGACCTGGGTGGACACCAGCTCCAACTAATCTGCCAGTCGTTAGGGGACTCTAACAGCTAGTATGTAGAGGATTCCAGAACAGCACATGGATGGCCACACATGTGACAATGGGCACAGAGCACATACACATCAGCTCTCCAAATTCCAAATCAGCCTTACCAAAAGATTGAAAGTACAAAGAAACACATACATACACACACACACACACATGTGCCCCCATACATGTGCACACACACCACACATATGTGCACAAACACATGTGTACACACTCATGTGCACACACACAAGTGCACACACGTGCATACATACGTACATATTTGCTTGTGCAGAGCTTTCCCTGCCGCAACCAACAAGTCACCAAGAAACAGCCACTCTGCACAGTTTGTAGACAAGTAATAACCGTTCCACAGTGACTTGGAATCCTTTGCTGCCCAGAGTGGGGACACTGCGTAGAGGCTGTACTCACTGTTTTCTAAATGCTGTCACCAAATGCTTGACAAGCAGCATCTTGGCTTACAACCTGGGGGGGAGGGGGATGTGGAGCACAATGCTGCCAGCTGGTTCCATGGTGACAGGAGTGTGTAGGCGGGACTCTTCATCTCCTCAAGTGTTGATGAAACAGAAAGCAGAGAGCAGACAGGAGGTTGTAAGCCACTTTCTCTGGGGTGATAGCACTTCCTAAAGGGCCCACAGATTTATAAAATGGTGTTGTCAACTAGGATCCAGGTAGACAAACATAGGGGCTTGTGGGGTGGGGGCATTTCTAATTTAAACTACAACAGAGGTGCCATGGCGTGTCTGCTCAGGTACTTAGGGTAGGAACTGACTCCATGCTGCTAGTTAAAATCAAGAGTCCAAGATACCAAGGACCATGAACATGAATACAGAAATCCAGGAGCCCAGGAGCCCAGGACCCCAGGAACCTGGAGCCAGAAACCCAGCCTGTCAGGGTCCAGCAACTAGCAGCCCTGGAGCCAGGAATCCAGGACCCCAGTGTCAAGAAGTTCTGGACATCAGCTGCCACATCTGGTACTGCTGCCTATAGACTTTAAAGAGGCAAATACACTCTCAGCTCAAATACAAGTGACATCTTGTTTGTAGGCTAATTCCTCTCCAGCTACAAGGACACAGAAGTGTGTGGCGCTACATCTGGTTTACCTTTGAAATGCGGCTTTCACAGAGAGTTAGGTGGCATCATCCAAGTTTTGCTTTTTTTCCCTCAAATTATACATCCCAAATAATCACCTTTTCAAAATAGAGGAAGCCCAGATAGCAAAAGATACCAGAAGACTACAACATAAGTGTACTACACAGCATCCTCACTGATAGCTCACATTTTGCTGTGTGCTCACGATGCAAATATCTGTCATGGCTTTTTTGCCTCTTCCATTGTCTTAAGAACTCTTCTTGAGACAGCAGGACAGCTAGAGAAGTAATAATCCATGCATATCTTCAGATAAAATTTATCAGAGTAAACACAAAGAAGAGTTCTTCAGCATATCTGAAGATATATTATTTATTATTAGATTCTTGGACCAACTAAAGCCCCTTTATGCCTACTACAGGAACTTAAGACTGAACTCTTGTTAGAGGTCAGTTCTGCAAAAGGTTGCATAGAGCTGAACACCTGGAAAGTTGCCTGGTAACAACAGCAGCAGCACAGTTTGTAGCGCCAATCATTTTTTGATAAAGATGGAATTTATTCTGTACACAACACATGGCAGTTTGGTCTGAATAATAATTTTATCCTTACACAAAATCTGTTATTCACAGTTTTAACAAGAGAATGGATATTTGCAAAAACTTACTGACTGTGTTCAGGTAGAAATCATTGTAGATTTCAGTCCAACTAACCGTGCCTGTTTGTGTTAGTGAAGTCTTAGGTGAGATGTGGCCGTATGGGGTCTTTCCCACAAAATTCCTTCTGTGAGACAAAGGATTGCACATCCTGGAAAGGAGAACCACTGAGACAAGAAGGTAAAGTGACAGATGAGAGTGAGGGGAGACTGATAGACTGTGACAGCTAGAGATAAGAGGCAGAACTTGATAGGAGCAGCCAACCGAGGGTGGGTGACAAAAAGTCACAGTTACAGATCTGAGGCGGGGATGGCAGTGCCAAGAGCAAGGTAGAGATCCTGTGTGTCTGTGTAGGGGGACTGTGGGGCACAACGATACAAAGTAACAGTTATGGATCCTTAAGCAGGAGGATAAAGAGACCCCACCTGTCAGAGGGGAGACCTTAAGGGCCCCAGATGTAAACTAGCAGTAACAGATCTGAGGCGTGAACCCTGGAGCAGCTCATGCCTGAAAGAGTTTGAGTAGGGAGCCTGAGGGCACAGGGCACAGGTATAGACTTGAGAGCAAAAGGGAAGCAGCAGCCAGAAGAGTAAAAAGGGAACAAAATGACAAACTTTATTAGGACAAACCAAAGTGTGTATCGAGGGGATGGAAGGACCCCAGGTTTGGGAGTCTACCTAGAGTTCCTGGTCAGACATTTACTGGCCTCCTGGCATCTCTCCCACTCTGGACTTCCTCTCTTCCCTGATTGGTTCTTCCATTTCATAAATGTCACAATCTAATAGAGGTGGAGAGACAACCCAAGACCAGTCCTTCTTAAAGAAGGCATTTCCTGCTTTCCAAGTGAGTCCAAGTGCCAGGTTACCCTTCTTCAACTGAAGAACAGGACCCTGAGATAGTGCCAATGTCCCGTCCTGAGAGGTCTCAGCTGCCCCTCAGATTCTTGGGTCACAGAGCATGGGTTGGGTCTGGACCCACTGGAGCACCTGACAGAGCCCTTCACTCTGCTGACAAGCCATTCTAACCAGAACTGGAATGGGTCATCTGCCAGCATGGGTTCTGAAAAACTACCAGAGAGTCTCAGAATGTGACTGTGTTGCAAGCCTGAGGGAAGTTCCAGGAAGACAGTGCACACACAACAAATGCGGTTTTCTATGATACATTGTTTGCAATGACTGTCATGGCTCCCCCCCTGTTGGGGACTCCCATGCCTGCAGTTGGACCGGACCATTACCTCACTGTCCCTCTGGAACATGCTTGCCGCTTTCCCATCCTGAACTTACCGCAGCTGGGTTTGTTACTAATTTGGTTCTCAGTTAAACATATTGAAAGAGCAGAAATTCTGATCTGTTGCAACATTTATTCCTTTGCCTAGTGTCAGATAAGTAGGTTAGTATGACTGAGATTAAGTTTGCAAAGATAGGCCCAACGGCCTGACCCAAGATAATTTGTGCTTTGTTTTCCAATGTGTAAGAAAGAGAGAGACAGAGAGACAGACAGAGAGCCTGACAAAGACTGAGACAGAGACAAGGACAGAGACAAGAGACAAGGAACCATACACAGAAATGAAAACCAGCAGAGGCAGGGGCAAAGAGATGGAGCGCAGACACTTGTGTGATCAAAGAAGAAGTTAGACATAGTTGTAACACTCCTCACGCTGAAATCTACCTCCTATTCCTTTTATTAAAAGACTATATCCTTTCATAATTTACATATTACTCTTGGTATCTGCTATTTTTTTATAGGTTTCTTATAATTTTTACTAAAGTAAATCATCATTTCAAAGATAGATTCCTTTTCAATGGATCGACCGTGATTTCCTGGTCATAAAGGCTTTTTTATGTGAATATTATTGAAGTATGACATCCACTTTTCTTGGTGAACTTGCCAGGCCTTTGGTGATGGCACAAACTCTAAGTCAGGCACAGGCTTCTTACTACACTCTAAAAGAACAGCCACAGGCAAGTCCTATTGTTATTTAACTTTATTTAAAAAGGAATCATGGCCTCAGGATAGCAGCAGTCATATGGAGTCTCAGGTGTCTGCCTGGTACCCTGGCCCCTCCTGCTGCACTGGCCCAGTCTGCCCCCATCCAGCCTTTGCCTGTGTCCCACTCTATGTTAAGATGAAGCAGACGAGGAGGAACACAAAGAGCAGGTCAAGCTCCTCCGTGTCTCCTGTCTTGCTTCCTGCAGTGCCCCCCTTGCCCTGGCTGCCTGATGCCCACGTGTCCAGCACCTACCTTCCTTTCCTCCCAGGCCATACATATCACCCTATGAAGCCTGCTCCATGGATTCCAGACACTCTGCCCTGTGCTGCCTCCATGGCCCCCTGCTTCTCCTTTTTTCCCATTTCCCATAGTCTGTGCTAACACAGACCTCTCTCCTCTACCAACAAAGGGCCACTGGCCATGCATGGCTTATTGAATTATTGCACTCATTGTGGAACTCAGCAGCAGCCTTGACATACAGGGTGCTTCCAACAGGGGTTTAATGAAGATGATAGCTCTATCACTATACTTTCAAAAGCATTATAAGATGAAGGGCCTTCCTGTTAGGATTCTGCTTCAGTCTGCCTACCTGTGATGTCATTGCCTACCTGCCATGGGGTGTGGCCCTACCCAGGGCTATATAAAAGGACAAACTACCTACCACCCTCTCTCTTACCTTTTACCCTCTCACCCCTTCTCTCTCCCTCTTGCCTGTCACCTCTCTCTCTCTCCCTCTCCTCTCTCTCTTACCTGTCACCCCTTTCTCCCTCTCCTCTCTCTCTTTCTCCTTTTTCTTCTCTCTCTCTCTCTCTCTCTCTCTCTCTCCTTCTCTCTTTCACACACACACCTCTCTTCTCTCTTGCTCTGTCTCTTTCTGGGGTACCCCTTCCCCCTTTCCTTCTCTCCCCATTCTCATTTAATAAACGTCTCCATCTAATATCTGTTGCCTGGCATCTTATTTTTTAACTATTAAACTTCTTCTCTCTACACCATTTATATTTTATTGCAGTTTCCTTCCTCAGACTTGTCTCTTGGAAGTGAAAATGGCACACAATTTACAAATTTTAAGATATGACCAGTATGAAATACTTTTAAAGGGAAAGCACATAGAAACCCTTCTGCAATGCACTGTCTAAGATAAGCCACACAACAACAACCCACAATCCATTGCAATCTCCCCAGATCATATCATGAAACATGTGAACACACTAGGGTGCTTTTCTACATATGTAATTATAATGTGCAAAAGGGCATTTAAACTCTACTTAAAAGAATGTGATACTTGAAACCTACAATCTTTGTGACATACATATGTTTATATATGTAGCTATATTACTTCTTTTGTAGTGTGTTATTAATTTACTTTACCCCTATGAAGGGGGTGCAGATGTGCTACGTGAATGTGCGGGAGTCAAAGGACCAACTCAGAGGAGTGGGTTCTCTCCTTCAGCTATTTAGGCTCCAGTGATGGAACTCGGACCCTTGGGCAGCAGTTCTCAACCTGTGGCTCATGGGGTTGCATATCAGATATTTCCAGTATGATTCATAAGAGTAGCAAACTTACAGTTAGGAGTTAGCAATGATTAGTTTTATGGTTGGGGTAGCCACACCCTGATGACCAGTATTAAAGGGCTGCAGCATTAGGAAAGTTCAGAATCAGTGTCCTTATGCTTGGTGGCTAGTACTTTATTTTTCATTAAGCCATCTTACTAACTCTAGACAAGGCTTCTGCTTCTACAATACATAAGAACTAAGAAATGTCCGTAAAATTCAAGGGACCAAATTTAGTTTAAAGGCACAGTTTTTAACTGAATCTATACAGAGCAGAAATGAAAGCATCTAAATAAATAAAAAAGAAAAGAAAAAAAAAAGAATAAGAACTTTGTCAAATACCTTTAAACCATCATCTCAATTATAGCCAAACGTGAGTTTTCTCTTATTTTCTACATGTATTAGGAACACAAGGCAGGACTTGACTGAGTCACTGCAGTCAGCAATGCTGGCATTGGAGGGCTCGCACTGCAACCCAGACCTCAGTAGAATCATGCCCACTTTGCAGTGGAAACGACACCTCATTTACACACAGTCTAGCTCAGCGGGGGTGGGGCCCAGACTTGGAATGTCCATTGCATACATGTGATTGACAGCAGACAGGAGAACCAGAACACAGGATGAGAAGGGGAGTGGTCTCTACAAAGCCTGCACGTTTGCTCGCCTGCAATCAACACCTTCCGAAGCCTTTGGCTCCTCTAGCTATAGCTTTCTTGGCACCTTCTGGTGCTTCTGGCTTGCTTGCTTTTTAGCTCTACGAGTTGGTGCATAAGGCAGAAAGGAACCTAAGAAGCTCCCTGCCAGCCACCTTGCCTGGTTCCCAGTACCCTGGTCTCTTATACTCTTCTTCTGAGTGCAGTGGCTGAAGGCCAGGTTAAGAGCCACGTGGGAAAAGGTGTGTCTGAGCCATAACCCTGGAAAAAGAAATTTTTATACGTTGGTTCTAAGAACCAGGTGAAAAATGACGAGTCTTCATAGGTAGGAGAATTAATGTCCCCTGAACAGCTGAGCACTACTGTGCTCTCAGAGCGATGAACCGACTGAGGAACACGGTGTGTGGGGGCAGCATATATTTAACCCTCTGAGATGCCATCTCACCAGGGGACACAGTTTACTTGTCTTTTGCTTTCCCAAATCTGCACACTAGCCTGTCTCGAGACCTCATCCTGGAGAGACTCTCGCCACAGAGCTACCCAGACACCTGAGTGCTCCTGAAACCTGCTGATCGGCTTGGGAACAGGGAACTGGGATGGGATGGCATTGAGGTGACCGGTTAATGCAAAGACAACTTGCATTTGCTTTCCATTCACACAGGAGAGATACTGCATTCAGGGTTCTCACCAAGAAGAGCTTACCACGACTGACCGAAGCTGTGGTCTGTCAGCCCTGCAGTGCTCTCTGTTGGCACTGGCAGTACCTGGGCCTTCCCTTCCCCTGAACTGTAGGTGACTGATGAGAAGGGAGCCAGAGTGAGAGGGAGAGACACTTTTAACACGGCGGATCCATTTCCATTAGGCAAATAAACTGCCACAAATCACGTCGATGATGCTGGCGCTCAGTGGCGCCTGCACCCCATGCATCAGCGTTATGACCATCTGAAGTTCGGGCAACATATTCCAACTTGGCATCTGTGAGATCCTTGGCAAATCTGATTTTTCAGCTTTTCCTAATGACAAATCTGTGAGTTGGAAGCCAAAAGGCAAATAACTGATTATAAGTGCAATGAAAGTCTCTCAAATTTACATATACATTTACTTGTACCCTGTCACATTTTCTTAACCTCCAAACCTCCACACAACATATAAATGAACTTGTCTGGAATTGTTTTTTTTTTTCTTCTTCTTCTTCTCTCTCTCTCTCTCTTTCCCCAAATTGCAGCCTGTATTTCTGTAGCGCTGATGCAATTATGCCACCTCAATTGCCTTGCGGTGGGGAAAGAAAAAAGAAAGCACAAAGCAAAACTTTGTGTATCGAGAAAATAAAGCCTAGAAAATTGCCTGTGACACCAGCAACACAAAGACAGCTACGCTTCCCCAGAAAGTGGACAGAATAAAAGTAGACAGTTTCTATTAACAATAACAAGACAAAATACAGCAGCCCTTTATCTCTTAAAATGTAAATTTATACACGATCCATGCTGCCCTGCTGTAAATATCAAATACCCCTTAAGACCATAGAACAAGAATGAATTGATTTTCCTCCCTGCCTCCGCCATCTGCAGATTCTCATAGCTTGGCATTATATCAATGGTAAATTAAAAATCCTACACTCCAAAACCATACGGGAGATTTGTGAGGTTCAAGCTGTTTATTCTTTAAATTATATGATTGATTTTCTATGTTCATATCTACTCTATCTGAATCATTTTTCAAGTTTATTCAATTGATTTCTTAGTGTTATGTGTTGCTCCCTCAATAACCTTTCTTTAGTGCATATCAGCTTTATATCTGTTCTCATTTACATTTATAGGCCGAGAGCAGCTGAAGGTATATTGATTTTCGTCAAGCACTTTAGTATACAATCCCTAGTTATTTGTGATGAATGCTGTTTCTCATTTATGGTATTAAAGTCTCTGAGAGGAAACCTAATTCGATTTGCATTCATTCGGGTCATCTGCCCTTCGGAGACACACAGGAGAAGAAGCCGGAGCCGGAGCCGGAGCCGGTGGTGACCAAATTCATAATTTAGCACGACCAAAGCTGGTCATGAAGCCAGTCTGAGAAGTGCGCTCCCAGGGCCTGCCTACGTAACTCCTGTGCCAACGGCCTACTTATTTTATTCCATAATTTGTATTAACAATTATCAGATGGTGACGGTGTCCCAGTCACTAAACTATTCATTAACGACTGCAGCTGTTATCCGCTACGCTATCGGATCCCAGCGACAAAGGACCCTGGTGTGGGTGGCCGGTGGGGCCCATTGTCTGATTAATAAATAGATAACTCAGAGGATTCCCCCTTACAAGTCATTTAGAGCTTTAATCCCCCCTTCATTTAAAAAGAAAGAAGGAATAAAGAAAGGAGAAAGCAGGCAAGCCTCACATAAATAAGACACGTGGTTCTGTAACTTCAAGGTTAAAGACGGCTTATTCTGTATTTGCCCAGGAAATCCGTTTCTGAGGATGCCTGGCTAAGTTTAATAGTTTAGCAAATGTCTGTGCACACACCACGTATGTTAGTCTAATGAAGGTCTCATGTTGCTCCACTTGTACTGTGGTGTATTAGGCTCAGGCCTGCAGACCTCACACTCAGCCCTGTGTCAGGGGCTAGCCTAAGTGAAAACACAAATGGTATAGTTGGTTGTTGCAGAATCACACCAGTAGCTAAAACCACACCCACATGGCTTTGATTAGCACCCAGTAATTTGTGCATATTTCCATTGCATTTGTTTATTTTTGAAGGAAGATGGCCAACTGTTGTATTTTTCGGATCATAAAACTAAATATTTGAGGAATCCAGACTCCTAGTAGAAGCCACATCATTTCTCCTGGTATCAGTTAAAAATTTAAAGGACAAAGTGCCCATTGTCGATTAGGAATGAGCACCTGGCCTTTAAAAGGGCCGTGTTTGTCTTAATGGATTTCCCATTCTGGTACTAAAGAGCTGTCTGAGACCTTGATTTTCATTTAAATGTGTAAAAGATTGCATAGGCTTTCTAGATAACATCTACTTATCTCTCCCATACACTAAATAGGAAATGGAATCCTTAAAATTTAATTTTTTAATTTCCACCCCCTCTCCAAAGATCTGAATCTTAATGCAAAAAAAAAAAAAAAAAAAAAAAAAGGGGGCCTGAGGTATATGATAGAAAATATGGAGCCAGGTGACATTATTACAGTGAGATAAGAGGTGTATTTTTGGGTAGGGAGAGAACTGTCAAACCTTGTACTCTTGGCAGTTACCTTATATTATCTGTTGGTCAGAAATTCCTTTGTCTGTTTACTCATGAATGCCTATGTTGTATGCACAAATATGTATGTGTACATGGGATAGGGTTGTGTACTTATGTGTATATGTGCTCATAGAAGCCAGAGGGCAATCTCAGGAGTCAACCTCAGGAGTGCAATCTACCTCCTCTGAGACAAGTTCTCACACTGGCCTGGAGCTCACCAATTAAGCTAGGCTCCTCAACAAGTTCCCACATTGCTGGGACATCAAGCCCTTCCACTTGCCCCTCGTATTTATGTGGATTCTGGAGACTGTACTTGCCTGGTGCTAAGTATGCACAGCTCCAACGCCATTCAGGTTACTCAGTGTCTTTCTCTGGAGCTCTGTTGTTAAATGCCAGTTACTCTTCGGAGAACGAGAAAAACTGAAGATGCTCCAAACGAGCAGAGATGCTACAATGATGTAAGAGTGTTCTGGAGAAAGTGTCTAGAACTCTCTCAGGAATTACTTTGGATTGATGTTCTAAACCATGTTCTGTATCAACCTAACTTTGCACCTCATCTGTAGCACCACTGAGCTTCACTCCCATGCGGTGGTGCTATCTGAAACTCAGCAGGGAGCTGCGTCTAGCTTAACAGCATTGACGCCCTGTTAGCAGTTTTCTGAGTCATGCCGTGCCCTGAGGCATCATTCTAATCCTGCCTCAGTTTCTCTCAGAGAGAGCCCCACTCTTCCCACAGTCCTCAAGTAGATCTTTATCTGTCCCAGAGGGTATGTGCTGTGTTCCGTGGTATTCCAGTGGGGATAGAAAGAAGGTTGTTCCTTGGATAAAGCAAGACTGCTTTCTCGAATTTTCTGTGTATATATTGTATATCCTGGAGGTAAGTCATCTATTCATTTAGCATTTGTTGCAGTGTCTGTCTTTCAGCTGAGTAGTCGGCATGCTGAGCTGTCATCAACGTACAGGAAGAAAACCAATATAATAGTCAGTTGAATGAGTTTAGATGACGGCAAGTATCTATGAAGTCATCAAGGACAACATGATAACAACACCCTAGACAGTGTCCTCCAAGTCACCTGAGCATACTCTTCCTCCTCAGCCAGCACAGCAAAACCATGCTTGACTGTGTCCCATGTCATATGTGGAGCATGTTCAGAGTGATGGTGACCCTCACTTGCTCAATCAGTTCAATGGTTACATCCCTATGGGTTTTTATGTAGGGACAGGGGCAAGAGGGAGAATCAATTTGGAGATTAGTTAACCCCTGACCTGTACTCCCAAGAATGTCAGGACCTGGGTTTTGTCTAGCACCCTCTGCTTTGGCACTGTGACAGAACCCACTTGTGTCCTGAGGCAGTGCCCAGCTTCCTGTGTCTTCTCTCACAAGCTTAGATCAGGCACGCCTCACTTCCTATATGAACACATGAAAAACAAAATTTTACGTAGTTCCCAGGAAACAAATAATTCCAATTTCCTACTTCCTACATGAGAGCTCATTCTTTTTACCTGCCTCTTCATAGATTGTGATTGCTTTTGCTGAGGTCAGGACTCAGCTGCTGGCTCATGGTTTATCTAACCATATTCTTTCATGTGGTTAACCCCATTCCCATCCCTAACTGTTACTTGAGCCCCAACCTCTGCCAGTTTCCCTTTTCAGAGCCCCCCTCCCCCCTGGGGTCTGGTTTAACTCTCAGACAGAGCACAGTGTGAATGGAACCATGTCTACTGAGTTGTTGGACCCATCGCTTCCCACATTTCCCACTCAGGAAACAGTAGTCTCCATTTCCCACTCAGGAAACGGTAGTCTCCACCAGTTCTTAACCACCAGTCATGGATGATGCCTTCATTTGGTCCATGCCCTTCTGACAAACTCCCTCAGAACTAAATATGCCTAAGCCTTCCCCACTCTTCTTCCTGCAGCTCTTACCCTTGTGTTCACAACAATAATATCTGCTTTCTACACAGTGGCTAACAGCATATTGCCAGAAGTGTAGGCAGTATATCATTGTACATCTATCTGGAAACACCCGAAAGGTGGTTCTTCCTCCACAGAGCACAGTGTGCATATTTTATCTATTTTCTGGAAGATAGCTGAGGCAGCCTTATTTTGTGGTTCTAAATCTTTCCAAACCCACCAATTCACAACTAAAAGAGCAAATGGGAGTTTCAAAATAAGTAAAGAAAAACACTATTAGCAATATCTGTAGTAAAACTCAGCAACCATGTCACAGCAGGAGCTCAACAGTAGTCAGAGTTCATTCAGAAGATAACTACCTCAGTGTCCAGGTGGAGCCCTGACTCTCTCTGGCAGGAGCAGAGGGCATGGCTAAACATAAGACAGACAAATTAGGCAAGAAAAACCTATCGGACATCACAGCAGGGCATTGGAAATAGTGGTTGGAGCTACAAAATCTTTGCCCATGGTGGTGTGTGTGTGTGTGTGTGTGTGTGTGTGTGTGTGTGTGTGTGTGTGCTCAAGTACTTATCAAGTTAGATTCATGGTCCTTTAAGCTACCCAATCAAATGTTCTTTAAGGATAAACAACACTAAGACAACAGGCACTGATTTAATGGGTCATCAAAGATGGAAAAAGATAAAGGCAAAATCCAGACAAAGTTGTCGAGGAAACCAAAGGGCCCCAGAAAGTGGTTGCTCCACACTTAGATGCTAGGCGAGACCACAGGGAAGCTTGGACCTCAGGACGAGGACCTGCCCTGAACTTGTGAGGCAGCAGCTGGAGAAAATCCAACATAGAAGATGAGGATTCCATCCCCACACATTCTAAAAGTGTGAGAAAGCTGATTTCATGTGAGTACTCACATGGAAAGACAACAAGTTCCATGATAACTCTTGCAAAGAAAAAAAAAAAAACCCAACATCAATGTAATAGTCTAACGGAATAAATACAACACTGTGGAAAATAGTTCACATAAACTCATGAAAATACAATCTGCTCTTTTAAAATTAGATGTAAAACAGAAGGAAAATGATGTAAGCTCTGAAACAATATAGACTAGAATTGGAGAATGAAAGGGATTCTCAAAATCAAAACTCAACAGTTAGATTATAAAGTTGGATGATTTAGAATAAAAAGGAAATACTTTTTAATACTCCTTGATACTTAGCACTAAAATTAAAATGAATGCAAGACAAAGCAGAAGAGAAGATTTATGGTAGCACAGAATAAAAAGGAACAAAATGGAAATGAAGAACGGAACAAAAGGAAAGGAGAGGTAGACACTGAAGAATGAAAGAAAAAAGAGAGAAAAACAAGATGATGGAGGGAGGACAGGTACACAGGTTATTCCACGAAAAAGAAAATGGCCGTCAAACTCTGTAACAGGAAAGCCCTCCTAAAATAGCTGTTTGCAAAAGATCTGAACACATGCTCTTCAAGGTTGTGCTGTGCGCATGGAATTTCCAGTACAGAATGGTAAACCCCAACAAAATGTGTTGGGACTCCAGGACCCTGATATAAAGAACGGAGTGAAATACAACAGGATGGGAAACAAATAGATCCTTGTGTTGTGAAACATTCCTTGTCAACGTGGCAGAATCTGGAATCACATGGGAGTCAGGCCTAGCTCACTCCTGGGAGGGTTACCATGGCTGTATTAACTGATGAGGGCACACCTGTCTCAGGTACGCACTGGACCATTCAGGGGACCCTGGACAGTGTGAGCTGGAGAAACTGAGCTTAAGACCAGCACGCAGGCAGCAGTCCCTGCTGGACTATGATGCTGTGTGCCCAGTGGCTTCCAGATCCCGCGTTCTCGATTTCTCTGTCATGATAACCTTGAAATATGAGAAGAGCAATCCCATTCTCCCTTAAGTTGCTTTTGTCAGAACACGTTATCACACCAACAAGAAAATAACCGACCGTTGCTGTGACACTTCTAGCAGGGAGACTGTGTTGGGAAAGCAGTGGCTGATCGTCTTCAGGAAACTCAAGAGCCAGGTGTGATGGTGCACACTTTTAATCCCAGCACTCTGGGAGGCAGAGGCAGGTGGATCTCTGAGTTTGAGGCCAGCCTCGTGTACAAAGTGAGTCCAGGACAGCCAAGGCTACACAGAGAAACCCTGTCTAAAAAAAAAAAACAAACAAACAAACAAAAGAAGAGGAGGAAGAGGAGGAGAAAGATGAAGAAGTGAAGGAAGAAGAAGAAGAAGAAGAAGAAGAGCCTTCCTAATGCTGTGACCCTTTAATGCATTTCCGCATGCTATGGTGACCCAATCCATAATACTATTCCGTTGCTACTTCATAACTATAACTTGGTTACTGTTATGACTTAAAATGTAAATATCTGATATTCAGGATATCTGATATTTGGCCACCAAAGGGGCTGCAACACACAGATTGAGAACCTCTGCTCCAAAGGAATAAACCAGAGATTACTCTACACCGCAACTAGGATTTTTAAAAGACATGAACCATTTTTTCATACCCTTATAGCCTGAAAATCTAAGATTGGCAAGCATCTTGGGTGAGTCTGATTGAGCCCTGTCACCAGGGAGCGACGGTATATTCTTACCAGAGACACAGCTTGGGCTGCTGAGGGCCCAGCCCCTGCCTTGTGGCCCTTTCTCTGCTGAGCTTGTGAGCG